>NC_142070.1:46570000-46880000 GCF_059756535.1 Pantherophis guttatus
AAGTGGACTGTCCGCTCAAATAGTGGACACCTGACAACCCTACTCTGAGCATTGTTCCAAGCTTAGTTATGTCACACTGCTCATTTCCCTACATGGCCTTCCCTACAGGATCACATAGTATGATACTATTTGAAAACATGAGAAAAAGTGAGACTGCTTTGGAAAGAAAGAATAATAGCACTGCTGGCAGGGAAAGTACACTTTTTTTTTTAAAAGAGAGTTGGAGGAAATTACAGAGATTGCCAAGTCAAGTGACTGGCACTGGGATGAAAGGAACAGATAAGAATTTTTTTTTCCAGAATGTGGCAGTTGGATTCATATGCTGCACATGAATCATGCCACACATACTATAGATGTACAGTATATAATAAGCATCCATGTATATGCCGCATTACCCATTCTCTTCTAATATTTTATTCATTCTTGACCAGCAATAGTAATTGTTCTGCAGGATCCCATTTGAGTTGGTCACCAGGACCAAAGCTTTATTCTTCCAAGCTTTTGGGCTTGTGCTGGACCCCATCATCAAGGAACATCTCTCTTTGCAGAATATCTGGAGAGAGAGGAAGTTCCCTGATGATAGGCTCCAGCACAAATCTGAAAGTTTGGAAGAATAAATTTTTGGTCCTGGTAAACCAACTCAAATTGAAACCTGCAACATTTTATTGGGACATATATATTTGCCTTCATTCATGAGTAACTTTTTCACAGGCACACTGATTCCTCCCCCCGTCCCCCCCAATGAAATCACCCTTTCCCCCCTTCTCACAGGATTACTGTACTCTGTTCCTTTCATTCAGTTAGATATAGCAGCTTATCTCCTAACTGCACTTTACTTCTATATTATAGTAAATGCCTATGAACTACAATTTATTGGCAAACATAGAAATAGCCAATCTTGCTTGTAAATCTTTTACCAATGCTGCTGCTTCCTAATTTATCTGGGAACTGAAGTGATTTGAACTTCAAGGTTTGGTGTGGCTGCTTCTATACCCTGTCAAAAGACAGTTTTCTGAGTGAAGAGAGAAACTAAACAATCTTCATTGCCCTTTTATGGCATAATTATTTTATGTTTAATAAAGTTTAATAAAGCATGCTCTCTTAGTGCAAAACATTGTTTAGCTCTAGCATCATTCAGTCTATGCCTTTAAGATTTGATAGAAAGCATACTCTTATGGTTATGGTGAGAAGTGGAGAGGCAAAAAAACAAAAAAGGTGCTACCCATGTTCCTTTTTCAAGATTGTGACATATTAATAGGTATGTCAATACATCATTGAAAAGTACTCTTAATATGTGTTTTTACTGGGTACTTTTACTGTACAAGTAAATAAAAAAGAATCTCCACATAGAGAAAGGAAATAAAAATATGATAATAAATCTGAACTAATAGTGAGGATACTTCTGAGTCTGATACTTCTTTCTAATGCTTTTTGTTGAGTTGCTCTACATCTGAACATACAATGGGAAAGGCAATCTTTTGTCTATTGTAGGAAAATAATGAATCTACGTTCTAGAAGACAGAAGAAAGGAGGGGAAGTCTCACATACATTAGGGATCATTATAAAGCCAAATTTTACCTCAATTTTGAAGGGTACAGGAAAATGTCATTATGCAATGTGTGTGTATGTTGCAAACATATGTTTGTGTATCTCACCTCTACAGCTATGAATACTTCAAACATAATTTGGAAGAAATGCTAAATAACAACTTTTCAAAGCTGGGTAGATGCCTGAAAAAGTCAGGTTATGTTAATGAATACCAGAAGGATACTTGTGCTCAAAGAACTTCCAAACGTATTTTCAAAGTGTGCACAGCCCTAGTAGATTCCTTAGTAATAGTTACTTAACTGGACATATGTCAGAAGGCTGACTAAACAGCATGGCAAAAAGTGTTTTGGTTTAGAAGCACAATGGGGACAACCAATTGTTTTTGAATGTAACAAATCCAACAAATCTTGCTGTGATTATAAAATACACCTGAAAACATGTTTTCTATTATAATATGAAGAAGTCACACATTGAACTTCTTGGTTTTGTTTATATAGCACACATAATGTATGCAATCGAATTCCCCATTTAAAATGTTTACTCTATCAAAAGCATCATTAGACTATATTTGGTAGGTAGCATGCAGAGTAAACTAATGCACATCTAGACTGCAGTTGTTGATTAGAAATTTCTGTTCAAAATGAGAATTACAAACGGCTACATTTAAATTGTCCTTTTTTTCCTCCAGAAATAGAGTTAATTAATTCCATAGAGACTAAGAAATTCAGAAAGTCTAAACTTCAATGAAAATACAGGTTAGGAAGAAAGAATGCTGAAGAGAAACACTATTTTAACACATTTAATAAAGTCTGCTTGCTTTCTCACTTGGTGGCAGTTAAAAGTTCCTTTGGTTGTTTACAATAAATGTAAAATCAAAATAATTTTCATGGAAAGCAATATAATAAAACAAATATTTGAACTGAGTGATCCAGTTGCATACAGATTTCTTGGACTGCATGTGAATAACAGAAGCATTTCAAAAGTTTGCTGATTTATATAATCAATTAATGAACATTTACTAAATTATGTCTTTTTCAAAAGAAACAAATGTATAATAGTTTTCTATTTAGCTTTTTGTATGGAGAAATATTTTCGGAAATTACTGTTCTGTTATCCAGTCCTCGATTTACAATCACAATTGAGCCAAAAATTTCTGTGGCTAAGCAAGATATTTGTTAAATGAGTTTTGCCCCTTTTATGACCTTTTGTGCCACAGTTGTTAAGTGAATCACTGCAGTTGTTAAGTTAGTAACAAGGTTGTTAAGTGAATCTGGTTTCCCCATTGACTTTGCTTATGAGAAGGTCACAAAGGTGATTACATGATCTTGGTACACTGCAACTGTCATAAATATGAACAAATTAAATAAATATGAGCCAAGCATCTTAATTTTGATCACGTGACCTTGGGGATGCTGTAATAGTAGCAAATGTGAAAAATGATCATGTCACTCTTTTTAGTGCTGCCATAACTTTGAATGATCACTAAATGAATGGTTATAAGTCAAGGACTACCTGTAAACATGTAACTATTTTGCTAATGGTACTTTATTCTTTATAGGAAAACTTGCATATAGATATTGCTTCTTATTTTTTCCCTGTAACATATTCTTTTGCATACAATAGTGTAATGTGTGTGTGTGACTTTTCAAAATGACTTCTCTTTGGCTAATGATTTCCTCAAACACCAATCCAGATTTGTCGGGTATCAATTTTTACCTGCTGTATTCCATACACAATCCACAGTCCAATCTAAATTGGCAAGTTTCTTTGGGAAGGAAAGCAGAAGCAGACCTTGGAATTATCAACATAAAGAGACCAGAGCTCAGCCACTAATTTGAAATCTTTTCCACTGGTTTCATTTAGATACTGAACATCCCCAACCCCCATTTTTTGTGAATTATGAGTACAGAAGAATACCGTGGTTGTGTATGTTAAAAGCTGGTGAAAGAGCTAGGAGAACAAACAGGGTCATATAACCCCTGTCCTTTATAACTCCTTCAGACTAGAAACAACAAAGACTGTCTTAATGAAATGGCCTAACCATCTATCCTGACCCTGTAACAGACATGATTAATCTACCATGTATAAAGAATTCCTGCCATACTATATGCAACCATGTTTTATTGCTGATTGTCATTTTGACATTAATTTAAAATAGAAGTTTTTTTTTTTAAAATAAATTGAGATATAGCAAGAGGACAAAAGAACTCATTTGATTTGGGGAACAGAATTTATTTGGTTCACTCTTCCTTATTTAATTAATAGCGAATTTTATTTGGCATAAATTTTGCATCAGTTTATGAACTTAGTTATAAAATATATAGGAAAATTTATACTTGGTGTATAAATACTTGGTGCATGGTTCTTGTTATATAAACATTATTTAATTCATTGTTAACAAATTCTATGGTGGTTTATTACCATGTGTTAGTGATTCGGGTTGTTTGTCAGCTGCCTGAATTTTAATATCTACAATGTTTGTTCCATTATTGTTATCATTGTATTATAATTCTTTTCACCATTTAGTATCACTTGTTGACATACATGGCCATATAAACTAGATAGATAGATAAATATTTATTGATTTGATTTGATTTTAGAAACCATATCACAAAATTCTGAATGTTATAGATTGTAGTCTCCTCAAACATTTGGGTTTTCCCCCTATTTCTATTAGCTTTGGTTTAAAAACTTCAGTGCATTACCACCAATAATTTACATTTATGGACTGTTATTTTCTATAATATTCTCATTTTGATCTTAAATATTTTTTAATCTTCTTTAAGTTAATGCTTAAATGAGTTTGTGTATTAGATTTCCTTTCTCTGTATTATAACTTTTCCCCTTTTTTTCTTTGCTTTCTGATTCTTTGAGTGAGGAGTATTATGATTTTTACATCTTTACATATATTCTAGCTTGTAGTACATTGTACATTATAGAAAAGAATGCTATATGTAACCTATCTGAGCTCCTGAAGTGAAGGTATGAATCAAACAAATAACAGTTAAAAATACATAAAACATGTTTTTAAGAAAGAAAAAAAATATACTGTAACCTTATCCATTTGGTTTGTCAAAGTACTGAATTGTAGTGATGTTTTGTGTCAACCTGACTGCTATTTTCTGAATTGTGAAACAATTCATGGCAATTGCTTTCTTTGAATGCTTAAGATGTGCTTTCAGAATGCCAAATGGATCTATAAGAAATGTTTAGTCGGAAATAAGCTTTCTTTGAATTCCTGCTAAAGTTACTGATACCTGCATGTGTTATTCTAAGGTTTTGATGGGTGCTTGATGGAATCCTGAATAGGTGAAGCATAGGGCAGGAATATTTCGTCTAAAGTTCTTCATTTCTATATAAGACAGATAGAATTCTCATCAAAAGACAATCCTCCATATACATGGAAGTCAAGCCATGGAGGAGTCAGCACTTTGAAATGGATCCAGGGTTCGTTAAACACACAGCCATATTATGCTGCTACAGTAGCCTGTAGGAAAGCCATTGATTTTCAATTAATTGTAGTTAAGAAAATTAGCGTCTCTACAAATATAACAGAGAAGTGCCTGGGACTTATTTTGTGATAGAGTTCACCCATGGTTAATTATAAAACCTATATAACAAGATCATCAATAAATCTTCAAAATTATTAATGGAAAGTATTGTAAAATTATTGATAGATGGCATCGTTTACTCATGGCTATTCAAAAGTAATCCTAATCAATTTAGAAAAGAAAGTGTCTTCTAAGCTTGTTCCTGATGAAGTTTTAGAGATTTATTATAAACTGCATTTGAAAGTTACCACTCTTTCCAAAATATTATTTTCTTTCTATATTCCCCATCTTTATATTTTTAAATCATACAGAACTGACTTTAGGAAGTTTTAATTATTATTTCCAAAACCGACTGGCTATTTCTCCCACTGTGCTGAACTAACATTCCAGAAAACAGGACCTTCTCTTAAGCAAAGGACTGCTGACTTCATATATAGAACAAGGAATTCTGATTTCTTAAATGCTGATTCAGCACAGTAGGGGATAGACAGGCCTGAGGCAGCAGGAGCACACAACTTAAATTACCTTTAAAACTGGAAAATTGCAGACCAGCCTGGGGAAAAAAATCAAACCACATGATTTTTTTCTACAGAAATGATCTGCTTTCCCCGCATTTGATGATACTATCATGACTAACATTATTCTCTGTGATAGAAAAATCAGGTTTCTTCATTTAGCAATATATATCTTTGAATATAGAAAGTGAAACTGATGCATAAAAGGTTATAGAAAACATAAGTTCAGGCTAAACTTTTTCCACAGATAAAACAAGTAGATTTTTTTTTAATCATTTTTTTCTTTTAAAAATATCATCCAATAATTTAAAAGTAATCTAACTGAACAAGAAAAATCATAATAACAATGGGACATAAAGAAAACCTAAAGCAGATACCATTATGATATCAACATAAGCACACTTTAAAAATATTGAAATTTGATCATTGTACGTGATAACTTATTCTATTGTGCTTATTGTAACACAAAGCCTGCATGTAACACATAATCTAAATGTTTTAAAATGAAAATGGTCCCTAACTTGATATACCACTGTATATAAATCTTTACAGCTGAAACCACAATAATTTGCTTGAAGCTTTAATATGCAGAATAAAACTTTATATAGAAATTATATTTTCCATGGCTTATCAGAATGAATACTTTGAATTACAATGTTTTGTTTATTTACCGAGCTACATTTTATCTCAACTGTCAACAAAAGCCTGGAAACTTTTAATAAATTGTGGATTAAGGATAAAACCAATTGCATATTTGTCAGGTATTCGAAAAGGGCAAAAATATTTTCAGCAGTAGCAAAATAGTGTGAATAATGAAGTAATAGTTGTGAAATATGTAAGCTCAGTATGATATTTAGATTCCTCTCTCAAAAGCTGTATTTATTATGGACTGAATCCAAAGTTATAAACTTACATGGACAGTATTAATTGGTCTACATAAATAACCTATTTTGATTTGCTGTAGGATTTTAAAATATGTAATAACAGATACTTGGTTAGTGTTTATGATTTAATTGACTACTATAGGAAAACTAATTTTAATTCAAAATATTACTGAATTCCAGATGAAACTTTTTCAGTTCTAGGTAATTTTACAAATTCATGTTTACTAACCTGTCTTTACTTTAATTAATTGTGATTTTTTTAAAAAATCCCCAAGTTTAATTTTCTATATAATTCACATTTTTGTTCTAATTTTATTTTATAGAACTTTTTTGCCTATATATGTTAATAATGCTTTGATTTAAGAACTGTATAACTAATTCTACAACTGAAAGTTAACTAACTTCTAACAACAAGAAAGTATAATATTGTAGGAGTTAATTTATTAGGCAGCAAATTACAGGTTCAAATCTAGCATTAGAATGGATGCTCAGTGGATTATTTTTATACAGTAATTCCCTATCCAGTCCCACTTCCTTGAAGGTTGTTATAGGGGAAACATAGAGCATTGTGAAAGGGCTCTTGAATCACTGGAAGAAATAAAGTGTTTAAGCCTAACAATAAAAGGAAAAGGAAAAAATGCACAAGCATTTAAAATTGCTTTACATAAATAGCACATCACTATATTTATGTAAAATTGCTTTACATAAATATCACACCACTATATTTTGACTATATTTTGAAAGAGAAAGTGGAGCAGAAAAAAATTATTTGACCATGCTACCATTTTGTAATATTTAATTATCTATAATGTTGATTGCAGATATTAAAAATCAGAGCCCACATTTAAATTACAGCTATTGTAGGTTGGCATTTTCTTTTTCTCTGAAAACTTTTCTTTGGGGCCGTCACTCATATCCCCCAGTCATCAGGTTGTCTGGTTGTTTCTTAGCATCTGGAAATTATTTAAAACAGGACTACATTTTAAAAAATGTCCTTTGTAGACTGCATTGAGTTTTGCACCTGAACTATAAGGAAAAGAAACAGTTTTGCTTTGAAACACTGCCTGGAGAAGAGATACTAATGATTCTTCAAGTAAAAACAGTTGTTTCCTCAGCAGTCCAGCTTTAGATGGATCTTTAACTAAAGTTATATAATCTGCCTGCTTTAAGAAAACCCAGAGGGTAAATAGTGGGTCAATTATAGCTCAAAATGCATGGGAAACATAAAAATACTTTTATATAATGTGATACAACTTAGTAATTACTATACAATTTAAATGTTAAATATTTTAGAATTATAACCATAAATATAAATTCATTTGGGCAATTTTTTGTCACAGAAGTATGTTTAGGTATAATAAATAATAAATATGTACAAATAAAGAAATAATATAGCATGTTATTTTGGCTATATGCATGTAGAACTATGTATGAAGTTAAATATAGTTTCACTAAAGTCATGCCTATCCCCTTTGTAAAAATATTTTTAAATAATTCAGATATAATAATTGTATTTTATAAGTACATAATAAATTGCAATATGGTAGTGGTTAAGAAGTCCACTGAAGTGTGAAGAAGCTTCTTCATTCTTTTCTTATTAACAATACCGTTTTTGCAGATGAAAGCAAAATTCCTTTTGAAATAAAAAGAACAGAAATGTACTTTTTTCTGATGAATAATATAGTCTATTCTAAATTAGTGAAGTCAATAATAAAATTCCAGTGAGCTAACTACAACCACAATTTTAACAAAGTGACAATGGAAAACTGGAAATGCCCTATTAATAAAAAGTTAATAGACATTTGTACTTTTAGAAATTATTCATATTAATATATGCTCTGCTTTTTGTCTATTTTGATTCACATAACTGCATAGAACTTTACTGATAGGACATTAGAAAGGTCTTTAAAAATTAAAGAATGTACAGATAAGTTATTCTAATACATATAGGAAATATGCAAGAAGAATTCTGAACAAGATTGAGATTATTTAACAAAAATTGCTGACATAATTTCTGAAAAGCCTTAGAAAAAAGTATTGATGTAAGTGTTGCATAATATTTGTAAGAATGCTTAGTTTAAGATGCCATAAGATGAAAACTTCCAAAGATATGTGTTACAAAATGCATATTTCCCTCACTTCAAATAACATTTGAATAGTTTAAAATGGATTACTTCCAATTAACTTAGATCTACTGCTGATATTAGATTTCTGGAACACAATATTTTTGGCAGTCTTATACAAATCACTTCTCTCATATAAATATATAAATAATATACATTTATTTATAGTGGTGTTATTAAAAACTTATAGTATCAATCTATTAACATTCTCAAAGATTCCTAAGAAAAATTATACTTCAGATATCATTTAGTAACTCTAGGTGAGTGGTAATTAAGGGTAGCATTTTTGTGTTCCTTGTATTTAAGGAGTAGATTGAGCCTGTATATTTGCTTTTAAATAGTTAAAACAATATAGAATGTAACTCAAGGCTATTATTTTCTGAAGGATAGGCAAACAAACAAATGATATGTGCTGAATGTTAGCAGGTATTATTATCCTGTATTAACAATACATGAACAAAATACAGTATATTGTCACTGAAAAGTAAACTGCTTGAAAATGCCATTCACAGTATAGTTTCCCAGTAAATATATAGGCCTGTGGAAGTAAATTTGAGACAATATATGGGACTGAATAAATCACCTTTTTTGAATAATTAAACAACCATTGTGTGGCTGTTCCTGACTAGGAAAAAAACTTATTTTAAAGGATTTGCATAACTCCAATCATCATTATTCATTCTTTTTTTTCCTATTCTATATTTTTTTCAGAGAATCCTATCTATATAAGAGTTATTATAAAAATAAGGCAATCGTTATTGATGACTTTCAAGCTTTTCTTTTGTTTCCTGGACTATTATATATACAAAAGTATTAGGTAAGATTTTTTTAGAATTTGGATAGGTTAATTACATCTATTTTATCCAAATCCAAGGAAACTGTTTAAGTTTTAAGTCAATGATCCTGTTATATTTCTAGTGTGACTAAAGAGTTGCTAAAGGGTAAACAACTTGAAAGGTAATCGGGATGAATGCCACTAAAGACAAAACAGATCAGAGACAATCTTCCTGTGCAGAATATTGTTACAGTTCCTTTGAAGATTTTGGTTTGTAATTTGGATGTATTCCTTAAGTTATCCCTGATCTAAACATTTAGTTTTTGCATGTACCCAGGAGTACATTTGCACGGCTGAGGCTAGAGCACCATCTGTATCCATCCATCTCTGGAGTAGTCAGATGAAGCTCTACTGACATATTTCTTAATTACATCCAATTATATTAGTATTATGTGCACTATGTGAGGCTGCTTTTGAAAATTGGTTGGAAATTTCATCTGCTTTAGAACAAGAAATGGAATATTCATTAGGGTTATAGGAAGTACATTTTCTCTATTAGAAATATTCTTCTGGTAAATAACCATTACCACATGAAGTTCAAACTGTTGGTTAATGATATAGAAGCTTTATAAGGTTTGGAAAAGCCTTATTTGGAAAAAAAAACACCTGTGTTCTTCAGCCCTTGAAAGCATCTCCCATCTTTGCCTACCACTAATCAAGGCAGGTTGGATGGCAATGTGAGAAAGATTTATTTTTTTTACTTCTTGTCTAAGATGAGAATAATTGTCTTTTGGTTATTTATTCATTTGCAAGGACAAATGGATCTGTTCCTTTGTTGAACTGGTTTGAATTGTTTACATTTATTTTTTTATTTCTGAGTTTTACTTTTTGCTGATTCACTAAAATGTGAAGTTTTCATTGCTTTAATTATGTATATTTTATGATATACATTTGAATATATGTATATACAATTCTTCTATACAATACTGCATTATATCATGCTATTAAGACCCATGGTGGTGCTGTGGTTAGAAGGCAGCATTTCAGGTAATTGTGCCAACTGCCAGCATTTTGATTCTCAACAACTCAAGGTTGACTTAGCCTTCCATCCTTCAGTAAAATGAGGACTCAGATTGTTGGGAACAATATGCTTACTCAGGAAACTGCTTAGAGAGGGATTCAAAGTACTATGAAGTAGTCTATAAGTCCAAGTGCTAGTGCTAGTGATATCCATAAGCTTCCTACATTCATAAGTTGGTACTCGGAGATACAACCAAGAAGAGAAAATAGAGAACAAAGATGCTTTGCTGAAGCTGCCTTCTAGGGGCCCAATGATTGCATATTTTTAGATTAATAATAACAGAATTCACGCAATGCCACTAAAAGGCTAATTTCCCCTTAGTGTTTTAAAATGGTGAACCATTAGGCTACTAATTTAATTAGTAAATAAAATTAACAGCTGCTTTGCAATTAAGTGAAGATAAAAAAAAGTTCCTCTATGTGGATGTTATGTGCTACATACAGAAAGTCTATCTGTAATCTTCAAGACTTTATCTACTCTAATTATATTGGGTTGTACATACAGTTTTCAATTACTCAAATACTTATAACCTTGTTTGTCACATAACAGTTTTGAAAGATATATTCCTATTAGTTTCTGTCTAGGCAAAAAATAATAGCGACTTATTTTGCCCCTATGATAGTGTTTGCCTTTAACTTGTATCAGTTAAATCCCATTTTAACAGATTTAACAAAATCACTCCACTAACTAGATTATAATTAATTGCTTTCACATATGAACCTAATTTTACAGTATTATGCTAAAAGCTAGCATGTATAAAGGCAAACACTATCATAGCAAGGACATTTTCATATTATTATAGAATAATATACAAAAAAAAATACAAGTTTCAGGGTTTTTTAATATTTTCTTATAAGATATATGGATCTTTATTTTTTGAGTTTACTACTGTGCATTGGCTCAGTGGCTAAGATGCTGAGCTTGTCGATCAAAAGATCGGCAGTTCAGCGGTTCGAATACCTAGTGCTGCGTAACGGGGTGAGCTCCCGTTACTTGTCCCAGCTTCTGCCAACCTAGCAGTTCGAAAGCACATAAAAAATGCAAGTAGAAAAATAGGGACCATCTTTGGTGGGAAGGTAACAGTGTTCCATGCGTCTTTGACGTTTAGTCATACCGGCCACATAACCACGGAGACGTCTTCAAATAGCGCTGGCTCTTCAGTTTTGAAACGGAGATGAGCACCCTAGAGTTGGAAATGACTAGCACATATGTGCGAGACGAACCTTTACCTTTACCTTTTACTGTGCTTTAATTGGACTATATGATATTACAACATCATATGAATGAAGTCATTATATCATATATTATAATTCCATAATATTGTACATATATTTGTTTTGTATGTTTATGTAATTTGTATATGTATATGTATATGTATCAATATTGTACATATGATATGTAATATACATAACAATGAAAGACAAAATGTGGTTTTGTAGGTTAGTGTTAAAATTGTCAGGAACAGCACAATTTTTGTAAATGTAATGTATTACATTATGTTTTTACATATACATCTGAAATGTATCTATTATCTATATTAGTCTTTAAAGTATTTGTAGAAACTTTTTTTTTATCCTCTGAGGTGGATCATATTGTAATAACCCCAAGCTTTTCTGAATTATATCAATATTTTAAAAATCGTATGGGGTTAAATTGGATTTTAATTTTATATTGTTTTAATGGAACTATGCATTTTACTGTTGTGAGATAGGGCGGCATATAAATTGCATTAAATAAATAAATAAATAAATAAATAAATAAATAAATAAATAAATAAGAGGATCTTCCATAATGGGAGGCAGCACAATAATTTTGTTTTATTCTATGAGTAATAATAATTTACTGGAAGCAATATGAATTTACGTTAACCATAATGTGAATATATCATGTAATTTGATTTTATATGTAATTTGAGTTTATATAATTAAATATTCTAACTTCACACCAATGACCAGAAAAATAGCATCTATATATCTAGCATCCTTACTTTAAATAGGTATTATAATAGTACCATACAGATTTAATTATTGAATCATAAGCTTACATATATTTGTACATTAAAATTCTATATATAAATATTTGTTTTGAGCTATGAGAAATTGTCCAGATTCCACATTAATTCCAAATGTCATCATTTTTATTCTAAACATACATAATAAATAATAAAGATAAGTATACATATATCAAAATATAACTTAAGCTCGTTGTAAGTATTAATGACAGATATACAAAACAGTTTTTTTCTCTTGCTGTGCTGCATTTTTTAAAAAAATATATAACTGCAGCTAAAAGACTATCTCAAAATAATTTTGCCTATAGAGGAATAGATTTTACAAGGTGAAATTTAGAATGAAATATAGAATCTGAACAACAACATTATGTGAAGGTGTAAACAATCAACAAAATAGATGCAGCAAATAGCATTGGTAAATTATAGCTTTGTATGTATTCATTTGTAAACAATGCAGAAACAAGAAAAATAAACCTAAATTATGGAAGTGTATATTACATTTGATCTACTTTAAAGAAAGTTATATTCTCAGATAAGGGAGTACGGGACTATAAGGAAGTAACAGAAATATGCAGTCTGAAAATTGTCCAATTTTGTGGATCCTTTTTAGTCCAATTTATGTAATCCTTTTTATGAATCTTACTGCTGCAAGTTTTCAAAAATTGCAACTGTATTCTTAATTATTTATTTCCATCAGTTTACTTTTCAGTTGATTCCTAAATTTATATATGACCGGGCAATAAATAGTAATAACTTGAGAAAGGTAATGGGCAGACAACAATAATAAAAAGTTTTATTTAAAAAATTGATGAAATTTTCTCATGTATGTTAGGAAATAACATCAGTCAATTTATAATCATTATTACATATATAAACAGTATCATATTTCCATTATATTACTTTAAATTATAATAAAAGATATACAAATTACATAGAAAGATATCACATCAATGCAATAATAAAAAAGAAAGATTTATAAATTTTACTCTTCCATGTGACAGAGTTATATATGCAGGTTGTCAAAGACATATTTGCCACATGCTTCTGTAAGAATATCAATTGATATTTTTCTCCAGTTAGTAGTATTTTAGCTAACTTGAGGTGGACAAGTTATAACAATCTACAAAACTGAATCATTGTCATTTCTAACCAAACCCAATTCACTGATTTGCCCATCACTTAAAGTAAAAGAAATTAATTTGCCAGGATTTAACATAATGTTCTTGTGCTATGAATATTTCTATTGGTGAACAACGTTTTAAGGTATAGTGCTGCCGTCTGGCTAAGGCCTAAATGAAGAATTAGTCTTCTAACATTTTCACATAGATCGTCACATATTCATACAAAATCAGACACTGTACATTTCTATCAGCTTAGTGAGACAAGCAGGACAGTTGAAGTTGAAGGGGACAGAATACATGAAAAAGGAAACAGGACTGAGCTCTACTTTATTTCAGATTAGATATGCATTAGCCTTTCCTCAAGAGCTAGAATGCTTAACTTCAATGTTTTCCTTCCCTTTGTACAGGGAGAGGGATTTATATCCATCTGCAACAGATAAAAATAAGCCCCTTCCTGTTACCTGGATAGGGAAAAAATGTTGAACCTAGGAAAGACTGCTAATCCTAAACAAAAGCTTCATGGCCAGATGGACAATTGTATCAGACAACAGTTATAATTAAAACCAAATACAGGCTCTGGTTGTTATACAGGCAGGCAATGATTTTTTTAGGCTAGTGAAGTTTTGTTTTCATACTATAAAATCATGCACGTGTAACTGAATTGGATTAAGATAAGATTGTACTCATGAATTTTAAACTAACTGTAATTAGCTATGTAGTTCCCAATAAATAAATATATTACCTTCATCCCCATCATTAAACTATATGTGTTGTTTATTCATTTGGTCATTCATTGGATCCTGAACAACACAATGAAAACTTCAGCACATAATTCTAAATCTGTAAATCAAATGTAAAAATATTTTAAAAACCAACAACAAAATTGATGCAGCAAATTACATTTATTCCACTGGTCAATAAATTATGTTTTTTAAATGTTTCCTGTAATCATTTACAAAATGATTGTCAATTAATACAAAAGGAAAGAAAGGAAAGATGGAAGAGACAGAAGAAGAAGAAATGAAAGGTAAAATTACTAAGTGAAAGAAACAAAACCATAATTTTCAGGTTAAAATTCTTTTTGTTTGGATGCCCTTATATCAGTTTTGACTCCTAGTGTTCGCCTGAGCAAATTCTTGGTAATGTTTTTGGAAGTGGTTTTCCATTGCCTTATTTCTAAGGTTGGCAAAGAGTGTGATTGGTCAAGTCACACATCTAGGTTGATTCTTAAAGCAAAAGTAGAAATAAGATTTCTAGCCTGAAATCTTTCACCACAACACCAAGTGGCTCTCTTTCTTATCTTAGTGTTTTTCAATCTCATACTGACTGGGGAATTCTGGAAGTTGAAGTTGAGAAACACTGCTCTATATGTACCAAGGCACAAATAGAAAACACCCAAGGTAATAGCATAGCTCTCTTCCTGCTCTATTTAAAATTGTTCCCCATTTTTTAGGAATGCATTGTTCATTAAAAGGCATGTTGTAGGGCAATGCATTTCTGGATGAGTTTTGCATTTCAATGCCATGGTTCTTGTTATATAGACCTTTCCCTCCACTCCCCTAAATTTTTTTCTGTTTCTTTTCTGAAACTGTTCATGAAAAACAAAACAGTACAAAATTAAAATTGGTAATTTCATCTGCCACATTGTGACTTAAACATTGTATGAATTGACTTAAATTTAGTTATTACTCTTGTTAAATTAATAATAATTAATAGTTCATATGAGAAACTATAATAAGAAATCTGTGCTATGTTTACTATTTTATGTAATATTATATATATGTTATGCCTGAAACTATGCCTTTGTATACTGAGCTATAAGAAAAATTGATGAATTTACTTGATTCAGTAATAAGAAAGCCACCGAGGTGACAAAAATGTATGATGGAGCACAGTAAAAGTAACAGAAATAAATTTAACTTAATCTTGAATTATTTGTAATTGCATTTCTAAACAAAGATTTTGGAGGAGATGTCCTATTAAATGCACCATTGAACACTTATTTTTATGTCTTTCCTGCTGGTAATCTGTTAAAATTTTGAAACATGTTTTCTGAAAGACTTGGTTGTATGGAGATCTATAATATAATATAAAAATTTCACACAGTTCACACTGACCAAAGCTTAGTTCAATATAATTGGTTCCTTGTGTTGCCTAAAAATAATAGGATATAACTATATAGCATATTTTGCTGAGAGTTTGAAAATAGTATCAGACTAAAATATACAGGTGAAGTCAGCTTTGTCATATAAGATCCAAAATAACAATGTACATGAAATAATTCTAGAGATGGGACAACCAACATTTATTAAAGCTGAGCCATCCAAGATTTCCTAAGCACCAACATTTTAATTATTAACTTCAACTTTCAGAGTTTCATCACCTGTAGGGAAAAGAAGAGAAAACAGCAACCAAGGTTAAGCAAGCATCTTGCAATTTGAAGAACACCTTACTTTTTTACTTTTGTTGGTTATGACATATGACTACAAGCAAATAACAACACTCAGCAATCAACAGTCCCTCTGATTGATGAACACGATTTAACAACAACAAAATTGTGCCTTTCTCCTTGAGCATATATTAGAACAAAATTTTATTCTATGCAAAATAGAAACAAAATATCCAGCATCCTTCCTCTTTCATATTTCTAGTATTTGTGCTGTGCATTTGACTGTTTTAGTAAGTCACAAGATTTTAACATTGCAACAATTAAAAGTAAAAGGTCCAGTTAGATTTCAAATGTGTCCACTTAATCCTTCAAAAAAGTTGATTTTGGGGATGTAACAGGTTTGGATTGGATTGGTAACGTGTATGCCTAGAGAATACATATAATTGATTGGTCCATTTATGTTAGAGTTGAACAGTCCTCCCTCAACAGAAGAATACAATCCCACCTATCACCTATCTACAATGCAATCCTTTCAGCAGTCTCAAGAAGATTCCACAACCATTTGCATTCTGATTCAGGTGATCCTGAGGGCACAGATAAAATCCAAGGTGGTCTCAATGGCTTTCAGAGAGAATGCTAACAATCAGATGACTGCAAAGAAATACAATCCTTCCATTTCCCCCACCCCTGTGCTGTCTGAATCTATCTGTCCATTCCCCCACCATCCAGTCTCAGTTGATGAAGCTTCTTAGATAAGAAGCGAAACTTCTACTTCCTTAAAGTAAAACCCAGTTTTACTTCCTTAAAGTAAAGCCCAGTTCTCTTTTGAAAAAGCACATTTGAGCCAAATAATTCTATTGTATTTTAAGGCTACATTATGCAAGTCTGACTTGCAGACTTGCTACATTGCAAGTCTGAAAATAGAAACTTCCCACCACCACTTTTAACTGCCTGATCCATTGAAAGTGGCAGTGGAAAGTATATACTTTCAGACTCGCAACAATCCTCACAAGTAGAAAGTAGAATTGGTTCTTGTTCTATTTCCTGTCTGGTTTACTGTAAATACTGATAACAACTGCTGTTAAATTGGGTGAATGAGGACACAGCAAGCCAGGCAGTGAGTGACAACAGCTCTTTATTGTAGGGTGAGAACCCAGCGACTGACCTGGGGAAACAGCTCCCCTTATATACCTTGCAGCTGTGGTGGTCAGCCAATCAGCTGATGGCTAGTTAATTCAAACTTCCCACCAAAACCTATATACATAACACTCCTCCCCTCCCAGAAGTCACTTGGGGTAGACATTAGAATACGTAGTCCCACAGGTGACCAGGGCATGTCCGCACCCTAGTTGACCTGCACAGTTCAGTCGGAGGTGTGGCGTCGAGCGGGTCGGAGGAACTCCCTGTTTCTCCCTGCTCCACCAATGGAACCTCTGAGAATTCGTTGTGGGTGGCGACTTCCTCGGCTGGTCGATCATCCATGATGGGGCGGCACTGGATCTCGGGGCCGACAGCTAAGTCTTCCGCTTGACTCGGGCTTGAGTTAGCTCTGAAGTTCTGTTGGTTGTTAGGGAGCGGTTCCCTGCTATGAGACCCAGAACGGGGCGATGGTCCGTGATGAGGTCAAAGTCTCTGCCGAACATGTACTCATGGAACTTCTTGACTCCAGAGACGGCTGCAAGGGCCTCCTTGTCAAGTTGACTGTAGTTCCTTTCGCGCTTGAAAGAGTCCGGGAGTAGTAGCGATGGGTGCCTCTAGACCATCCGGAAGTTATGGCTCAGGACGGCCCCCACGCTGAATGGGGACGTGTCACAGAGCCCTTGCCTCATCTAGTGTGATGTTCAATGTTAGATTCGTCTTCGCAAGCAACCTCCTCTGCAAGTGAATATCTCTCACTCCGCAGATTAGTTGCTCTAGGAGCATCTCATCTAAGTCTCGGTACTCGCACTGGTTTGCAGCCTTCTGCAGGGCAGCGATGTACTCGCTAATTGGTTCTCCCTCCTGCTGCATGCGTTGCCGGAACTCGTACTGCTGGACATATTTCGATGGCATCGGCATGTAGTGGTCCTTCAGCAGCGTCTGGAACGTTTGCCACGAGATGGTGTGGACCGAGTTCGGTTCCGACAGGGCTTCAGCCATGTCGAACACCTTGGGTCCATAAGAGCTCAGGAACAGGGCTTTCTTTCGCACGTCGGGTAGATCGCTGGCCACCAGGAAGCATTCGAAGCGGGACATGTAGGATCCCCACTTCTCTTCCGTTGGGTTGAAAGGTGCTGGCAGTACGTAGGCAGACATCGTCGGTAGATTCTCCAGGTACTCCACTCGCTTGCCTGGCTGGATTTGGGGTTTCAGCTCTCTTGTCGGCTCGTAGCTTCAGCTCATTCCGTGGCTTGTGGCCTCAAAATCCCATCCTCGTCGCCAATGTTAAGTTGGGTGAATGAGGACACAGCAAGCCAGCCAGTGAGTGACAACAGCTCTTTAATGTAGGATGAGAACCCAGCGACTGACCTGGGGAAACAGCTCCCCTTATATACCTTGCAGCTGTGGTGGTCAGCCAATCACTGATGGCTAGTTAATTCAAACTTCCCGCCAAAACCTATATACATAACAACTACAACTTTAGCTGGTGGTTTTTAACATTCTGCTCAAGTGGTTTGTACATTTGGGAAATGAGAAAACAAAGGTAAAAGAAATAGAAAACTAGTCTCATAATGATAAAGGTTTGCTAATTTGAAAAAAAAAGTAATGAGCACAGCACACTAATATTTAGTTTGATAAATCTAAGCTAATTTTCCTTAATATCAAAGTACTTCTAAAATAGCAACAAAATAACAGCAACAGGGACTAAAGATTTCAAGAAAGTAAAAAAAAAAAATTCTCGGTGAAGATAACAGTATAGAAAGCAATAATACCAAATTAACATAATTGGGGCTAACATGAAATAATATTCATATGTAAGACATTTTCTTCTTTTTCAGTTCTAAATTGAATCCAAGAGTGAGGATGTTATCTATTAAACTTTTATCTGTATGTAATTCTGTCTGTATTTTCACAATGACAATTTCATTTCATGGCCCCTTTTGTTGTCTTCTCTTTTAATTATCACTTAAGTGAACTGAATGTGTGCTTATCAACTCTTCATTTCCCTTGTGGACCAAACTATGGAGTATAAGATAGAATTTCCATTTTATTTCTGATGACCTAAATAAGATACATGTTAAAAAAAAAGAGAGAGAATAGTTTGCTTAATTTAAAAAAGAAAAATACTGACATAGCATTGGCTATAGAGGTTAGGAGAACAGAAGAAATAGTTTTTAGCCGAATTCACTGGTAATTTCTGAATATAGTGCAACATCATCAAAAAGTTTAATAATATCAGATATAAAAATTCCTTAATTTAAAGGACACCAAAGCAATTTAGAATAGAGCTGTACTTAAAAATACTCTTAAAACAAAAATGCATAATTTTCAATAGTTTTAATTTGCAAATTGGAATTTTTTGCAGACTAGAAAACTATTTGCAACCATACTTATTCCAGCTGAAATAAAAGATATGATGACTTCAAGAAAAGTTCCCATAACCTAATAGAAAATAGCCTAAACAAATGCCAATCTTCTTATAGGAAATCTCCACTGACCCAAATAGATATTACTTATTAATTATATTTTATGATTGTGTGAAAAATATCTTTAGAAAACATAAATCAATAGGGCGTTAACATAGATATGTTAATTTTTATAGTGACCATTGAGTTGTTAAATATATAACAAATATGTGCTCCGTGACACAAAGTATTGTTTGTTACTGGTGAAAGAAACATTATATTCAGGGGTGAAATCCAGCAGGTCCTGACAGGTTCTGGAGAACCGGTAACGGAAATTTTGAGCAGTTCAGAGAACTGGCAAATACCACCTCTGGCTGGCCCCAGAGTGGGGTGGGAATGGAGATTTTTCAGTATCCTTCCCCTAAGGTCATTAAGCCCACCAAGCCATGCCCACTAAGCCGCACCACGTCCACCAAGCCATGCCCACAGAACCGGTAGTAAAAAAATTTGGATTTCACCCCTAATTATATTTCCTGGAATAGTTTAAAATCTATATAGTCTGCTTACAAATGTCTGTATTTTGAGTAACAGATTTCCAGAAATCTGTTAAAGCATTTAAAAGCCTTGTGTCTTGTGTCCTTAAAATTGGAAACTGCACTGGCAGTCCACGAATAATACAGCATGCTTCTAAAAGATCTCCAAGGGTAGTCCAATGCTACATTGATCACAAATAAGACCACTCACTGAAATTTGGCATACAAGTCTGTAATAATAAAATGAACATATTTAACATTATGTATACACTAATGTTCTACTTTTGTTCAGAGAAGAAACAGGAAGGCAGGAAAGTCAGAGGGCTAATTCATCCTATGGGAAATATGTCCATTCCTAGGATTTTGCTTATGGAAGCAATCTATGTTTAAGATTTGATAGTGAATCCTGAATAGCTTAAGTAATGCTTGCAGTGAAACTACCTCAGCCATTTTATGTGTGACTTCTTCACTAAGTATTTTTTTAAAAAAAGAGTAATGATCCTTTTTGACTATACTGGAGATTTTTTGAAGAAAAAAAATGAAAACAAAATTCTAAATGCTCTAAAAAAATATTTTAAAAATTACACATTTATTTATCGAATTTCTATACCGCCCTACTCCCGAAGGACTCAGGGCGGTGTACAGCCATGAAATAAAACACATAAATATACAAAATTTAAAATCGAATAAAAATGAATTAAATAAATTTGGCTGAATTAATACCCATAATTTAAAATACCCCTAACATTAGTATATAACTAGAAATTTCTCTAACAACAAATCTATTTAATTGGCAAACCAAAGTCAAAAATTCATTTTTTTCCCATCAAAAGCACAAAATCCAGAAGTGATATCCAAATAAAAACCATAAATATATTCTCCTCTTTGAATAGAACAATCAATTTAACCATTACTGCTTTATATTCCTTGTTGTTGTTATATTAATATAACATATTATATATGTTATAATACATATATAACATATTATATACAGTGGTGGGATTCTGCCGGTTCTATGCGGTTCAGCTGAACCATTTGTTAAATTGCTGGCTCGCCCCGCCCCTTGCCCTGCCCCTCCGCACCACTATTTATTGCCAATAAATAGTGGTGGACGAGGGGCGGGCGAGCCAGCAATTTAACAAAGGGTTCAGTGTATTTTTGTAATTTTATTGGCCTGCGGAGCTTCAGCATAGGCTAATTAGCCCATTGATTAGATCGGCCTCCCGACTGTCAGCTGATTTGCTCTCAGCTGTTTTGCTCAGGGCTCTGCTGCTTGCTTGCAAAGAGTGCCGCAGCAGATTTTTTTTTCCCTAGCTATGCTGAAAAACAAAACTGAAAGTAAAGCAGGCTGTTGGCTTTGCTGTTTGCTACAACGTTGGAAAATTAGGCAGGCAGATTTCTTTTCTTTTTCCTCACCAAAAAAGGTAGGTGCAAACAATGGAAAATTTAGGGAAAAAGAGGAAAGTTCAAGATTTTAAAACACAAAAGAAAAAAAGCTCTATTTAACTAGGGAATTGTAATAATTGAGATACTGTTAATTGTATATTGTGTTGAAAGCAGAAATGGTTAAGTTGTGATTTGGAGGAATATATGGGGGAAATTATTTGGTTTATTATTATTGTTAAATATAATTAATTGATTTGTAAGAAATTGGATTGCATGGAAATAATTGGAATATTCATGTTCATATTGGTTAATATACAAAAAAGATAGTTATATAACTAATTTATTTATATTAAAATGTTGAATTTATATTAAACAACTGTAATATTACATAATTAACCAATGTGAGGATGGATATAAAAATAGATGACAATGGGAAGGGGTATAATATAGAATAGAAGGGAAAAATTGAATTTGATTAAGATTAGAGATGAGGATGAAGGGTAATATTGGTTTTTTTAAAAAATAGATAAGGAATAAATATGGCAAAAAGGAAATATAGAAATTGTAAATTTAATTGAAATGACTAAACACCGTTTAAATTTGTGAACCGGCCAAATACTCTGTTCAAAGAAAATAAATTGTATGTTTGTATGTGTGTTTCTAATTATTGCTATTTATTCATATTTGTTCTCTTTTATTCTTTAAAGTTTAACAATTCATTCTTTATCTTAATATCTTTATATTTGTTTGGGGTTGCCTTTCTTCCCTTTCATCTTTTTTACTGTACAGCAATCTTTCTTCTCAAACCTACCACCTCTCTCTTTTCTTTCCTTCTTACTTTCTCTTCCCCCCTCTTCTCCTCCTCCTCTCTTCCTCCCTCTCTTACCCTCACTCCTACTCTAATTTCCCTTCCCTTCCTCCCTTCTCTTCCTTCCCTGTCTCTCCTTCTTTCTTCCATCTCTCTTCTCCTTCGTTCATCCCTCTCTATTGCTGTATCCTTTTGTGCATATGGATTATTTAGGGGGCTGAAAAAGTTATTTTTGACTGGTCCTCGCACTTTTGACCACTCCTCGAACTTACGACTGTCTTCACATTTTACGTTTTTCGCCCTATCTTGTCACCATGGTGAAGACAAGTAGTGGTGAAATGACTGCCACAGTTGTTAAGAATGCTACAATGGGCATAAATGATGACCAGTCATAAGGGTGAGGACCGGTCAAAAGTGCGAAGACCTGTCAGA
The DNA here is from genome assembly GCF_059756535.1 of Pantherophis guttatus. Taxonomy (NCBI): domain Eukaryota; kingdom Metazoa; phylum Chordata; class Lepidosauria; order Squamata; family Colubridae; genus Pantherophis; species Pantherophis guttatus. The sequence continues at coordinate 46,592,703 of NC_142070.1, forward strand.
AATCACTTTTTTCAGCCCTCTGGGTAGTCCTTTTGTGCATATGGACTACTCAGAGGGTTGAAAAAGTTATTTTTGACTGCTCCTCACACTTTTGACTAGTCCTCGAACTTACGACTGTCCTCACATTTTACGTTTTGCGCCCTATCTTGTCACCGTGATGAAGACAAGTAGTGGTGAAATGACTGACACAGTTGTTAAGAATGCCGCAACAGGCATAAATGTGAGGAAGGTCATAAGTGCGAGGACCAGTCAAAAATGTGAGGACCAGTCAGAAATGACTTTTTTCAGTCCTCTGAATAGTCCCTATGTGCATATGGGCTAGTTAGAAGGCTGAAAAGGTTATTTTTGACCAGTCCTCGCACTTTTGACCAGTCCTTGCATTTACGACTGTCCTACCATTTTACTTTTTCTGCCCTATCTTGTCATGTGGTGAAGAGAAGTACTGGTGAAATGACTGACACGGTTGTTAAGAATGCCGCAATGGGCATAAATGTGAGGATGGTCATAAGTGCGAGGACCAGTCAGAAATGACTTTTTTCAGCCCTCTGAGTAGTCCCTATGCACATAGCCACGCCCACCCGGTCACATGACCAGCTAGCCATGCCCACCCAGTCACATGACCAGCCAGCCACACCCACCCAGTCACATGATCACCAAGCCACACCCCCAACTAAGCCACACCCACAGAACCGGTTGTTAAAAAAATGAATCCCACCACTGATTATATACATATATAACATATAATATATATTAATAATTAATATATTATCTGATTATTCTGTTGTTAGAAAAGCCATTGAGATAGAAAAACATCCCAACAGCATGAATAAAAGAGATGATACCTCCCGCCTACCAGCCATTTGGAAACCCACCCTTATTGACAAACTAATCCCAACACAAAGAATAACACCAGACCCACACTCATGAAAACCACACAGGACGTTACCTTCACACATTCACGCAAAAAGCAAGCCCAAACCTACACCGATGATGAGGCACGACCACAAACCAGAAGCCAAACTACAGCTGCATCATTAACCACTTTAAACCCCTCCAATCCATACATGAAGCAAACTGACACACACCATGAAGATGTAGCACGATCACGAACATGGAGCCAAACAAAAGCAACGCAGGCCACGAGTTCAAATCCCCCTGCAACTCAGACCAACCTGAGCACAGCCAAGCCCCCAACCAATCAGAACACACCTCCACCCAATCAGAACACAGCCATGCTCCCACCCAATCAGTTCATACTCCCACTGGCAGTTAAAAAGAAGAAACAACCATGATCACACATTACTCCTAGAAGCACAAGGCCGAAGACACCAGCCTGAAGATGACGAATGAGACTTCGTCGAAATGTCGCCAATTTTACACGGGAGAAAACCCGAATAACCAAAGACCTACATACAAATACCCACAAAAACCTCAGAAAACACACACACAAACACACACACACACACACACACACACACACACACTAATATATATTAATATATAAATAATATATATTATTTCCTTGTTGAAATAATATATATTTCTATTTGTACTTAATAATCTTTTAAACTATCACCATTTATATTAACAAAATTCAATGTATTTTTTTCAGAATCTTTTAATCTGTAGGGGCGAGAGATCGCAATCCCTGTAGGCTCCGGTCATCTTTGCAAAAAGCTTTTATCACCAAGAATGGAGGCCAGGAGAGACGTGCAGGCCCAATCCGGCCTCCGTTCTTCATGCCAAAAGCTTTTTGCAAGGATGACCAGAGCCTGCTTGGATGTAATCTCTCACTCTGCAGGCTTCGGCCGGCTTTCCTCAAGGCTTTTGGGCAAAAAACAGATGCTGGGCACGCACATCCTTCCTGACCTCTGTCCTTCATGCCAAAAGCTTTTTGCAAAGGCAACCAGAGTCTGCAGGGATGCAGGCAAAGAAACTGTGGCAGAGAGGCTGGAGAGTACACACGTCCCTTGATCATCTAGATCAGCAGTGGGTTTCGAACCCTGTCACTATCGGTTTGTTTGCACGAGATGCTTCTGTGCATGCGGGTAGAGCCTCCCGCTGCCACTACTGGTTTGCCCGATCCAGGGTGAACCGATAGCAACCCACGACTGATCTAGATCTTCAAAAAGTGAGTCTTCACAGGCCCAGTGCCTGTGGAGATCCAGTGGGGCAGTATGGGGGAAGTATGAGATATCTCAGTGGGTCGGGGGAGGCCTTGGGTTGTCAGTAGCACTAGGGCTCTCCATGGTCTTCCCCACTTTGAGACACCTCGTGTGTACTTAATGACCTTAGCATTCAATTAGCAAATGCATTGGTAAATCAGGGGGGGATCACATTCAATTAATATAATCCTATTAATGATTTCCTTGGGTTATGAATATAATTGGTGAGTTCTATTACATTTGGAAGTCGAAAACTACCTGTACAGTTTACTCCTCTGCATTGTCAGCTACTTGTGAAATTGCCTCAGTGTTTTGGTAAGTTTCTACACATATTTGCATCTCTGAAGTAGTTTGACTAGTCTTTTTAACATCCTTGGAGCGTAGCTGTTCTATGAACTGGGTATTTTATTTAAACGTATTTTATTTAAAGCCTCCTCATTTGGTTCCCATATGACTGTGGAATACCAAGGTAATCATAACTGACTGTATGTCTTCTAGGTGACCCACTAGTAGCTGCACCCATCAGTCTTCACTATTTTCCCTCTCTTGACCACTTCACTTCAAATGACTGTAGGAGATGATCAGAGTAAGCCTGATCTCTGCTGCTATGGCGTTATTCCAATTGCAACTGGACTATACCTTGGATAGTTGTTTGGAAAACAGCATATTTATCTTCTTTGCCTCTGCTTTTCTAGTGTATGTCCTGTCTGATGATACTTCTCTGCTAATTCTTGGCAATTGTTCTCAAGGATTTATTGTAACTAGTTTTTCCATGATCTTAAGTTTTATACCAGCAGCTGTGTTCTGTAATGGAGAGGGTGGTTATGACATTCCAGCTTCAGCTGGCTGAATATCTTCAGGTTGGCCACACATCTAGTTGTTCTTTCAGGTCTTTTTGAGTATGGGAATGTAATATGTAGTTGGTCTATTTCCAGCTGTGATGGCAACTTCCTCTGTGTTGAATTACTGGGTAACTAGCTATCAGTTAGTGTGGTACAGATCTTCTGTCTATCCATAGTTCCTTCATCTGATTCATATATTCCCTGTCATTGGGCTGCTGCTGTAGTAGTATTCTATGAGTTCCACTTTCTCTTGTTTGTTGTGTGTGTATATATGTGTATACACTGTATGTATGTATGTATGTATGTATGTATGTATGTATGTATGTATGTGTATATGTATATGTATACATTTATGTAGATAGATATAGATAGATATATACAGTATGTGTTTGTGTATGGATAGATATATAGATATACATATAGATGGATACATCCAAAATTAACTAATTCTATATATGCTAATTTATATGGGGTTACTTTTTTATTTAAAGTACACTATTCTTCCTTATATTCTGTTTACAACTCACTATTAATTTTGTGTTTTTAATTAAATAATACAATGTACTCAATTATTTACAGTTAGAATAAATGAAAAACTGAAAAAATCATTTCTATTATATTTGTAAACTCCCTATTTACTCACTTGTAGCCTAATTTTTAAAATCATTTTCTTTTTCTTTTTTACTCATTTTTTAAATGTTCAGTGAAAATATACAAAAAAAGGAAAAAGTATTAAGCATCTTTGCCTATGAAGATTAGAATTATTTTTATATTATTATATATTTTTAATTGTCTCTATTTTTTTTATCTAACTATGTCAACTCAATGTGGCAAACATATCTAATATTCTTTCCTCCTCCTATCTTCTCCACAACAACAAGTAACTGGCCCACTGTCGCTCAGCCTGCTTTTGCACATAAGGGAGAACTCATAGTCTCCTGCTTTCTGGGCAAAATTCTGAATCACTATACCATAATTTTCAATTATGTTTGTTTGCTTACATTATGTATTTATCTTACATAACCATTCTAAACACTTAATAAATTGCACCAGAATATTTGAATGTACTTTTATATTAGTGGTCAAAAAGATCAACTCTCTATTGCTGGTATGGGAAATTTATAAGCTGATAAAAATTTTGTAAAACTGGGAAAGGATTCCCATGGAGGAATAGAAGGCATGGATAAGCCATAACTCCAGCTGCTTTCCTGAAAACCATAATATAGATTTGTGTTTTTGTAAGAGGATTACAAAGCAATTGTCACTAGGATCGCCTGTAAAATCAAAATGCACTTAACTTATGAAAATGAATAATAATAATATACAAAATTTAAATATTTTTAAGTATTTCAAAATTCATACATATAATATAATCTATTCAGGTTTTCATATATTTCAACTCAGAGGGTTGAATTTCATTATTTCTTCTTTTTAAAAAACTTTGTAATAATAAGAAGAGGCATAGACTACTTTTTGATGAAAGGAAGATTATAATACCTGCACAAGTTCCCTGCAGCATAGCCCTAATAAAGCCCCAACTGACTGAACAATAGTTGACATATTTGCATTAACACTTATTATGATTCTTGTCCCTTGTTCCTTTTTTATTGAAAAACAAAGTGAGTCCTAACATAAGAAAGAATTCTTAATACACATAAATCATCTCTCTCTCTCTCTCTCACACACACACACACACACTCAGAACATGAAAAACAGGATGTATAAAATAAAATAAATTATATCAGTTAATATGTCTGTCCATAATATAAGAAACTTAATTCTGGCAGTATCTATCCAACTTGAATTTATGCAGCCAATCACTGAAATCATGCTGTCAAAATGCAGTTAGATATTTCCTTTAATTTGGATATGAAACAAGATGATATGTAAACCAATATATTGATTTAACATATAAAAAGTCCAGTTCTACAGAGAAATTATTGAGTCTCTTATCTGCACCTCTATAACTGTCTGGTTTGGTTTTGCAACCCAACAAGACAGACACAGACTTCAGAGGATACTTAGAACTGCAGAAAAAACAATTGTTACCAATCTGTCTTCCATTGAGGACCTATCTACTGCAGGAGTCAAAAAGAGGGCTGTGAAAATATTTACAGACCCCTCACATTCTGGACATTAACTGTTTCAACTCCTACCCTCAAAACGACACTATAGAGCACTGCACACCAGAACAACTAGACACAAGAACAGTTTTTTCCCAAACGCCATCACTCTGCTAAACAAAAAATTTTCTCAACACTGTCAAATTATTTACTAAGTCTGCACTACTATTAATATTCTCATTGTTCCCACCACCCATCTCCTCCCACTAATGACTGTATGACTGTAACCTTGTTGCTGATATCCTTACGATTTATATTGTTATTGTTTCCTGATTGCCTATTTGTAATATATGACTATCATTAAGTGTTGTACCTTATGATTCTTGATGAATATATCTTTTATTTTATGTACATTGAGAGCATATGCACCAAGACAAATTCCTTGTGGTCCAATCACATTTGGCCAATAAAAATTATATTCTATTCTATTCTAAAAAAAACTAAAGTTAGTTTTCAATTTTTCACTCATGCCTCCCTAAATACTAATATATCCCGAAGTGTGGCTCCTGCCACTAAATTATTTTTTCACCGACATAGCATATGAATTGGCACACTGAATTCAAGTATAAACAAAAGCAGATCATTGAAATACTACAGGAACATTAATATTGGATAGCTAAATCCTTAGTACAAGTAAAAAGAGAAGCAAACAGAGTGAAGAAAGATATAAAGAATGAGTTGTTTATAATTATTTGCTCCAGAAAATATGGAAGTTAAAATATAATTCTATTCATATGTAATCCATTATCAATGTTTTAAAGAATCTATATTAAAATATATCAAATACCTTTGATTTCCTTAGGCATCATTCAAAAATATAACTGTTGAAGAGAGCCAAATAAATAGTGCTTTGGTGTACAGGTAGTCCTCAGTTTACAATTGAGATCAGAATTTTTGTCACTAATTGATATGATTGTAAAGAGAGAATGTGCAAGAGGCATTGGCCAGGAAGAGAACTCCAAAGGCCAGCCATAACTAGCTTCCCTGCAATTGTAACTTCAAACAGTTACTAATGGTTGGAAATCGAGGATTTCCTCTGTGGTTAAGGTACTGTCTTAGAAACCAGTCTTTGGGCCAGTCACTCTCTCTCACCCTAAGCCACTTTCCACTGTGGGGGAAATAGGAGGAGGAAAGAATATTATGTACTGTATGTTTGCTACCTTGAGTTTTCTATAAAGTAATAAAGGCAGGATAAATATCTAATGGATGAATTCTAGATGGATGGATGGTGTGTGTGTGTGTGTGTTTATGTATGTATGTATGTATGTATGTATGTATGTATGTATGTATGTATGTATTTCTCCTCAGCCGGGTATTTTCCTACGTAAACCAAGATTTTCAAAATGCAGCGATAGCTCAGTGAAATCCCATCCACTAGTTCTAGGCTAGTATTTGACCTCTACAGGGAGGAAACATGTGATGAGGGTGTGGCTAACTGATGAGGACTAATATAGAAATAGATCTATATTTGTCTCCCAAAAGGCAGCAAACTGCTTGCTTGCTATCTGAAAAAGCCTAGAACTAGTGGATGGGATTTCACTGAGCTATGGCTGCATTTTGAAAATCTTGGTTTATGTAGGAAAATACTCGGCTGAGGAGAAATACACATAAGCCTACAATAAGAGAAGAAAACAAATATATATATATATACATATACACACACACACACACACACACACACACACACACACGTGTGTGTGTGTGTGTGTGTGTGTGTATGTGTGTGTGTAGGTATTTGGTTATTCGGGTTTTCTCCCACGTAAAATTGGAAGTGTCTTGGCGACGTTTCGACAAAGTCTCATTCGTCATCTTCAGGCTGGTGTTTTCAGCTTCGTGCTTCTAGGAGCAATGTGTGATCGCCGCTGTTTCTTCCTTTTAATTGCCAGTGGGGGTGTGAACTGATTGGGTGGGAGCTTGGCTGTGTTCTGTTTGGGTGGAGGTGTGTTCTGATTGGTTGGGGGTTTGGCTGTGCTCTGATTGGATGGGGGTTTGGCTGTGCTCTGATTGGATGGAGGTGTGTTCTGTTTAGGTGGGGGCGTGGTTGTGGTCATGTTAGTCTGAGTTGCAGGGGGATTTGAACTGGTGAGCTGCATTGCTGTTGTTTGGCTTCGCATTCGTGGTCGTGCCACATCTTCATGGTGGGTGTCAGTTTGCTTCATGTATGGATTGGAGGGATTTAAAGTGGCTAATGATGCAGCTGTGGTCTGGCTTCTGGTTTGTGGTCATGCCTCATCGGTGTGGGTTTGCTTTTTGCGTGGATGTATGGTGCTGACATCCTGTGTGATTTTTGTGAGTGTGGGTCTGGTGTCATTCTTTGTGTTAGGGACTCGTTTGTCAATGAGGGCGGGTTTCCAAATGGCTGGTAGGCGGGAGGTATCATCTTGTTTATTCATGCTGTGTGGGCATTTTTCTATCTCGATTGCTTCTCTGATTATTCTGTTGTTAAAGTGTTCAGTTTTGGCAATAGTTCTGGTCTTTTTAAAGTCAATATCATGTCCTGTGGCTTTAAGGTGTTGGACCAGGGAAGAAGTTGGTTCCTCTTTTCTGACTGAGTTCTTGTATTCTGCAATGCATGCACTTATTCTTCTGTTGGTTTGTCCAATGTATGTGGTGGGGCAGGCAGTGCATGGGACTTCATATACTCCTTGATTTTCTAACTCAATTTTACCAAGTACCAAGAGCCTTGGTACTACAGTGGTTTAAAGCACCCTGTTATTAACACAGCTGCCTGCAATTTACTGCTGGTTCGAATCTCTCCAAGGCTCAAGGTTGACTCAGCCTTCCATCCTTTCTAAGGTAGGTTAAATGAGGACCCAGTTTGTGGGGGCAATAAGCTGACTTTGTATAAATATACAAAAGTATGAAGGCTATTGCTTAACGCACTGTAAGCCGCCCTGAGTCTCCGGAGAAGGGCGGCATATAAATCAAATTTAAAAAAAATTTTTTGTCTTTGGGGTTTTTTAGGATGGTGGATATTTTTTGGTTTGTGCAGAATGCTGTCTTGATGTTGTGTTTGTGGAGGATCTTGCTGATTCTGTCTGTGGTGCCTTTTATTTATGGGAGGAGGGCTTTGCCGTTTTCTTGTTCTGTGTCTTGGTTTTAGTGGGGGTTTGTTTTTGGATTAGGTTGGTAATCTTATTTCTTTGGAATCCATTGGATGTTATTACGTTAGTTAGAGTGTGTAGTTCGGTTTTTAGGTGTTATTCGTCAGCTAAGCATTTTGTTCTGGAGATGAGTGTCTTGGCTACGGAGTTGATCTGTGCTGGGTGGTGGTGTGAGAGTGCATGCAGATAGCGGTTTGTGTGTGTTTTCTTCTGGTAGATGGTGTGTCCTAGGGAGCCATTGGATTTCTTGTAGAGTAAGACATCCAGGAAGAGAAGTTGGTTGTTAGCTTCTGTTTCCATGGTGAATTGTATTTTGGGGTGTAGGCTGTTGAGGTGTGTGAGGAAGTTGTCCAGTTTTTCTTTCCCGTGTGGCCAGGTTATGAAGGTGTCGTCTACGTATCTGAGCCAGAGTTTGGGTTTGTGATCAGATTTTTCTAGAGCTTGGGTTTCAAAGTGTTCCATGTAGAGGTTTGCAATGACAGGTGAGAGGGGTGATCCCATGGGTGCTCCTTCTATTTGTTTGTATTTTTGTCCATTATAGATGAAGTATGTGTTGAATAGGCAGTGGTTGGTTAGATCTATGATGTGCTTGGGGGGATGCATTTGTTTTGGATAGCTGTCAAGGCTTCTTTGATTGGCACTTGGGTGAAGAGGGATATGACATCGAAGCTCACAATTAGGTCGCTGGGCTGTAAGTTTTCTTTCTTTACAATCTCTATGAACTGGAATGAGTTTTTACGTGTGAGGTGATGGATTCTGCATAGGACTGTAGTTGTTTGGCGAGAAATTTGGCTAGGTTTTGTAGAGGTGAGCATATGGAGCTGACTATGGATCTAATCTGAAAGAAAGGTAAGCTGTTTTCAAAATTTATGCAACCTTATCTATTAGTTTAAAAAAGGTTAAAAATTAACATTATCATAAGATGTTCTCCCAATTTTTTTAATCAACAGGGCAAAGTGCTTTGGTGTACAGGTAGTCCTCAGTTTACAATTGAGATCAGGCAACTTATGGTTTAAGCAAGATATGCATTGCAAAGATGGAAACTTTGGGGAAACACATTTCAATCTAGTTATCATTATTTAAATCAGTAATGAGAAAAAATAAATTTACTTTTGGTTTTATCCCCTTTTTTCAGAATAAATTAGAAACATTAAGCTTGAATTTCTACCTTTCAACTATACAAGTAATCAGAGACCAGATGCATAGAGATATAGCATATAAACTTTTTATAATCATTGTCCACAAAGTTCTAGTTCCATTCACAATGAAATCAAACATTAAACTTCAAGTTAATCTTATATACCTTGAAATTTTTACGGTATAATCTTCCAGAAAGTTTCTCATGCAATACAAATGAAATTAAAAGCAGACTACAGTTGTGTAGAATTACCATTGTTTCACTGAAGCTTGTGACAAGTCAATTTAGAGAAGATTGTGCCCTTAAACTGTAATAGTATTGATTAATGAATGAAAATTTAGATTTTTTTTTTAGACAATTAATATTGTTCAATGTATCCATTCTGCCTTACAGGCACATAAAAAAGTAGAACACTAATAATTAATATGCATATAACTATTAACAGTAGAAAAAGAAGCCCTTAGGATGCAATTTGTTATTTAGTTGAATACCTAGATTATAACCATGAATGTTTTACACTGGCAAAAGACAGAAAGCTAGAATAAAGAAACATTATTAACATACTTAACTGATAAATAATTTTATGATAGCAAATTTACAGCAGAATTCAAAATAAATGGTTGAATTACTTTAGACAGCTGTTTCTTCTTGCCTAGAGCAATTTTGGTCCATTTTCATAGGATTAAATCTGCTCTGGATAATTAAAAGAAATATAAAACACAAACCAGCATTTTCAAATCTTTCTAAGAAATACAGCAGCAATTGTAAGGATATCTGAACTTATTTGGTGTTCCATCTGGTTTGCACAAGCATGTGACTACAAGGATGGAAATGCAGATATGCATTACAAGGATGGAAATGCAGATATGCATGTGCCCAAAGAAATGATAAATTATTATTGTGATAAAATCTAGAAGTACTTGGAGATTTGAAGAAACAAGCTTATAGACAATTTCTTTAAACTTGTAAAGAATCTCCACAAGAAAATATAATGGTAAAGATATAAAATGTCATTTCACTCTACACATTACTTTCATTATAAAAATCCTAATGAAATTATTCTAATCAGTGTAATTATTACTTAGATGAAAATGGAAGGTGAGCTGATAGTAGTAGTCAAGGAAAAGAGTCTCCACAGACTTATATTGTACCAATCATAAATGGAGAAAGTATTCTGCATGAAGATTGGATTAGATCCATAATAATGCATAGTGCCCTAGGGAGAAAATTAGTTTGGTAACACAATGTTTTAATTTTAAAAATTCACTGCAGGCCAATGAAAACAAGTAGAAGTGCAGTAGGAATTACATCTTAATATAGGCTGAAAAACTGAAGAGTATCAAGGGAACATAGTTAATATATTCTAAATTATGAAGGGCAAGTGGTCAGTGCCATTGTTTCATTCTGTCTCATAATACAGAAATAGAGAGAGTGATACTGAATGCATTTAAAAGCCAGTAAATTCAAATCCAATTCCCAGACCATGAATGAATGTTAAACTGAAGTCAGATATGCCCAAGCCACCAACCTTGTTAGCTGTTAAAATAATCCTTAAACTGCAAAATGCACAGATTCCAAGTTTGGCAGTTTTGGATTGATAAAATAGCAGTAAAAATGGGAAAGCGTTTAAGTAAAGGCATACAGTTGTTGCCTGAGGCACTCAATACTTTCTGATATAAAGAGTTGAAATTCTCTTAACAATGCTAATCCTTTGCTAGAGACCACATATATACTGGATAAGAATATACTAAAGAAGAAAAAAAGTTACGGAGAACAATAATGTCCCACAAAGAGTCCAATTTAATTTATTTTACCCAGAAATAAAATAAAACAAGCAATCCATGAAATTAATCAATAATTTCATTAACTTTAAGTAAGTCTCAAAGGTGCTATTCAAGAGGCAACTGGACTTTTTGGTTTTTCTTTGAAGACATTTTGCTTGTCATCCATGAAGCTTCTTGGATGAGAAGCCAAATGTCTTCAAAGAAAAACCAGAAAGTCCAGTTGCCTTTTGAAAAAGTACCTGTGGAACAACCATAACCTGGATGACTGAGACTCTCCATAGACACAAATCACAAAGTGAAGTAATGTATGTATGTATGTGTGTGTATGTATGTTTGTATGTATGTATTATTTATTACATTTGTATCATTTCTACAATCCGACTGGATTCCTGGATGATTATTCAAGTTGTTTAAATAAATAAATAAATAAATAAGAAAACTAACAAGTTTCCTGGTACAATAGAATGTAAAACATAAAGCTTTCAAACTAGAAATAAGAACACACTCTAATAAAAACAGGCATCATGCTTCAAATTGCTTCCAGAAGAGCTATGTCTTAAACTAACTTCAAAAGGCAGCTAAGGTCAGGTGTAATCTAAGAACTTCCCCATCAAGAGTCATCACTGGAGGTGCAGCAAACAGCTATTTTGTTTTTCAAAGCCTATTTACTCTCCATCAAGAACCTCAAAGGATACGTAATTTAGCCAAAATCTTATCAGTTGCAATAGTTCCCTAAATCTTTCTATTCACTTATATTTTTTTCCTTTTAGAATGTTTCATTCACTCTAAATCCTATGAAAATAGTATAATTATGTACATGCATACTGTAGCTACTATCTAGATGTTATGCACATTCACAATTCAACAAATACAAGTCTTTAAAAACACAATCAGTGATTTCCATTGATCAGAAATATGAGCTGGCAATAAGGTGTGCTTTGTATATCAATCTTCCATATTATTTCTACTCTACTCTTTCTCCTGTTCATGGTACTTGCCATAATGCTTTGGTCAAGGGAAAGAGTACGAGGTTGTGTTTGTATTTCGTGGCCCGTTTTTGTATCAGCATTGCTAATGCAGCAGGGTTAACCTTCTTACCTCTCTCTTGTGCAATACCTTTTCTACCAATATGGTAATAAAGCTGTGGTTTTCCTGATGGAATAGAAGCAGTATTAATTATACATAGATGGAAGGAAATGATTTCACCTGCCCTGAGTGATAGGGTCTAATTTATATGCATTGGAGATGACTGTCTAGATCAGGGTGTCAAACTGGCGGCCCACAGGATGGATGCATCACGCGCAGGCCATGCCCATCCCGGCTCTGTGAATTGGAAAAACGTCATGAAATGTCACATGATGGCAACGTGACGTGGTGAGTTTGACACCCGTGGTCTAGATGGTATCAGATTCTGTTGTATAGCCCAAAGTACAAGTAAAGTAAAAGAGGGAAGCTGACAAAATGTTGCATGCTGATGACAACCCAGGTCTTTCTAAGATGCTTTGGTTAACTGAAAGAGCAGTTCACAGTTGGAAAAAGTCAATCATTGTTTTGGACTCTTGGATAGTTTTTGCCATCATTCTTTAATATTACCACATGGTCTCTGCTACCTTACTACCATAAGGAGAACAAATAATATATATTGCTATAGTGCAATTAACACAACCTCTAGTTTCTACCCTTTTATCATTCTGCTGCTTCATGAAATATTACAGTTATGATTTGTATGGTCAAGAAGGAGTGGAAAGATGAAGTGAAGGCATTCATAACATAGCAGCATCTGAATGATAAGAGGAGTGACTGCATTCATGCCAGCCAGAATAAGTTCTGCGGGGACACTTTATTTTCATTCTAAAAGTGAATGGAGCAGCTGACTTGCTCTACAAACAACATGGAGATCTCTTTTTTGTGGAGGTCTCTTGTCCTATCTCTAGCCCTATGGCTTCTTAGTTGAACTACAGTTTATGTGTGGGTGTATTCAGCATTAATACTAACATAAAGTTGGATCATTGTCTTATAGTATTCATAAAACCTTACTGGTGAAGATGAGGTAGTCTAGCACAGGATATTTTGAAAAGGGGACAGTGAAATATAAGAATTTGCCTGTTCTGACATGTGTGGGGGAAAATACTGCATTGGTGATTTTTTTAAAAAAACTCACTGTTTTTATGAGGTTATTTTTCATGTAAGTTTACAATAAATGTTAAAAGGAGTAAGATAAATGTTAAAAGGAGTAATATTCATTTATAGAAGACACAAAAATAAAATGCATGCTTATATGGTGTATCCTCAATTGGTCTTTATCCCAGTTCACTATTCCATCTTGTTTGAAGGCTTCCACCATTGTTCCACTGTCAAAGAAGTTCCCTATCAATAACCTCAATGACCAGTGGCACTCACTCCTTTCATCATGAAGTGCTTTGAGTAATTGGTCTGCCGGCACATCATTTCTGATCTTCTTCATATATTTGATAAACTGCATACAGTTTGCATACAGAAGAAATAGATCTACAGAGGATGCTATAGCCATCACTCTTCACACTGCTCTGACTCATTTGTAACAGTGGGAGGGCTATATGAGGATGCTTTTTGTAGATTTTAGTTCTGCATTTAACACAATACTTCCACATAGACTAGTGTCTAAACTTATGGATCTTGGACTTTCTTATTCAATCTGCCTTTGGATTATGGATTTCCTGTCTGACCGCTCTCAGAGGGTCAGATTAGGTAATCATATGTGTTCAGCCCTTATTCTTAACACTGGTACACCACAGGGTTGCATGTTGAGTCCCTTACTCTATACTCTTTACGTGCATGACTGCATTCCCACTCACACTATTAATACTATTACTAAATTTGCAGAAGATACAACAGTGGCGGGACTTATCTCTGGGGTGGATGAGTCTGCCTATCAAGATGAGGTTGTTTTCGTGGTGTGGAGACAATAACTTAGTTCTTAACACCAATAAGACCAAGGAGCCTATAGTGGACTATAGAAGGAGTAGATCAGTCATCCAGTCCTTGCTCATTAATGGAGACCAAACGGAGCAAGTGGTTAGTTTTAAGTTTCTGGGTGTTATCATAAAAGAGGACCTGACTGGGGCACTTACATTGCAGCACTGGTCAAAAGGACCCAGTAGAGATTATACTACCTGAGACTTCTCAGGAAACAACAACTGAATGAAAAACTGCTGGTGACCTTCTACCGCAGCACCATAGAGAATATTAACTTACTGCACTTATGTATGGTTTGCCAATTGCACAGTGGCAGATAGGATAGCACTCCAGAGAGATAACATCATTGCCCCTAGGATCATTGGTTGCCCTCTCACCTTTTTGGAAGAGCTTTATCGCTCCCACTGCCTTAAGAAAGTTCAAAACATTCTTAAAGATCCATCTCATCCTGGGCACCCATTTTTTGAACTATTACCATCTGGCAGACGGTAGAGGATAATAAAAACAAGGACATATACAGCTTATATCCCAGGGCAATAAATGTATTGAATTCTACTGTATAGTGCAATATTAATACAATATCGGGTTTTCAATTCAATTGTATAGAATGTGAAGGATGTGTGTTTGTGTTTTATTTTTATAGTTATAATGTACTGAATATGGCGTTTAATTTCATTGTACAAGATGCAATGACAATAAAGTAAACTAAACTAATAAACTCACACATATTTGGATTTATATTCTTTAGTAACATATTCTGTGATGACAGCCATTTTGGTATAGTGGTTAAGGCATCATGCTAGAAACGGGGAGACGGTGAGTTAGATTAGTTAGGCATAAAGCTACCTTGGTTACTTTAAGCCACGCAGCTGGCTTTATGCCTAACTCAGCCCTCAGTCCTCAACTAACTCTGTCAGTCTAGGAAGGAGGCAATGGTAAACCACTTCTGAAAAACCTATGCCAAGAAAATTGCTGGGACTTGTCCAGGCAGTCTCCAAGAATTGGATATAATTTAAGGGAAGAAAAAAAAACATATGTAATACTTCCTATAAACAGTATATAGTATATTCTTTATATAATTAGATCTAGATATAAGGGAAAATATAATAAAGAAACTGCTATTCTGAGATATTGTATTTCATCTCTCTTTCTCTCTTTCTCTCTCTCTCTTTCTCCGCCTCCCTCCCTCCCTCCCTCCCTCCCTCCCTCCCTCCCTCCCTCAAATATTATAATCATATCTGGGAAAGACTTTAGGAGATGGGTGAATAAATGTTGTCGAAGGAAAGTCAGATAAGGTAGCCCAATATCCCCCTCCCTCCCTCCTTCCCTTCTCTCTCTCTCTCCCTCCCCCCTCAAGCATATTTTAATGATATGTGGAAAAGAAAGGAGATAGGTGAAGAAATGTTACCTAAGGAAAGTCAGATAAGGGAAAAGATAGCTCAATAACACCCTCTCTCCCTCCCTCCCTCCCTCCCTCCCTCTCCACTCCCTCCCTCCCTCAACACTTAACATATTGTAATGATATGTGGTAAAGAAAAAAAGGAGATGGGTGAAGAAATGTTACCTAAGGAAAGTCAGATAAAAGAGAACATTGCCCACAGTTGGATATTGGATGGCTCAAGAGACTCAGAACTGCTAAAACTTTATTCAGAGATAGTGGGAGAACTGTACTTTCTGACTTGCAAGATTAAGGTCAGCTTTGACTGGTGGTCCAGAAAAAAACATGACTAGATAAGATAATTCTACTTTAAAAAAAAAAAAAAACAACCTACAATAACAGAATTTTGCAAGTTTAAAAGTACAATTCTTCTGCTGTCTCCTTTACAGCCTGACTAGGGACGTGATGCCCTTCTGAACCTCTTGCTCTGCTCTCTATCCTACTGAGGGGCTCTGCATTGTCTTATCTGAGCATATCCTAGGCAGTGCCATTTTGCCCTATTTCACAAGATCTTTCTCACATCCCATTACACATATTCTAGGTTTTTTTTTAACCTTTTCATACCATAGACCTTTTTGAGTTTAAATCTACAGATTCCTTCTTCTAGCCAGGTTTTCCCTACGTAACCTTGGCTATGTAGGGAAAACCTGGCTAGAAGAAAAACATAGAAAACAAGAAACACACACACACACACACACACACACACACATATATATATATATACATACAATAAAACATAGATAGACTATGTTACAAAGGAAACCACATTTATTATTAAATACAGTTATCAAAAATAAAAGAAAAATAAAAACTTATTTTAAATAGTAAATAGAATGCTTTTTTATTAATCCATTCAATCAATAATAAGACAAGCTGAATTTCATGTTAGTGGAAATAAAATTATGATTTACTTTTCATATCCAAGTTCATGGAATCCACTCCTGAAATTTAAGTTATGAAGCCCTACTCTAGAGCAGGGGTCTCTAACCTTGGCAACTTTAAGACTTGTGGATTTCAACTCCCAGAGTTCCTCAGCCAGCAAAACTGGCTGAGGAACTCTGGGAGTTGAAGTTCACAAGTCTTAAAGTTGCCAAGGTTGGAGACCCTGCTCTAGACTATGCTTTCATGTATGCTTTCAGTTTTTCCAATTGTGATTTTTTGTCTTCTTTTCTTTCTTTTTTGAAGGCTCATACATTTTCTAAGTTCCTCTTGCTCCTATAAACTTGTCCATGCATATTTATTTGCCACTGACCCCTTTCTTATTTTACTAAACAAATTAAGCAACATAGTAATATATACAACTGGAAAAAATCTACTAGTCTGTATCATCCATTTTTCAGTACTCTTGAAAAACAATATATATAGAAGATTGATATAATGTACTCAGAAAAATAAATTATCATCCATCATAAAACATTTTCATTAAAGATATAAAAATAAATAACCCCAAATTGTAGCTTATTTTGGTTTTGGAAGGCCCTCGTTACCATGCTTCCAACTTTAAGCATACACATATCTCTTAGAGAAACTAAAAGGTATCTTCAGAATGAGAAAATATCTGCCATTTCTGAGAAGCCCTACTATGGACATTACCTTCCAAAACAGTAATCAGAAATAATTTGATTTAGGGAAATTATTCAATTGCTTGATCAGCACTTTTACCAAATTTACCATAGTTATTTTGTCATATCTAAAGACTTTATTTTATTTATTTATTTTATTCTTTACTAGTCCTGCTCAAGCAGGAAACCTTATACGATTTCAGACAAATAGTTGTCCAATCACTTCTTAAAAACCTCCAGTGTTGGAGCACTAGAAGCCAACATCAATCAATTAATCAATTTCCAACATTTTCCTGTTATGTAATATTGGCCTGTGTTTCTGCAGCCTAGATCTGGCTATTCTTTTCACCATTTTCCTGAAAGACTCCAAATTATGATGTAATTTAATTAACTTCTTCCACTGCTCTCATAATATATACCAAACATATTTACATTTTAAATGTAATGTTTTTAAAAAATCAATTTTCTAATATAACTAGAAAAGAAAAATTAATTAATATTATTAATCCAAAAACTTTGGTTATTTATGACTTGAATTATCATATCTGGATATACCTAAAATAATATATATTAGTAAATTTTCTTGTTGACACTATTTTATAATAAAGATTTTAGGATTACAAACAATAGTTAGTTTCAAAAAGTTGAAGAAATCAGATAGAAAGATTATTAATTACTATTATTTATACATTACAATGCTTATTTTACAAACACTCATGAAATATATGATAGAATTACCTAATATGACTATGTAATAATTTCTAATTCTGAATCCCAGTACATTATGCAAGAACATAACTATTCTACAATAAAGATTTGTTCTGATTTTCAAATGCATTTCCAAATAAATTGAACAGCAAAAAGTTGCTTCTCTAAACAATAGACCTGAAAGTGTATCTTATACATGTTGGTAAAGATACGTAAATTGAGATTCAAGCACTAGAGCAGTTTTCAGGAGACCTGCATATAGCTTTTTGTTCATAATTGGTTAAAATTTACATTTAAAATGGCTAAAAAAACTGTTTACCTGGCAGCATCAATTTTAACAGGCAGCCTGTTTTAACACCAATTTTAACAGCCTGTGAAAGGCTGTCGGTATAGTTTAAGCACAATATTCAAAGACAAAAAGCTAGCTAACTGGCTCATTGCACCATAGCATTTAATGTACTGACACACAAAGAGAATGTTAGCTTTTTTTCATGGCACCTGTACTGAATTGAGAGTGGGTCAACCACACAAAATTATTCCTTGATGTTTCATCCTTCACTAAGCAACTCCATATGTGAAAGCTTGTGTATGATAAGAAGTTGCACATATCTAAGAAAAGGTGATTTATTGAATGAATTTAACTTATTCTCTGTAATCCTATTCAATCCTATTTTGCTAATCATCTGTTTAATGATATAGCCTCTTTTTCTGTGCACATGAACTGATCACTGCATTGATAATTTTAATTTTATGATATACCATACCAGTAATAATGTTTAGATATTTATCTTTCCACAGTCATATTGCCTTTTTGAACTCTTCTAATTATTATGATTTCTGAAGTAATGGCTAGCAAATGTCCAGATGGTTTAACAATTCTGTTATGTATATCAGGGACAACTATATATATATATATTATTTCAGATTAAATGCTGCATTGTACAAATATACAGAATGGAGGACACCCATCCTCTTTCCTTTCGTGCAAATTAATTTAATTGCAACAAAATCATACTAGTCTCCAAAACTAACAAGGGTGATATAATAAAGTAACTCAGATAATTTGTTGTTTTATATGAGTTGAGCACTACTATTAATTGTTTGATGTACAAATTTCTATAGTAAAAATATGAGCATCACATTTTCTCAGTACCAGATACATATGAACCTGTATATATGTAGCACCCATGCATTCTGAGCTCTTTGGATAACAGTGTTTTGTCTCTTAGATTTAATTATTGAAATGAATTCCTTTCACATACTATCTTCTTTTCCAGTGACCTACGTATTAAAATAATTAAGTAAATTGTATACCTTGAATGGCCACCACCATTAGAAGGTGACACCATGCTTTGCGAGGGATGTTACCTAACAGAAAAACAGAGTTGGAAGGGAATTTGGAGGTCTTCTAGTCCAACTCTACTTCAACTCTACTCCAATGAGTAAAGTAATAACTAGCCGGTCCCTTCCAATTCTGTTAATCTATGTAGTCTTTGCTCAAGCAAGGGACCCTATACCATTTCAGACAAATGGCTGTTTTAAAGCCTACAGTGATGAAGCAGCCATAACTTCTTAGGCAAGCCATTTCACTGGTTAATTGTTCTCACTGTTAGGAAATTTCTCCTTAGTTCCTGGTTGCTTCTCCCTTGATTAGTTTCTATCCATTGTTTCTTGTCTGGCCTTCTGGTGCTTTGGAAAATAGTTTAATAGCTCTTCTTAGTGGCACAATCAAATAGTGAAACACTGCTATCATGTCACCTGTAGTCTTTCTTTTCTTTTCTTTTCTTTTTTCTTTTTCAGCTTCAGAAGCCATTGTCTCTTCCCTTTTTAAATTATTTTTAATATGATTTTTGATGGGGTTTTGGTAATAGTAAAGTCCAGCCCCCATGATCCATTATATTTTTCTTCATTAGTAGAAGATGAATGATATAGAAGCATCTTTTTTAAAATTATAATTTTGCAAATTAAAAAAAATTGAAATAAAAATGTAGTAGATAAATCATCAGAGAGGGTGGAAGAACAAATTCTTTTGTATTTATTGTAATTGTAGAAGTTTTCTAACCATGCAATCTATGCAGTACCTTATTTGGTGTTAAAATATTCTGTATCATTTCTCTAGCTACATTCAATTAATAGAAGCCAAAGAAACACATTACTACTTTGATTTGTTGTAACCATTCATGTTTTGCTTTCAATTAATTAAATGTAAGGATAAAGATGCAACATATTTTATGTGTTCAGAAAGTATATGTGTTCTGAACAGACTATAGTAATAAAATCCAACTAGACCAAAGCATTAAGCAGTTCTCCTGAGACTAAATCTGTTTCTGCTGCTTCATGTTTAGATTGTGTAATTAATTTGACAAACTCTGGTAGCCAATTTAGTGTGGCATCATACCTAAAGTTAAATGAGGTCAAATCCTGGGACTTATTATTAAATTTATTTGACAGATAAGTTAGCAGAATCAAATATTAATATAAACAATGGTGCACCATGGACAACGGGTCTCCAAAAGGAATTAGGCAGAAAATAAATGATAACCTTTGAAAATTACAAGAGGCTTTATATATAGAATACATGGGTATAGTCTCTTTCAAGTATAAACCATGTAACACGTATTTTTATTAAACTTTAGGATGCACTTGTTTAAAAGAGTTTGTACTATTCATACTCTGAAATAAAATCTCACCATAAGTTATTACAAAAGTCGGACTATATCAAAAATTGCAATGTAAAATTCTTAGAAGAAACTATGAGCGGGGACAGAGGTTTTGCAAATTAAAATAGTTTTGCATCCATGTAGAAAAATAGTTTCTGCTAACTCTTTCTATGTTGCTGACTGCTGTAAAACAACAAAATACTTGCTGCAAGTAGAAAGGAAAGTTGAAAATACCTACTAATACCTTATAATCACTAAAATGAGTGCAATTTTGCAACTCCATAGGACTCCGTACAGCAGCTTATATCACATTTGGAAATTTCCTTTCACACCAATGTTATAGACCTAGTATCTTACTGTGTAAACCCTCCTGTGTTTATTATATATTGATCACAAGAGCTTTTTTCTTACTGTAATATCTAGTTTATCTGTATTATTTTGTATTTATCAATTTTGAAATGATCCAATCAAAATTATTACAGTTAACAGCTATTGTAGGACCACAGTTAATTGACTGATTATGTGTCATTAAGTTGGTTCTATCTGAAAAACATTAGAATTGTCTCTACGGCCTGAGCATCAGAATTTTCGTTTCATTACCTTCCAGTATTAAAGCATATGTGTTCAGGCCTTCAAAAAGTTCTTATTTGGTTCCCATAGAGGCAAGAATAAACATTATTAGGATTTATACAGTATATGCAGTTTCCTATATTCTAGGAAAATGATAGCCATGGGTAATAATTTACATTTACTGATTGAGCAGGAATGGTGACTTGGAATTTACTGTTTGTTTTCAAAGCGTCTGCATTTGCAGAAATATCTTCTCGGAAAAGAAGCAATTTTTTTTTAATTGTATGATGTGGTGTTCCTTTTATTTTTTTTCTAGCACCAACTGTTGATAGATCTTGCTGACATTCTCTACTTTCATGCTCCCCCCATTCAAGTAAGTCTACAAAGTTAATTTTCCAACCACTAACCCAGTCCTGACACTGGATTACAATCTTCAATCACAGATAGTCAGTTACAATTTAGAATCAAGCAATAGTTTATAAATGCTATTCACCTCTAATATGTATGAATAAATCAACATCATTTAACATATAATGAAATACAGTGCTTTCTTTTAAATCTAAAAACAGAAAAACAAGTTATAGATATATGTTACATATACAGTTATAATATACATTATCTTTAAATGGTCAGTTATAATGTTACATTTTACTATTATCATTATCTGGTCATCTCACGTAATACTTCACATTGTATAAATATTTTGTCTTTTACTTAAAAAAGCTTTATGCTACATTTTATATTTTTACTATGACTGTTTTAAACATTCTTATTTCATGAAGAGAATGTCCAGAAATGTAATAACCACTTGTTTCTTCACCATGTTTGAAATACATGAAATAGGAATTACAAATAATGCCTGTAATATTATTTTGTTATGTTCACAAAAGATTCAATAACAATTGTGAAATCAATATTTCTTTACATATAATTAGGCTTTGAAACAACATGTGGGAAAAATGGAATAGTTGCATAAAATTAAATTGAAACCAATCCTTTGTAACAATACATAACAAATCACAGTGGATAACCTTCAACACAGTGTAAAATGTATCTCAGTTGTGAAAATACATAGCTTAGTGAAAACTGTTTCATTCTGCTTGAAACTGAAGACAAACATGGAATATATTATGCAATGAAGCTTAACATTTGTAAATTATGCTAGCAAGCCGGCAGTTCAATACCACTCTTTTAAGTATGGATGGCACTGTTGCAAATTGTGGCAGAGCCATTTATTTTCAGATACAGTGGGAAAATATATAAAGAATATTTTGCATACTCTTTAGAAAAAAAAACATAAACCAATAATGCCTAAATCTTTTTAATGTATCAAAAAGCTTATTATAATATTCTCTGAGGCATGTCATTAACAATAGTTTTGCTATATAGTCTCTGTTGTAAAGTAAGTTCATTTAGTAAGATAAGAAGTTACATTTTGTTTTTAGGGGGAAAGTATGAATATATATTTTGAAAGCAAAAATGCATTGTATGAAACGTTTACAGAGAAATTATGGGTCATGGCCCCAACCATTTTGGCATTCAAAGTTTATTCAATACATTTAATAAAACAATGCTCACTACCAGGACTAAGCAGAGTAGATGATTCAGATAGTATATGAAAGACGAGTTATACAGATAATTTTGCCACTTAGTATAGGTTGTTCTCAAGCAGCTATACCCAAAAAAGCTGCCTAATCAAATGAATTGTAAACAAATTAAAAAGGAAAAATAATGAAATGAAAACAAAGAAAACTAACATATTTTATTAGAATAAAGAAGACAGGTGAAAAATGATTACATGCAGAATTATAATAAATATAATGCATTAATTATGGAAAACATCAAAACTGTTGAATTAATGATACTGTGTTTCCCCGAAAATAGGACATGTCCCGAAAATAAGGCAAGCCTGATTTTTGGGGTAAGCGTAAATATACGCCCTCCCCTGAAAATAAGCCCTCCAGCAAGCGTGGCCATTTTTGCCATGGATTGCGGCCACTTCTACAGCAGGAGGCCAAGCGATGCACCCATTGTGCCTTGCGGTGGCCTTCCAAAGAGTACTGTAGCAGCAGCTATCCACAATTTTTTAATCCTTATTTTGTCCCGACCGTACTGGGCCACGTGGGTCAGGATGAAATAAGGGTCAACAAATTGTGGATAGCTGCTGCTATGGTACCCTTTGGAAGGCTGGCACAAGGCACGAGTCTCCTGCTGCAGAAGTGGCTGCGCCTGAGGAGCGCTTTTGGGAGAGAAGGCAAAGGGCAAGCGATCCCTTACAAACTCTCGCCCTACTCCCACCTCTCCACCAGACGACTCCCAGCAGCCCCAGATGCCCAAAGCCCATGCCCGCCTGGCTCCCTTTTCCACAGTGCCCGGCTCTTTATTGAGGGGGGTGGGAGGGAAGTGAGAGGCATGGGGCGAGACAGGGCTTGCTCTTCTTGCCATCTCTTCTCCCCCTCTCACCAGGCATGGCAGGGCTTCCTGTCCCTGCCCCAATTGGATGCAATTTGGGGATGGCAAGTGGGGAGAGGTGGGGCTGGGGAGACGTGAAATGTGTCTTACCTGCCTTGTAGCTCCGTCGCGTGTCTTGCTGTTGTCTGCAGGCAAACATTGTAGGGTAAAAGAAACCTCACGAGTTCAAACTTCTCGAACTCGCGAGAAGTTTGGTTTTACCCTACAATGTGTTTGCCTGCAGACAATGGCGAGACACACAACAGAGCTACAAGGCAAGTAAGACATGCATCTCATGTCTTCCCGGCCCCACCCCTCCCCACCTGCCATCCCCAAATTGCATCCAATTGGAGCAGGGACAGGAAGCCCTGCCATGCCTGGTAAGAGGGGGAGACGAGATGGCAAGAACAACAAGCCCTGTCTTGCTCCATGCCTCTCGCTTCTCCTCCGCCCTACCTGCCCACCCCCTCGACAAAGAGACGGTGGGAAAGAGCGGAAGCCAGGCTGCTGTTACTATTGGGGTGCATGGAGCCATCTTACCTGCCTTGCAGCTCTGTCACGTGTCTTGCCGTTGTCTGCAGGCAAACACGTAGGGTAAAAAAAAACTCGCGAGTTCAATCAAACTTCTCAAACTCGCGAGAAGTTTGGTTTTACCCTACGTGTTTGCCTGCAGACAACAGCATGACACGCAACAGAGCAGCAAGACAGGTAAGACATGCGTCTCACGTCTCCCCGGCCCCTGGTGAGGAGGAGGGAGAAGAGACGGAAAGACATGTCTTGCTTCTCCCCCACCCCACATGCCACCCCCCCTCAATAAAGAGCTGGGTGCTGTGGAAAAGGGAGCCGGGTGGGTGCTTTGGGCGTCTGGGGCTGCCGGTTGCCTGACAGAGAGGTGGAAACAGGGTGGGAGTTTGCAGGCAAGGGGGTTGGATGGATGGGAGTCGGGCAAGTGCCCAGCGAACAGCTGACGAGCGGCTGTGTTGCACTGGCACAGCAGCGCAACACAGCAGAAGCCATGAGGTGGCCACGCTTGCTGTCTCCTGCACCCCCAAAATAATAAGACCACCCCAATAATAAGGCCAAGCCCTTATTTTGGGGTTCAAAAAATATAAGACAGGGTCTTATTTTTGGGGAAACATGGTAGTAGAACTAATATTTTGGTGATAGTTCCATTGATAATTCAGGAATAATAAGTCACAAGTATTATTTTTCCATGAATAAAAGCCTAACAGCATACTATTCTACTGGTAAAACTATAAGGATGAATAGTAGAATAATTGAAAACCATAGACACACAAAAGCACACACATGCACAAAAAAACCTGTGACCTTCCCTCTGCTCCAAATAATCTCTTCAAGAAGAGATTTCCCATGATTTGTAACTAGCAATATCAGGAAGTACATTGTTGCTTATTTTCAGTGGTGGGCTTCAAATAATTTAACAACCGGTTCTCTGCCCTAATTATCCGCTGGGTGGATGTGGTTGGGATGGGCATGGCCAGGGGGGCGTGACAACACTCAGCCTCCTGCAGCACTCTGCCAACCAAAATGGGGGTTAATTACAAAATGTGGGTTTGCTTTGTGACGTCCAGATTCAGCGAGCAAGGGGTGTGAACTGCAGAGAAAATACACTTTTGTTCGGTTATGAAAAAATTTCCCCAAAGTCAGATGTACACTAAATGTACACTGACTTTTAGTTACACACCTCCCCAGAAAACAGCAAATTTTGAAGCTCCAGGTAAAGAGGATTCATTTTAGGATGAGTAACCACAGTTTACATGTTGGAGGTTCCTAAAGAAATGCTGGGAAACTCTGTATTTTAAAGAACATTTGAAGGAAGGGTGCAGAATAGCCCTTCTCTGCCTGAGGCTATAGAGACCTGGCACCAATCAAAACACTGTTTGTGAAGCAACTGATCAACACTGATGGGATAAGCCACTAGTATATGAAAATAACAGCAAACTCCACTCCTTTCTAGTACTGTTACTAGTTTGGTAATGAAACATCTGCAAGAAAACCATCAAGCTCAGATAGTACCAAGGAACCCACAGATCAACCCTGAGCTACAAATATTCTCTTCTATCGATAAACACTTTTTGGTTAGAGGGACTCAGAGATTGCCTTATATGAGATGGCTCCCAGTGGATTTCATTCTAAATTTTGATATGATTTCTGTAAATAATGAAAGTAGAATTATAATGGCTGAATATTTGATCCTTCATATATCAAAAAATACAAAGCTAAGGAATAAATAAATAAAAAACAGATTTGAAAAAAGAAAAGGCTCAGGAAAGAAAAAAGTGAAAGTGTAAGAAAGAAAGAAGAAAAAAAAAGAAAAACTGAAAAAGAATGACTTCCAACTTTCTTTGATACAGATATAAGTAAAAAAAAATCAAACTCTTACTCTAAGATTAACATTTATCTACATTATTTCCATAATCATTTATTTAATCATCAAGCCCAGATCAACTTTTAATTTCAGTTTCTCAGAAAAAGTCCAGTAATGGTTCTTATCACTTTAATCACTATTTGTTAACAAAACCACAACTGAATTATTTAATTGCACCAAGTCTAAATAAAAGAGGAATGGAAAATCCTCTAGTGTAGACCCACACTTCTCAACTTTGGCAACTTTAAGGTGCATGGACTTCAGTTCCCAGAATTCCCCAGGCAGAATGAAGTTCACCCATCTTAAACTTGCCAAGACTGAAAAATGCTGATCTACAGATAGGGATTTTTCCATTCCTCTTTTACTGGTTTCTACTTACTTGTGAGGAAATATAATTATAATTAAAATCCCCATTTCAAACTTACCCCACAATAATTATCATGCAAAAACACCATTTCAAACTCACCCATGCAAAAATCCCAACTGTTTTCCTGCACCACCCTGGAAGCCAAAACAGGGTATGGGGGGGCGCGACATCTCCCGTGCCCCATTTTGGGCCTAGAAGGCCTCCTGCACTAACCTTGAATCCAAAATGGGCCACGTGGGTGGACTCCTGTGAGGGACAGGGTGGGGTGGGGCCAGCCAGAGGTGGGATTAGCCGTTGCTCTAAACTGGTAAAAAACTTAACAACTGGTTTGCCCGAACCTGTGCAAACTGGCTGCAACTTCTTATTGTTCTTATTATCTGGCTAAACTCATAACAAGAGAAATAATACAGCATTAGTTACAGTACTTTGATATGAATAATTGTATAATAAATATACAACTAATTGTTCTGCAAAGTCAGATAGAACTTGTAGACATTTCTACAGCCCATACTGATTTGGAAGTATAAACATTATGTGAAATGTTATAAACCACCTAATAAACAGACTTGCCTGGCATCAGGATCATTTCACATATGTACTGTCAGTTCAAATCTACTTTCTTGAAATTATTATTATTATTATTATTATTATTATTATTATTATTATTATTATTATATTGTTATTATTATTATTTAATATTATTTATTAATATTATTAATCTCTAAGAATACATACTTTTAGGATGGATACTTTTTACACAGCTTTTGCTAACTATTATTATCAATGTATTATAAATATAGTAACCTTGCTGTGCAGCCTTAACACATAGCATATATTTGTCTATGCTGTAATCCATTTTTTTAAATCAGTGGAACCCTTATTTGTTCATACTTGCTGAAAATGCATAATGATCAATACTTTATTTTTGGAGCTGAAGGAAAAACAATTGTGTTCTTAATTGAAAGTTTAAAGATTATTATGAAGCATAAACTTTTACATGGCTACTTTAAAAAAAACAATACTTTATTGGGTCTACTTTTATTCATTTTGGATACCACACATACTATATTTCCCATTTCTGAATATTGAATATTTAATTTTGTCTCTAAAATGAAGGAATTGTAATTAATATATTCAATTATTGTTAATATATAATAATAAAGATTGAAAATATGAGAGATAATGCTAGTAAAAATAACAATGTTTATGATGACAATCATATACAGGTACAAAACCTTAAAAGGGCATCCCATTGCATGTGCAAAAATTAACTAATATGTATGACTTAGACATACAGTTTCCCATAAATTCCCAAGAAATTAAAAAATAGCAAAAGCAACACAAGACTAAACTATATATTCTCATTAATCCACTAATTCAGACTTGTAAAAAGTAAACATATTAGTGCTGGTGCATGCCCTCTAGAAAATAAAATAGAATCTGGGAACTACCTGAATGGGAATCAAAAGATGTTACAACATCTGTCTTTTTCATAATTAAATCCCATACGTTTTAACATCTTGGTATTTGGAAAATAATTTGAATGTTGACAGCTGCATTTATAAGTAAATAACGTGCAGAATTTATTTTATCCAGTCCTACTGCACAATAACAGTATAAAGTTTTGTTTCCACTTCATATGTTTTTACCTTAATGTGTGGATGACAGGGCTAAGAAAAAAACAGCACTGCAGCTACCACAACATGTTTTACAAAGTTCCTTTATGTAAGTTCCTTGATAAACATTATTTTAAACCTGGCTAGTTCAGTTTAAAAGCATTTTGACATAATAGATTAATATGAAAGGGTAGAACATAATTATTTTAAGATACAGTATAGATATTTTGTGTTTGTGCAATGGTACCACATGAAGAATCAACATGATAAATTGCTTCTGTGGATCTCTTAGTTTGACTTTGCCCTTGTGGATCACATACTCTATATTCACAACTATCAGCAAAACATGAACAGTCATCACGCTTTTTTTTAAAGAAGTGCTTGATATGAACATGTATATTATAGGAGAGATAATAAAGTTCCAGATTTCAGTTAGAGAGTGATGAACTTCCTTATATAAAATAAAAAAGCAGCATGAACATCTGGCCATTCCCTCAAAATGAAGTTAAGTATGTCTTTATTTGACAGGAGAGGAGAGTTCAGATCCAGATCAGGTTTTGGACTACATTTTGGAACAAATTACATTTAAGCTTCAAGTTCAGATTTGATAAGTGAAATTTTAAAAGTGGACTTTACACTGAAGAAAAGTTGCAACTTTATTTGTTCTCACATAATTCACTTTTACTTGGGACTTCCTTTGTCTAACGTTGGTAATATGAGACTGAAAAATGGATTACCTTCAATTTTAAATTCCTGTCAGAATGAAAACAGAATCAAATTTGAAAACAAAATTTGTTATGTTCGAAACTTAATTAGAATACACCAATGAAAGTAACAGTCCAGCTGAAGTTGGAGAACATAAGGAGGAAAAATCTGTTTACTTCATATTACAGAATATAATCACTCATAAGTAGCATTTTTAAATGCTAAGGTTACTCTTTTTACAATTCTTTGTATTGGGAGCTGTCAGGATGATGTCCTGCCTTTCTGAATTTATCAAATACCAATGTATTTAATGTTATACAACGTGTAGTCAAGATATCCTTTGAAGCTACAATTAAATATGGGCATTCTGTATCCAACACCTTGCTGTATGAAAAAATCAATAAATCCCAGTATTATTATATGCACACCTAGCTCTTCACAGCCACATATTTTTTTTTTTTTGGTTACACCCACATTGCTACTTAGCTCCATATACACAGATATGGTAAAAAACATATAATGCACATTAAATCAATATACAGTTATTTAAAATGATGAAATATAAAGTTAAAATTTATAGATTCTGGGACACCTGTGGGAAGCAATCTCAAAAAACAAAAACAAAATAAAATTTTAAGTGAAATTATTATTTTTCAAATACAATATTTAAAGACAAAGAAAGAGAAACTAAGACATTGTCTATGTATGACTTTTTTTCTACAAAAGAGTCTTTGGGTTATCAAGAGGTAACTCCTAAACTGCAGATAGGTCTCAATGCAGGAATGAATACCTGCTTATTATAAGAAGGCAAAATAGATATAGTGGCTTTTAAAGAATAGCATAATGAGAAATAGCTGAGGAGGAATCTGAATTGGAAAGTTCATGGCTCAGCCTCACATTATACTTCATAATGTTAGCAACTGCCCTGTACTAACTTCAATAAAGACAAACCAAACTCAAGACTAATACTTCATTATGATTTTTCAATATCATTTTTTCAGTCTAATTATCAATATAATACAAAACTCAGACAATGTCCAGAATATGACCTTAGATTTTCTTTGAGATACTAAAGTGATTGTTGAAATGCTACCTGTACTATGAGCTCAATACAATGCTTAAATCATAAAACTGAATGTACTTTGATCAAGTGCCTGATTCTCTATTTTTTTAAAATGAAAAATGAACATGTGATTCTTGGGCATTTCATAAGAAAGTCTCTTTCACTTAAGTACTCCTTAAAAGTTAAAAAAAAAAAAGGAAACGAAAGGATACATTTCTGAGAAATTCATCGTGTCTAACTTGCAACAGCTATTTGAAATATTTATTTTTAAAGATAAGTTATCCATTAGCAATTACAATTCAAGAAACATAGGAAAATATAATAGTACTGGAACAATAATAGCAAAACCATATGAGTTGTGGTTATATTTATATTATAAATATAATTATATTATGCTTACATGTCAAGTTTTTAAAAAACTCAATAATTCAAAAACTGCCAATGAAATGGAAAGAAATAAAATAAAAAGAAGAGGTGTTAGGATTATCCATAATTCTCCTCCTTCCCCCAGCATGTATCTTTACTACAACAATTATTTAAGCTTTCCTTTCAAGGATTTTGAAGTTATGCTTTTGGATTAAGTTCTATGGAAAGTGTAGTCATACTGCTTAGAAAAGTGTCCCAGCAGTTGCAACAGAGTTATGAAGGGCAAAGGATTCCTTAATACAGACATACTTTATTATGCTTTCTATGTTCTAAATATCCACATTAGCCATCTAAGTGATTGTTGTACAACTATGGCCCAGGAGGAGCCTGTCAGAGGCTACAATTTGTTGCCCATGACTGACAGATTCTGTTGCATACCAACAGGAAAATGTCCCATGTTCTTTTCTCTTTGTCTCATTTTACTGTCTCCTCTTTCTGTAAAGCATGAATGGCACATGACATGGAAGAATATATGAAGGAAGGGTAGAAAGAAAATTGGATTTCCACCAAAAAGGGGAAGGCATAAGGAGAAAAAAGGATGACACTGCTGCAAAGAGAAAAGATTAGTTACCAAAGCAGCAAAGAAAAAAGTGCAAACAATGAGGGAAGATTACAAAAATGTTTCTAATAAGCATCCCTTGATTCATATAAATATAAAAGAGAGAAAAAAGGAAACAATCAGACTTTTAACAGTAGGTTATTATAGCCAATCAAAATAAAATAGTTTTTAGTCTTCCATGGAGACTTCCATTCTATTTCATGGTCTGGTCTGGTCAACCTCTTATGAGAAGTACAGTATAAAAGGAATAAGAAAGGAAGGTATACCACTGAAACTGGGGAAAATAGATCAAGTTTGAGTTAGGCGCTCAAATGACACATTTCTTGTCAATATTTGAGGATCCAATGGATGCCTTTGGGCTTGTGTTGCTATTTTTAAATGGCAGGTCAGTTTGACAATAAGATATCATTTCCTCATGATTTTATTGTAGCTGAGTAGTTTTGGCAAGAACTACTGCACCTTGGATTAGATAGGCTTCACAGTTGATTTTATCCAGGATGGTGTGAACTCTTCGCAGTGCAAAACCCAGTCTCATCTTGGCTGGGCAAAAACCACTCAGTCCTGTGGTGCTGGGCCAAGCTGGTGCTGGACTTAGTGCTGCAAAAGTCTTTGTACCATAATGTTGGGGTTCCCAGGACTTTAGTTACCAGTTTGATGCTACTTGGAATACAATGCTCTGATAACAATAGTTTATACCTTATCACCATGTGATTGTTCTAGTACCATAATGGCGAACCTATGGCACGTGTGCCACAGGTGGCACATGTAGGCCTCTCTGCGTGCACGCAAGCCCTTGCCCCAGCTGAGCTCTGCACATGTGCTTCCTGCCGGCCACCTGATTTTTGGGTCTCTGCACTGCTGTTGTTTAATCAAAATGCAGTTAAAACACTATACAAGCCATTAAGTATATAACTATATACATCCAACAGGACAGGATAGATAGAGGTAAATTCTAGAGAGGCAGGAAATGCATCACTGAACAATGGAGATGAATGCTAGAGAGGATAAAGCTGCATACAAGGCAGACATAACACCTGTAACAGCGTAGGCATGCACGGGGCAGCTTCAGGGAGGCCTGTAGGGCCCAAAACAGGGTGTGGGGGGTTGTGTGCGCATGTGCAGGGGGTGGGGGAGCAAGAAGGGGTGGCACGTACATGTACAGGGGGTGTGTGGTGTGCACATTGCAGGGTGGATTTGATTTAAATCGAGTTGATTTAAATCACAATTTAAATCATGATTTAAATCACTAGTAAAAAGGCTTGATTTAAATCAACTCGATTTAAATCATAATTTTTAAAGAGCAACTGTCATCTCTGCTATTCCTTTGACCCACTGTTTTTTTTTATTGAAAAAGTTTTATTAGTGAAACAAACACAATTTCCCCACAACCCTCCCACCCAACCCCCCCTCCCCCTCCCCGACTTCCCAGAGCAGAACACAAGGTATTTCTATTAACTTTTAACAATAAACTAAATTGCTTAACCAACCATTAAACTAACACCCCCTAAAAAAATTCTTAACCCCCCATAGATAAAATCCTACTTCTTAGACATAATACTTCTAATATCACTTATATAGCGCTTATACAGTTAATAATAAGCTATTTGATATTTTTTAGTCTGATACTTATTTTGAATATAATCAATCCATCTTCTCCAGTCCTGTATATACCTTTCTTGTGTGTGATCCTTCAAATATGCTGAAATTTTAGCCATTTCAGCTAAATTAGTTACTTTCAATATCCAGTCATCAATAGTAGGCAAAAAATCCTTCTTCCAATGTTGTGCTATCAACAATCTTGCTGCTGTTATCAAGTTCAAAATCAGTTTAGTCTCTGCAACTGTACAATCCGTAGTTATACCCAGTAAAAACAACTGCGGAGTAAATTTTAGTCTTTTTTAAAAAATATTCTGCATCACCCACCAAATCTTTATCCAAAATGCTTTGATTTTTCTACAAGTCCACCATATATGATAATAAGTTGCATCATCACAGTCACATCTCCAACATTTAGCTTGCACATTAGGATACATACATGATAATTTTTTTGGATCTAAATGCCATCTATAAAACATTTTATAAAAGTTTTCTCTTAAATTTTGTGCTTGTGTAAATTTCACATTTCTAGTCCAAATCTTTTCCCAAATCTCCATCATCACTGGCTCTTGAAAATTTTGCACCCATTTAATCATGCAGTCTTTAACCAGTTCCGTCTCAGAGTCTATTTCCAATAAAGCATTATACAGCCTTTTAATATGCATTTGTTTTTGATCTCTAATTTGTTTTACCAAATTCTCCTCATTTTGCACAAAGCCAGTTTTTTGAACCTCCTTCCATCTAGCTTGAAGCTGACCGTACTGAAACCATGTATAAATTATACCTTCTTCTCTCAATGTATCTAAAGATTTCAAATAAATTACCCCCCTTTCCATAATAAGAAGCTCTTTATAGGTAATCACCTCCTGTTTTTGTTCTATACTTATATTTTCTATTGCATGTCTTGGATTTGCCCATACAGGTATCTTATAATTTAACTTATATTGATATTTTTTCCAAACCCTCAACAAAGCATTTCTAAGTATATGGGCCTTAAATACTTTATCCACTTTTTTGTCATATAACAAATAGGCATGCCATCCATATAATAAATCATAACCTTCTAAATTCAAAATTCTCCCCTCAGTTAAGTTAAACCAGTCACTAATTTGTGATAAAACCGCTGCTTCATAATATAATCTTAAATTAGGCATTTTGAGCCCCCCTCTTTCACGTGTATCTTGTATAATTTTCATCTTTATTCTGGGTTTTTTCCCAGCCCAAATGAAAGTATTAACACCTTTCTGACATTCTCTCAAATTTTCATCCTTCTTAAGCACAGGTATCATTTGGAACAAAAATAAGAATCTAGGTAACACATTCATTTTAATTGCTGCAATTCTTCCCAATAAAGACAACTGTAATTTTTTCCAATTCTCCATATCCTTCTGTACCTTCTGCCAGAGATCCTCATAGTTATTTTTGTATAATTTTGTATTTGAAGCTGCTATATACACTCCTAGATATTTAACCTTTTTAGCTATTTCAAACCCTGTTATTCTTGCTAGTTCATCTCTTTCAAATACAGACATATTTTTAGTTATCATCTTTGTCTTATGTGAATTAACTTTAAATCCTGATACTTTCCCGTATTGATCAATAATATCCAATATATATGAAGCCGACTCTATAGGTTGGGTTAAGGTAACAACCAAATCATCTGCAAATGCTCTTAATCTATAATCTTGATGTCTAATTACAATACCCTTCAATTTTTCTGAGTCATGTATCTTATTCAATAGCACTTCCAAAGTCAAGATAAACAACAATGGGGAGAGAGGACACCCCTGCCTTGTTCCTTTCTCAATTCTAAAAATCTCTGTTAAACCTCCATTAACTATTATTTGTGCTGTTTGCTGCTGGTATATCGCTCTAATTGATTGTGTAAAATATTCCCCAAAATGCATTTTCTCTATTATTTTAAACAAAAATTGCCAGTTCAAGCGATCAAATGCTTTCTCTGCATCCAAACATATAAACGCTGCAGGGACTTGATTATTTTTTTCCAAATATTCCAGTAGGTTTACAATTTGTCTAACATTATATTTCATTTGTCTCCCTTTTATAAACCCTGATTGGTCATTATGAATTATTTGTTGTATAACTGGCATTAATCTATTAGCTAGTATTTTAGCAAAAATCTTATAATCAGTATTCAAAAGTGAAATTGGCCTAAAATTCTCAGGTTTGATGGAATTTTGATCCTCCTTTGGGATTAGTGAGACAAAAGCTGTTTTCCAAGAAGGTGGTACTCCTCCTCCTACCTGTATTTTATTAAATAAGATTTTAAGTGGTTCTAGCATTTCCGATTGTAAATGTTTATAATAAACAGCTGTTAGTCCATCTATTCCCGGAGCCTTACCTATTTTTAATTGTTTAATTACCCCAATAATTTCCTCGGAAGTTATTGGCTGATTCAATCTTTCTCTCTGTTCCAGCGTTAGTTCAGGAATATCTATCTTTAAATATGTATCAATATCAACATCTTGAATTGAGTCTTTAGCATATAGCTTTGTAAAGAACTCCAAAAAAGCCTTTTTTACTAAATTCTGTTGGTAAATCTCCTTACCTCTAAATTCTATCTTGTCTATAACACGTGATTTTTGTTTTTTTCTCATCGTGTAAGCCAGCCATCTCCCAGGTTTATTGGCATTACAGAATGTATTATGTCTGGCATATTGTATGCTGGTTGCTACTTGCCCAGCCATTAACATATTAAATTGCTCTCTTAAGATATTTATCATATCTTTTGCCTTTTTGTCTCCCGGATTAATTATAAGCAATTGTTCTTTCTTTTTAATTTTCTCCTCTATCTCTTTCCGTCTGTTTTGTTGTCTTAATCTATATTTATTGTTCAGAAAAATTAATGTTCCCCTCATATATGCCTTACTTGCATCCCATACCATTTCCATCGAGGTACCTTTATTCATATTGTTAACAAAAAATTCTTTCATTTGTTTTTTAAGTTCACTCAAGTTATCTTCATATCTAAATAAATTTTCATTTAACCTCCAAGACCTCCTTTCCCCTCTTTCCTGTTCTAGTTCCACCAAACCGGGCTATGATCAGTTAAAGTTCTTGGACATATCTTCGTCTTCTTCACCCTAGAAAAAAGATCATTTCTGGTTAATATAAAATCAATCCTAGAAAAAGATTGATGCCTATCTGAAAAAAAAAGTAAAATCACTTTCCAATACGTTCCTTTCTCTCCAAATGTCTCTCAGCTCCATATCCTCCAAAATATCAAAAAAAGATTTAGGCAACTTAGCACGCATGGATATCTTGGAAAGACTTTTTTTATCTTTCTGGGTATTTATTACCCCATTCCAATCGCCCATTAAAAGTAAAGATCTATAATCCCATTGTAGTATTTTAGTATGTAAAAATTTATAAAATTTGTCTTGCTGTTGATTAGGTGCGTATACTCCAATTACAAGCAGCTACCTTTGACCCACTGTTGACTCACCGATAGTCCCAGTGTTGCAGAATATACAGCCTCATGCTACATAACTAAGCTCCATTTCATGCTGAATAAACTAAATTATTTATGTATCTTAAATAGAAAACTATCTTACGATAGATTTTTACCCTGAAAGTTTTTTATTAAAATAAATTTGATAAAAATCAAAAAAATCTGATTTAAATAAAAAAAATCTGATTTTTTTGATTTTTTAAAAAAAATCATTGATTTTTATCCACTCTGGCACATTGTATTATGAGTGTGGGCACACATGCACATGCTGTCGTACATGCGCACACTTTTTCGGCATGCAAGGACAAAAAGGTTAGCCATCACTGCCCTAGTATAACATGTTCTATATGTATTGCTTTTGGATTAACCTAGAAGCTATAATTCTAAAGCTACAACTGGTATGGAATGTAACAGCTAGATTCTGAACTTGCTGTACTATTGTTGATATCTATTCCTTCAATTCCTTATTGAAAAGAATTTGGTCAGGACTTCTAAGACGTCCCGCTGAAGGTCTTCCATTTTTCTAAGGCTAATGACATATGGATCTGGTGACTGAAGACTTCCACACTCTGGAATGTCCATCTCCTGGAACTATAGATAGCTGAATCCCTGCTTGTGTTTAACAATCAACTGAAGTATAAATGGCTCCAACACAACAACTGAATATTGAATATGCAGTGGGAATTATTCACCCTTTAAAACAGAGGTGTTTCATATATATATATATATATATATGTATGTATGTATGTATGTATGTATGTATGTATGTATATAAAAAAAAGATACATTGCACCTTTACAGGGAGGATATCTGAGAAGTGGGTGTGGCTCACCGAAGACGCCTTAAGAGGCAGAAATAGCTATCTGAGTCTCCCAGAGAGCAACACAGAGTTGCAGTTTTTCAGCAGAAAAAAGGCCCAGAAACTTATGAATGAGATTTCACAGAACCTAGGGCTGTCGAACAACTAAGTTTACGTAGGTAAAACCTGGCTAGAAAGAATATGCACATAAAAGCCTACGAAAAAGGAAAAAAGATACATTGCACCTTTACAGGGAGGATATCTGAGAAGTGGGTGTGGCTCACTGAAGACGCCTTAAGAGGCAGAAATAGCTATCTGAGTCTCCCAGAGAGCAACACAGAGTTGCAGTTTGTCAGCAGAAAAAAGGCCCAGAAACTTGTGAATGAGATTTCACAGAACCTAGGGCTGTAGAACAACTAAGTTTACGTAGGTAAAACCTGGCTAGAAAGAATATGCATCACACACACACACACACACACACACACACACACACACACACACACACACAAATATATACAGTATTTCTGGTACCCATAAACTAATGTTCTCTTTTCAAAGAGAAGAGCTAAACTGAATTAAGTGAAGGAAAACACATATGGTAATATTCACTAGACTAGATAGTGCAAGAAAAAGAATCAATCCATCAATTTAGCATTATAAGTGAAGAAGTCAGCACTTTATTCATAAATATGTTTGTCCATATCCTTGAAAATTGTGTGGAAATCCTGCCCTTGTTATGATGCAATGATTTACCTAATACTTTGAATATTAGAGAAAGACAGAAAGCTACTGGTGAGACAGCTACGCTGACATACCAGATATTAAGCTCATTATTGTTTCATTTCTGGTTGGGTTAATAAGTTTCACTGTGTAATATTGTGACATAGTTACCGAGGAGCTTTTACACAACAAAAAAAGTTGTGACTGCACATAGGAATGAAAAGGCTAATTCCACAAGAGGCTTGGTAAAATTATCATTTTAAAGAACAATATTTAATAGAAATTACATATATGTTGTCATGCTTCATGCTCTTGCATATGCCAACCACACAATGCCATTTTATGAAAAATATATTAGTATAAAAATACTATAAATACTATGCTATTTTTATCATTTTTGGTCTGCAGCATAGTAGAATTCTAAAGAATAATCTTATAGAGATTATATTTAGACATATTCAACTAAGTGTTTATTTACTGTGGGTATCTGAAACACTAAACTTATAACTGAGATAGTTGAGAAAATGGACAATGTATATAGGGCTATGTGGAAGATCTTTCATTTGATTGTTTTTTATTATTATATATTTGGAACAGTTATTATTTCATTTTGAAATATCAAGCATTTATATATTTTCTTGTTTATTCTAAAGTAAAATAAAATTCTAGCAAAGGGGGACATGAGAGAGAATTTACCAGATTAAACCTTTTGTTCCTGTCTATGGTTCTAGTATAAAGAGGTATTTAACAGCTGTCATTTACATTGTCCAAAAATGGTATGTTGAAGTTAACATTCTAACAGCATAGACCTGGAGATGGGCTACCAAGAAATCTCACTAAATTTAGCAAGGAATAAATTCTGTGGGAACAGATCCATGTGAACAATTTTGCATTCTGAATGTTGGTACATTGTTTGTGCTAAGATCCCAGGCTACAGCTGACTATTAATTTTGACAAGAAAAATTTAGTCCAGATATTACATTATTATTTCCAGTAAGCTTGAACTACAATTGTTGCTGTTTTTCCTATCAAGCAATATTAAGCATTAGCAAGAACAGAGGCATTTCTCTATCCCCAACTATCTTACACTTGATCATGATATTTTACTTATATTATCTATTGATAAGCACAGTGAAGTACCCATGCAAAACCACAGTGAATAGAATACTTGATTATGGGGTTCCCAAACTCTGGTCAATGGACCAGTACCTGTCCATGGTCTGTTGGGAACCGGGCCATGCAAGCGGCAAGCAAGTATGCAAAGCTTCAATTGCACATGTGTAGAATCTAGATTGCACATGTGAAACCACCCCCCGCCCCCACACTGTTGCCATTGCCACCAGTCTATGGAACCAGAACAGTTGGGGACTACTGCTATATTAGAATAGAATAGAATACAGTACTTTATTTGGCCAAATGTGATTAGACACTCAAGGAATTTGTCTCCAGTGAAGATGCTCTCAGAATAACACAACAAACAGAATAACAATAACCATAACAACACCAACAACAATAGAAGGGGATAGCAAGAAAGATAATAAGGATAATGATAATGCTACAGCTGTACAACATGAGTAAATGTACAGAGACATTAGACAATACTGTGAGAATTAGATGTTGAGTAGAGTAATGGTACAAGGGAAAAAAACTGGTCCTGTGTCTAGTTGTTTGGCATGCAATATCCTGTAATAAGTGTCCCGAGGAAAGGCGTTGAAACAATTTATGTCCAGGATGTGAGGAACCTGTAAATATTTTCTCAGTCCTTCTGACCGCTCAAAATGCAGTTGTTCTATGGAAGGAAGGCTGGTTGCAATTGTTCTTTCTGCAGTCCTAACTAGCTGATTTTTTATTAAAAGGGGTTTTGAAGCTTCATTACTAAAATAGCATGTTTGATGTACTAAATTTTCTGTCTGATTTTCCTGTGAAAGTAATTGGCATGAGCAGCAGTGCCTAGCTTTTATTATGTCCAGGTCTTGGAGATAAAATTTTCAGCAGAAGATTAACAAATTGATGCCAGTATTATATATATGGTTACTTACTACAAAGCATAAGATCTTTATCGGTACCTGTGACATGATTATTGGTTTAATACCATACTTCGTATTTTGTATTCAGTGTATCTTAACCATTTGATCTAGGTATAAGCAACATGAAATCATCATTCTGTCCAGGATGATTTCATTAATAAACCATGTTTGGCCATGGTAACAATTGAAATCTCAACTACTTGGACAGAATCACTTTCCTACCTCTGCCTAGACAGAACAAGCTTACATTTTAATATACAGTACACAGCTACAACTTACATATTATATTGCTGTTCCTCAGGTTTTTCAGAAGAGAAAAGCTTTAGTCCAATTACAGTACACAAAAGGGAGTTATTTAACTCACTGATTTTCCCAAATGACTCTCAGGAGAAATGATCATATGGCACTTGAAAATACACCAAGTTCTCCTGGCAATTTCAGTTGCATTAATATCCTCTCTCACATGCTGTCCTGAAACACTTGTGTGGTCCTGCTGTGGGCAATTAAAAGTTGCCATGTTTTTACCCCAGAGATTCATGTGTTTTAGTAGTAATAATGAAATATATTTATTTATACAATAACCCTGAATATGCACTTTACATTTAAGCATAAAATAAATTTTAAACAAACATAGGTATCCTTTTATTCATCTTATTGAGAAGAAGAGAAAAAGGGTGTAAAAAACGTATGTATTTGAAAATACATAAGTACTTACATAGAAAGAAAAGGATCTTTATTAATCAAAATCCAAAGAAATTTTCTACAGCTAATACTAACTGACAAGTACTAGCCGAAGAGCCACATAAAATAGATTATGGTAGAAATGTGTGCAGATATCATTCCATCAATTAAAATTTATACAACCCCAACATGTCATGTACAAAATTAGAAAAAATGCATCTCTCTACTTGAAGCCAGTGAAAAAATGTTGTGCACCAGTTATCAAAATGGTATATGTATAAGATTTGATTTTGTTATTAGACCCCAAATGTGTCATTACTTCATGTTTTCCACTTGAGCATTGGTTTGTTTCATAATATAAATTTAATCCATGGGACTTCACAGCTTTTAGCTATGATATATACACAATATATATTTATGCTGCTATTAAAGACAGAATGAGAACTCAATTTTAGACCTAATTAAAATAACTAACTTAAATCAGTGAGGCATTGATTTTGATGGTTCTCTCTTAAATGTGTTTTTTCTCCACATGTTAGGCAAACATACTTTTTTTGCTGATGGCAATGGTGCTATTGACAGGGGGTGGGGATTTGTATATGAATTTATAAACTGTGACTGCAGAATATGTATATGAACATACAAATTTT
Source organism: Pantherophis guttatus (assembly GCF_059756535.1). Lineage (NCBI taxonomy): Eukaryota > Metazoa > Chordata > Lepidosauria > Squamata > Colubridae > Pantherophis > Pantherophis guttatus. The sequence goes on from NC_142070.1 coordinate 46,633,273, forward strand.
CCATCAGTGACAACTGCAGCAGTGGGTGTAAAAGTCCAATGGAGCAGAAACAGTTATAGCAATAACAGAATACTATTATATAGATCCTCTGAGTCAGGTTGCTGTACCTCCGTTCTCAATTCTTCTGCCATGTCAACTTTGCTTCACTATCAACTACATTTGAGTATCGTTTTATCCTAACTTGTGAGGACTACTGCATAGTTTAATAGCAGTTATTTATTTATTGGCTATCTGTTCAGGCTTGAAAAAACCTTTGCTCTATACCGCTTCAGTGATTCCAGAAAATGACATATGTTTAAGAACTTGAAGCATATTTAAGTTTTGGACAAAAGCTCTGTGTGTGTGTGTGTGTGTGTGTGTGTGTGTGTGTGTGTGTGTATACACATTTTTTTGAATTAAGTAAAGATCTTAAAAAGTGTTGAGAGACCTATTTGTTTACTACAATTTATAACCCTGCTAGCAGTAGTTATACATATTAGTGAAAAGTTTCTTCTCAATTTATTCATTGCAAATAGTCAAAAATATGCATAATGGGAACCTTAACAATAAATTTATCATTTCTGTAATCCTTAAGACAACTAAATATTTTTCAGTTTCTTTTGGATAAAGAAAAGGATAACATGTAATAGAGTTCTTCTTTCCTCTACTTTTACACTTAGATTCATAAAACTAGGCTTCTAATTCACCAAATCCTCATTACTCCTTTGTGTATAGATTCTTAGCTATTGTTCTTCGTAGTTTCTTCCCTGTCTGAATCTTTTTCATTCGTTTATCAAATTCTATTAACTGCTACATTGATCATCCTTCACAGCCCATTTCAGTAACAGCATGTTTTTCTTCTGATAGAGAGAAATTGCGAACAAGTCTAGCAGAATTTCTAGCTTGTTGACATTCTTTATTACATGTAAGTTTAACTAATAAGAAACCATTTAATTACACTTTTTTTAAAAAAAATTGTCCCCTCATATATGTAAGATATAAAGTTCAGAACTATGAGCTGAAGTCCAGCATAACTGAGATGTATCAGACTTTGGCAAGTTCTTAACTCAAACAATATAAATTAATTTTGTATATATCAAAAAAAATAAAATAAAAGAGCTTATTCAAATCTAATTCTGTTAATTAAACTAATAGAGTAAAAATTGTAAAATTAACTAAATTTCAAAATAAGTTAACTATTTTTTCATAAATTTATGAAAAACATTCTTACAGCTCTGGTTGTGTGAAATCTCATTCACAAGCTTCAGGGCTTTTTTTCTCTGTTGACATTATATATATATATATATAATGCATATTCTGGACATTAGAATAAAATAAAAAGTGAAAGTATATATATATATATATATATATATATATATATATATATATATATATATATATATATATATATATATATATATTATGCATATTCTGGACATTAGAATAAAATAAAATAAAATGCTCCCTTTAGAAGAAAGGCATACACTCTGGAGATAACTTGTCAAAAGTGCAGAAAGTTGTACTTCCAGGCAGGACAGATATGAAGGATAAATCTGTAGAATCATGAAGCATTTAACTGTCTGACCTGTTGACCTGATGCCATGCATAAACTTTCCTGCCTGGGGCAGGAGTAATCAGCCCGGGGGTTAGGTCTCAGTCTTCTGTCTGATGTCACGTGTCCCTCTGACAGTATTATTTTGCATCCATTTCAGAAGGTAGAGTCAACGAATTCAAATTTTCCCCTCAATGAAGCTAAGTGACAGGCACTTCATAGTTTAATTTTGCATAATTACCCCAGAGAAGGCAATAAAATAAAAATAAGCACAATCTGAATGTATTAATAAAAATGCTTACCGGTCACTTAGTGTAAATCATTAAGTCAATTTTATAGGCGACCTATAAGAAAAAATAAATAAATGTAACTGCATGGAACTCATAAAACAACAGAATTATCACTGCAAATATTATTCACAATAAACTTTATACAATTTATTTAAATGTTTGATTGTTATTTATTACATCTGCTCCATAACCAAAATGTCATATCTTACAGAAAAATAAATGGCATTCTAATTGATAACTTTGTTGAGAAACAGTGGACTGAAATTAACTTTACGAGCAAGTTATGGTCAAGTATTTTGCATGATTTGCAAAGACATGATGTGGAGGTAGGCAGGAAGAAAACCTTCCCTTACTGAGATTTTTTTTCTCACACTTTTTCTCAACATATTTCAGAGGAAGAGACACTGTAGCCTCCTGGCCATTGCTAATGTATTGCTTGTATTTTGAGTTGAAATTATCCACTAGGGTGCTGCATTGAAGTTGCCCATGCTATTTTGACACAGCAACCAGATGCTCCAATTTTGCTTGACTGACTCTAAGCTGAGCCAGAATGCCTTAAAGCAACATTGAAAAGGGTAGAGATCCATGAACAATTAAAGCACTCTGGTGTCAAAAGAAGTGTTTCAAACAGCTACTACTGGTACTGAAATGGCTCAGGTGCCCTTTGTCTGACACTCTGCAAGTTAAGATTTAATGCACCAGACAGATAATTTATTTCATGAAAGAGTGATCTCTGTTTCATAACCACAGAATGCAATGTAGGAGATTGTCTTGTAATATAAACCAATAAGGCAACTTTTATTTCTTTTAAACAATATTCAGGAAACTAATAAAAGGGAAAATATTAGTTTGTATTTATCTGCTTCTTTAAGTATATATATCAGCAAATATATAAATTATATATATATATATATATATATATATATATATATATATATATATATATATATATATATATCTTTTTTTCTTTTTTCATAGGCTTTTATGTTTACTTTTATTTAAGTTTACATAGGTAAAACCTGGCTAGAAAGAATATATATATATATATATATATATATATATATATATATATATATATATATATATATATATATAAAGAGAGAGAGAGAGAGAGAGAGAGAGAGAGAGAGAGAGAGAGACTTTATATCAGCAAATATAAATTTGATACAAAATAGTTTGTCGTGAAAGCGACTGCCTGAGGGCTCCTGGATTGGAGCTGAAAGGCGAAAGGGAAGCAGTATGCTCTCTCACATATTGGGGTAGACCGGGTGCAATCAGGGTTTTTTCCTATGTTGAAGGATGTTAAAATGGCCATGGTGGGATGAAATCTCTATTCATCACTTTCAGACCTGTCAGACATTTTATGTTGTTTCTTCTGTGACTTATGGGAGACTGGGATAGCACTATTTCGGCCTTTTTAGACCTCTTCAGCCAGACACACCCATATTTTGTGACTCCTCCCTGTAGAGGTCAAATATTTATTTCTTTATATACACACACACACACACACACACACACACACACACACACACACACACATACTGTATACACACACACACACACACACACACACACTGAACCTTAAAATCAGAAATAAAGGTTTCAGAAAGAAATTTTTGCTATTCCTTATGAGAGACTGGATTTAATTCCTTTTTCTGATATAAAATTAAACTGTTTTTGTATTATGACATTCTTGCAGAGCTTATATTCATATAAGTAATCCGGCCATGAATGGAGTGTATGGTTTTTTAATGTTTTTTAAAACAAATTTTATGATATATTGTTCGCATTATTTTTTGTTGTAAGACGCCAGAGTCCCCAGGGGGTTGGGCGGCATAGAAATGTGACAAATAAATAAATAAATAAATAAATTTAAGACTTAAAAAAATGAAAAATTCTTTCAAAACAAATCATGCATCAATATCTAAAAAGCCATGTCTTTAAATGCTTCTTAAATACAGGGAATGAAGGTACAGTTCTTACATTTTGTAGGAGGAATATTTTATAGGAGAGAAGTTGAAGGTTGTCACATCCTTACATGTTATATCCTGTTAATAATATTATCAATTACTCTCTTAACAGGTTAAATGATCATTTGAAGGAAAGAATCTTCTCAACTATTTACTATTTTAAAAAACCTTTAGAGATGAAGTGATGAAATTAGGCAAGACAAAAGTTTTTTTTCACTGTCTTTATTTAAGTACCTGAATCCAGTTGGATGTAGGTAACTATTTCTGTATTGATATGTTGATATCTAGAGTTTATAGTAGGGCTGTCAAACTCGCGGCCTGAAGCCCAGGTACATCGCGTGCTGGCCATGCCCATTCCCAGTTTAGCAAAGGGGGTAAAAGTTCCAATATATCATGTGACACTGCTGTGACGACATGAGTTTGACAGCCCTGGTTTATAGGATTGAAGTTCAAAATATCTCTTTCCTTTGTGCTGAAAGATCGATATTTATTTATTCTTAATATATTAATTAGTAATATCTAGTATCAGTTTTATTTATATCATTTAACACATTCATTTATTATAAGATAATTTATATTGCATTTATTTTTATAATTTTTCCATTCAAGATTAAATTGGTGGTTGTTAAGGAGACACAAACATGCATTGTTAAATGTTGATATATATTGTACATTTAAAGTTACCTATGAGGCATACCTATTTCTTATTTATTTATTTATTTATTTATTATTTGTCAACAAGTACAAGAAACAAGTAACAGTATAGACATAGATATGGACACATGAAAAATTTTTGGCACAAATAAAAGGATATAAATAAGCAAAACATAGCCATAAACACATAAAATGAGTAAATATAAATGGGAACAATAGGACAGGGACAGTAGGCACACAGATGCGCTTATGCACGCTCCTTAGGGACCTCTTAAGAAACATGGAAGGTCCACAGTAGACAGTTTAAGGTAAATGGTATGGGGGTTAGAAAGACTAACAACAGGATCAGGTAGAGTGTTCCAGACATTTACTACTCTATTGCAGAAGTCATATTTCCTACAATCAAGATTAGAGCGAATTATGTTGAGTTTGAATCTATTGATAGCCCTTGTGTTATTACTGTTGAAGTTAAAGTACTCATTAACAGTTGGACGTTATGGTAAATAATCTTGTGTACTAAGCTTAGGTCAGAACATAGACGGCGTAGTTCATATTCACAAAACTCAACAAAAAGTTGCCAAGATGTCAGCATTTTAGCAATCATGAAGTGAAGTTTAAATCAGTGAAAAATAATCTATTTGAAAACTGTATTGTGCCAGTATGCTGGCATGAAATTGGCACCAAAGGATGAGACCGTGAGAGCTCATGATTCTTCCAGCCTGCCAAACAAGCCTTGGAACAGGATTATTTGGTGGCATTAAAGGCTTTGTGTTGCAGTGAACCCAATCAACACTGCTATTATTTAGCAGATAGAAACCATATACTTTGTCAGTATGTGTCTTAGTGTAGGAAGTGTTACCCAGGTATCAGAGAAAGAGTGGCTGTAAAAAGAGCATCCGACGTTATCAATGTCTACTTGTTGCTTATACCCTTAAACAATGCTAGTACAGTGTTTTATTGAATGGAAATGGCAAATACACATCAAAGCCAGTTTCTCATGTTTATTTGCTAAAGAAGATATAAAATGTATAAGAAAACTATCATTTTTTCTTGTAAATTCAAAGAATTCAAGAAACAATGAAATATAGTTAATATGAAACATAAAGAGACTTAAGAATTATAAACTGAAATAGTGAGTGCTATTTTATACCACATTGATGCCTAAAAGGATATACTAATTTATATAAAAGATCAAAGTAAGTAAGTTGTTTCTGGGTTATTGGCCTCTTAATCTTGTATATTAATTCAGGTAATGTACCACTACCACTATCTTCTATTTAATTATTTTTATTTATGTACCATTAAGCTCAGTTTTCATTACTTTTATTGTAGAAAGTGGATGAGTACATTGTATTGGTGCAGCACTGTCATCTCATTTGCAATCCTCAAAAGACCCCTTTTCGTCCCCGAGAAATCAAATGACATTCTTTAGCAACCTTCTTTTTTATTTCTTTAATTAGAAGTTTTCAAGGACCTCCTTCTTGAACTCTCAACATTTTAATACACTTCTGCCTCACTAACTCGGGTGATTGTTTCAGAGTTTGTGCAGCATACATTCCTGATCTGCAAGAAAGCTGTTTTCTTCGAGGCTTTTCATATTCTGCCCTAATCCCTTGATAATTGCAAAGGCTGTCTCTGCAACAATAAGCAACTCTGAAAGGAATTTCATAGCTGTGTTTCTCAGAGAAAAACTCTACTTGAACATCTCAGCTAAATTTTCTTCCCAGGAGTCTTGGACACAGAATATAATCCTGAGAAATGCCAATATAAAGACACTCAAAGGTTGTTAAATTTGGGTTGTAACAAAACACTGGTTAAACAGGACTGAGGAAAGCAATGCCTTCTGATGGAAGCATCAGGTTAATATGGCAGAACTTCAAAACATTAATTTAATGGTAGATGGCTTATGGAATTTTTTCTTGGGAATCTTTTCATGGTTTTTTTGTAACTTCAGGAGATAATTACTTTTATACTGGCAAAAATAAAGGGTCAAAAATGGGACATGATGACGTCCGGGTGGGTGGGCAGAGCCTCCCACTGCCGGCGCTACCGGTTCGCCCGAGCTGGATAAAACCAGCTCAATTTCACCACTGGCCCTAACCGTAAACAAGTTAGCAATTGTCCACTTTTACTCAAAGATGGCAGATAAAGCAGAATTCCTAAATTTCTCAGAGAACAAGTTGAAACCTCATTTAATGTCCCTGTGTATATGGGAAATAAAACATCACCTCATTTTTCAGAAAGGATAATAGAATTTTTAATCGAAAATTCTTTTAAATCATTATTTCAGACGCAAGAAGCATTTTTATTTATTATTTATATATGTCAAATCGGTATAGATGCTCATCTCACTAAAAGCAACTCAGGACAATGTAAACAATAGGATAATACAACAAATATAAAAACACAGATTTTGCATTAAAATATAAATATTATAAAAAAGAGAATAAAAAGGGCTACCATAGCCATCTAAGCATGCCTCCTATTTCCAGGCAGATTCCAGCTGGATTTAAAATTTAATATTTGGAACAAAAACATACAAAATACAAACCACAGTGATCTCTTTGGCTTACGGTAACATTTACATCCTATAATAGTTCGTAAAGTCTTTTGCCAATTTGGTACAAAGAAAAAAAATATAAGTATAACTGAGAATTATTCTTTGTTAGCTCCTCTCAGAAGAGTCTGTTTGGTGTATGGTTAAGGCACCAGGAGGCTCTGACTTCTAGTTCTTAGGTACAAAGCCATCTGGGCCAGTCACTTTCTCTCAGCCCTTGGAAGGAAGGAAGATTTTTCACTTCTGAATAATCTTGCCAAGAAAACTGCAGCGATTTGTCTCTTAGAACTGGAAATAATTGAAAGGAAAGAAAACAAAAGCTTCCCTAAACCTAATATTTTCTAGTTATTGCAAACGTAAAACATCTTAGACAGTGTGTTATTGTGGAAGGCTTTGCTTGCCTCACTATCATTCTGTCTGCAAGGCAATTGTGGCTTTGCCAATTTCCCTATTATTTTAACAATGAATGTTTCTGTATTCTTTCTTTATATAAATTACTTTTGCCAGTTTGGTACAAAGAAAAAAAAAATATGGGGAATCTCTGTTATTTATTTGATTTATATAGCTGCACAATAAGCGTCTCTAAGTGACTACAACATAAAACGGTGTTGTGTGTGTTTGAATTCAACCAATCCTGCCTAACAAGATGAGATCAATTTTTAATTCTGAAATTCAACCAGCGTAAGAAAAAAGTTTCTGCAATCTCTGGGACTGTATTGAAGGTGAGAGGGGAAAAGGTCATGTTTCCTTATTGTATTCAGCTGTGTTATTAGTTATACACTAGCTACACGTGTACATAAAGAACCACTTTAGTTATAGCAGACAAATTGTTTCCAACTGAAGCAACTAATTAGGGACCTGCAGGATGCAGGATAAAATAACATATAAATTGTCAAATAATGCCTTCTGTAATGTCCATTTGTTTTTCTTAATTTGCTATGCACTTGTAAAACAGGAAGCTGAAGCCTTGAAGTAGGGGAGAGTGGGGAAAACATAGAATTGCTATTACAGTACAAATTTCCAAGCAGCAGGAAGTTAGTACTGTCAGACTGATCAGGATTTTATTCTCTATGTGTAAACCACCTCTACCAACCTCTACTGAGGCGCATCCATCTATATAATATTTTTTACCAATTTAATCTGAAGAAAAGACTTAATGGAAATCCATCAGTGGACATTATAAACTTGAATCACAACATGTAGCTTTAAAAGTACAGCACTCTTCTACTTATAAATCCTACCTAAGCAGCTGTATTTGCACATAATATGATAGGCAAGTCTAATACACTTGCAAAAGTAAAGTATCAGCAGCATACATGTGCTCGGTCTCATTATATAAAAGAATGCATGTGTAAATATCCCACCCAGTAAATGAGATAAATCAGTAATATCTTTAAATCTGGTAAGAATTTATAATAACCATTATTGCTTATTCAAAGGTATGATTCTGACTCAATTATTGGATAGATCTGTGTTGCACGTATCGTCTGTTCTGGCTCTTACAGACTGTACTGTGTAGAGTTTATAAGTGTACATATACATCTCTGTGTGAGTTGGTACAAAAATTACCATATTTTTCAGAGTATAAGACGCACCGGAGTATAAGACGCACCTACCTTTTTTGGTAAGGAAAAGAAGAAAAAGAAATCTCTCTCTTCCTCTGCCTCTGAGCAATTTTGCCTCCTTGCAGCAAACTGCAAACAGCCTGCTTTACTTTCATTTTCGTTTTCAGCATAGCTTGATTAGCACAAGGAAAAAAAAATCTGCTCCAGCAATTTACCTCTTTGCAGCAAGCAGCAGAGCCCTGCGCAAAACAGCTGAGAGCAAATCAGCTGGGAGTCGGGACGCCGATCCAATCAACTTGTGCTAATTGGGCTGTGCTGAAGCTGAAAAAACCTGTTTTTTCTTGCTGTTTGCTTGCAAGGAGGTAACTGCTGTGAGGCAGAGGCCAAAGGGTGGGGGCCAGTGGATAGGCGGGACTACATTTGGTGTATAAGACATACCTAAATTTTCACCCCATTTTAGGGCAGGAAAAAGTGCGTCTTATACTCCAAAAATTACGGTAATTGCAGAATTTCCAATATAGTCCAACAAAAGCTACAGGGTATACACTGCAGGGGAAATTTTCGAACAGTACAATCAGAAAAAGAATTGAAAAACATTTGAAAAACTAGGAACATGGCACTAAATTCCCATGCCAAATCCAAATCCATAAATTTGGATTTGATTTAAAATGTAGAATCTCATTGTTCCTACATGAAATGGTTTTATTGAAATAATTGTATAATTTAATATGCCTATGGTACTGTGGAAATCTCTCAGTAGTACCATTCATAAAACTCTATATTTTTTCAGACTAGTAAATTACTTCAAAGCATTTTGAGAATCTAGTAAATGAGACTGATATATGAAATTTATTATAATTTCAACATACCATGTTTTCCTGAAAATAAGACCCAGTCTTATTTATTATTTTTTTGCCACCAAAAATGGCGCCAGGTCTTTTGGAAGAGGGGAATGTCGTCCACTGACTCACCTCACTTGCGTGCATTGCCCCCCCAGCCTCTTTTTTGCTATCAGAGGCCTTCAGGAACTTCTTCATCCGGCAAGGCCAGCAAGGCTTTCCTGAAGGCCTCTTCAGCCAATAACAGAGCTCCAGATAGATCCAGAGGTCTGTTATCGACTATAGAGGCCTTCAGGAAAGTCTTGACGGATGCAGCAAAAGAAATGGGTCGAGGTGTGCGAGGCTTGGGTGCAACTATCTGAAGATAAATAGTAGGGCAGCTCCACCTCCCATCCCCACCCTAGCTTAATTTTTACCTGTCCACTCTGGAGTGGACGGGTCTTAATTAGGGTGTATTTTGGGAGTAGGGCTTATATTGGCCACACGTGTAAAAATCAACTAGGACTTACTTTCTGAGTAAGTCATATTTTCGGGGAAGCACGGTATTAAGACTTATCATAGATAGCAGATCATTTAAATGTATGGAAAATACATCAATACAAACTAGTCAAGAGACCAAAACTTTTCAATATATATGATTGAAAGTATCTTTTAATTTACTCAGTATTTTCAAATGTCAATAATTATTTTTAAGGAAAAATGCTAAACCATAAACTAAAGCAGAAAAGCAGTGGTTTACACAACTGTATCCACTCAAGAGATCAGTTAGTATTTTAAACATAGTGATGATTAATTATGGGGAATTATTTTGTTCCATATCCTTTAATTCATGTATGACATAACTGTTGCAGTGTCTACTCTTTATAACATAAATCTTATACGTTTTGGACCATCCTGATCCTGTTGGCCTTCCATAAGGCCCTGAAGAACTGGCTTTTATCTTTGGCAGGGTCTAGGATGAGCCTGGCTATAATGGTGGAATTCTGAATGATTGTAGTTTGGGCTTGATTATTTTTGTCCTTCTGCTGACATGTCTTTTTTGCTTATAATCCTATGTTAGTAGCCTAGAGTTGTAATTTGATATCTGAATGGCCATATAAATTATTTTTCTTAATTTACATGGGCAAATTACAATTATGAGTAAAAAAAAAATTAAACAAAGATTTGGATGCTGTACAAGAGACAGTATAATTGAATTTATTTCAGCAAGTACATTCTCCTCATGATCAGGACCATGATTTTATAGGATTTCAGTTGTGGGAAAAATTGTAACCAATTGAGTTATAATTTCCTTTTAAACCACTGTTATTCAAAGTTTATGATCTTTGGGAGTTGAAGCCCACACATCTTAAAGTAGCCAATTTTGAAAAACATTGGTTCAATCCAGTAATGATGTGCTGAGATAACTTTTTATGTCCCATTCCCTTAAGTTCTGAAACAACGCATACAATTTTTACAATTACAACCATTGCCATGTTCTCTTTTCCATATTTGCCAGCTGAGGAAATTTAAGGAAATAATTTTCATCAAAACCGCCACTTAGCTGTCAGCTTTATGTTACTTTGTCAGCTTTTACCATCTGGAAAGGCAAAGGTGGTAGTAGGAATAAAGGTACTCATAATAAGAAAGAAATTAAGGATGTGAACACGGCAACGTGAAATGCTTATTTAGTAGTTATACCATGAGGCTGAGCTAGGATCTCTGAGCAAAAAATTGTTTCCAGCCTTCTATAATTATAACCCAAATTTAAAAATTTGTTCAAGTTTTCTAAATTCACTCATTTACTATTTTCATTTTCAGTTGAGCAATAGAACACAATATTTCTCAATAACGTGCATAGGATGGCCACAGGATTATGTATTTAAAATTTCTAGTGTTTTGAAAATAACAGTGTGTGTGTGTATCTCTCTCTCTCTCTCTCTCTCTCACACACACACACACACACGCACATGCACACACACATATAATATCAGAACAAAGACTTCAAATATGTTTTAAAATTACTGAGGCGCAAGATAAAACCAGGAAAGTTCACCCGGCCATGTATATTTTACTGCAAACATGTCATTTTAGACATCTTTCAAAGCTGTATGTGAATATGAAAATCAATCCTACTGAAGTATTCTTTGAAACTTCTCATTGACATATTCATGCAATGTAAAATCAATCACAAACTAAAGGAGCATTTTTTGGTGGAATGGAATAGAAAACATTCCCACCCAAAAACTCCTTCACCTTCATAGTTTAATTTGTATAAAAAATTCAGTACAATCTCCTTTTTTTATTTTTGATAAAAATTTGAATATCCACCCATATATGGTTTTTGTTTGTTATACAGAAAGTAGTAGTCATTACTAGAAAATGTCCCAAGCAATAGTATATGGAATAAGTCTTTATAAAAGATAACAAATATAAAACAATATCTATTTTATATAGATATAATTTATGGAAGGCTTGAAATAGAATACTACTTATATGTTAACATGGTATTCCATATTTCAAGTTCAACATTATCCAATGCCAAATGTCCCATACAGGCATTGTGCTCCCAGTTCTAATATGTATAGATGATTCCTTGTCTTATTTGCAGATGGTGCATAATATGTGTATGTTTCTGTGTCTATGGATTTGGTTTGGGAAGAGATATTGTAAAGGATATGCCAATACTGAAATCCTACATGCACTTTTGATTGCAATCTGATTGGGATTATGTGCTACTGGAAGATTTTCATTGGATCAACATGTTTATTTCACAGCTAGAATATTAAGTCTTTCATGACTGTATTGCTCAGATAAACTTTTCTTTTTTCTTTTTATTACCTCAAGTACAGGATAGAGGAAACAAAAGCAAAAACTACAATTGCTTTTGCTGTTTAAAGTAAAGTAAAATTCCATTATAATACCATATAATAAAAAATTGAGAAACAATTTCTAAAAGTAATTGCAAAATGCAAAATATAAATGCCTAATGTATGATATATACTAAAATTGACAACAATAACGCAATTACAAAAATGTAACCAGGTGTTTTGTTTCAATAAAAAAAGCATCTTCATCTCTAGTGAATTACATGAATCAATGTTTTAATGTAAAGTTCAATAAAATAAAATTCTGATAGTATAGAACCTCATTAGAGAAAAGACTCTGGAATTATTATTGTGAAACTTGGTAAAACTAGATGACTGAATTAAGGAATTTTTTTTCCAAAGAATAAAAAAAAATAAACATTTATGACATTTTTTTTAAAAAAAAATAGTTATACTGTCCTGTTTAGGAAGTTTTAAAACTTGACTAATGAAGAAGACATCTTGGAGTCCATGTGTGGGAATTACATATAACAGTTAACAGTTTATTTTATTCCCACATATGGACTCAAGGTGTCTTCTTCATTAGTCAAGTTTTAAAACTTCCTAAATAGGACAGTATAACTATTTTTTTAACTTGTTAACTAGATTGCATCACCTTAAATAGCTATGCATAAATGACGCAAAAGGCTTTGCTCATTTTATATTCTTTGCAGGTATGGCATTAAAAGTGTAGATTAATTAATAATTAACCTTGTAGTTTACCATATCAAAGTTTATCAAACTTAACTTTCTTTAACATTTACTACTGTATCAGATTCAGCAATATTTTGACAGCCTAAAATTACACTATTGTGACCTTGACATTAGTATTCAACAGCATTGATGGAAGAATGACAGCTTCTCCATCGTAGTGGGTGATTTTGCAAGCTTTTACCTTCATGACTATGGAGTTTCTGTCAAACGGGCTTCCAGCTGAATGATCGCATTCTTTTGAATTATGAAGTGGCTGCAAACTGTGCTAATTGGGTCCATACTGATGTCACTCATAAAGATTAAAGAGCCTTAATAGTCTTAAAAGTTATATGTGTCTAATTTTAAGACAATATCTGTAGCTTTCAATCCAATTAAACATAACTAATTAAGTTTAAATCTATACTCAAAGCTTAAAATTTCTATTTTTTGCATTAGGAAAAAACAAAAGATAAATAATATGCATGCATCTCTTTCCCTTTCCCTTTCTCTCTCAGATAGTGTGGACATCCAGATTTGCACTTTTCCTTTAGATTAGCCATTCACTCTCAGCATGGACTGGGAAATAAAAAAAACATCTATTTTCCAACATGTACTGGACCAGAGTGGTAGATAAAAGGGAATAACAGTTAATTTTGAGGCCATTGTCATTCATTAGAGTGAATGGACTAATAAATATGTGATAGGCAACAAAGAAGTGTTTATTTAGAGATAGCAGCAAAATGTTTTATAGAATATAATAAAGATTCTATACTAAATAATAAAATACAATAGGTGTATTCAATTTAGAAGAAAGAATTTCAATTTTCTACAGTTATCCATATCTTCTCTCTTATGGTTTGAACTAAACTAGCAAATCAGCATATTGACTATATTGTGCTCTGAACTGATAGATGACTTTGCCCAGCAGTTTCAATCAGATGTTAAAAATCAAGAGAGAGAGAGAGAGAACTGACCTGCAAGCACTCTAAAAATCAGAGACTATAAGGCTAACATTCTTTCTTCTATTCTAGTACTACTAATCAAAACTGACAGTGAAGGAAGGAGCAAAACAGTACTTCCAATTCCCAATCCTCATAGATGGTCTAGTAAAATGCTATGGTTAGTGGCATCAAAGCTGCTGAGGGTACACTATTCATCCAAGTCATACATGTTCCAACATCAAGTTCATCAAGGACAGTGATCAATGTTTCTCTCCCTGTCAGACCTTTAGTTTAGATCAGGCAAGAAATGAAAATCATGCAGGCATATACTCTTTTTATTATCAATATTTATTTTTATTCTAAATAACTAATAACAGAATCTTACAAGTATGAATGTGCCTTTCTCTCCTCCCCCTTATCTTTTTGAGAATTAAGGAGAGTCTTGTCTGAGATGCTATCTTGATTTACGTTGTGCCCCAGAATCAGCTTTCTTTTGTCTGACATTGTTTTGGTATCATTTCTTACTCCTGTTCCTCAAGGCCATCACCTTTTCCAACTACAATCAGATATCTAGCTGAGTAAAAGAAGTCAAGGTAATATATTTCATCCGCAGTGTTGCAAAGTTGTTACTCCATCACTTCCTCTAAAAAGGAAAGATGGAGCATGGAGAGTAGTTATCCAAATTCTCTAGATACAGATATAGTCTTTTTAAAAAGAGACATATCATAGCCTCCTTCAAGAAATATAGGGAAGACACGATTTCCTAAAAAAAATATTTCTTTAAGGCCAGCATCAGCAAGTACAATCCAAATCCATCAGCTTCTTCTCTTTCCTTCTGTAATCAGCTAGACTATTGCTGCCCTCAACCTATAAAGCTCCAATAAAAGGAAATAATTTGCAATATGAACCACTAACAACTTATAAGTATAAGTAAGTATAAGTATAATTTTATTTCTATACCGCCCTTCTCCCGAAGGACTCAGGGCGGTGTACAGCCTATTTAAAAACACAAGACAAACATCAATTAAAAATTTAAAATTATTAAATAAATTTGGCTCAATTTAAAACCCCAGAAATTTAAAATACCCCAATTTAAAATTATTATGTTGATAGCCCGGCCTGGCGGAACAACAGGGTCTTCAGTGCGCAGCGAAATACCCAGAGGTCGGAGATCTTACGTATTTCCGGGGGCAGTTCATTCCACAGGGCTGGGGCTCCCACAGAGAAGGCCCTCCCCCTGGGTGCCACCAGCCGACATAACTTGGCCAATGGCACCCTGAGGAGACCCTCTCTGTGGAAGCAAACTGGCTGGTGGGAGGCTATTGGTGGCAGAAGTCAGTCTCGAAGGTACCCGGGTCCTATGCCATGGAGCGCTTTAAAGGTGGTGACCAACACCTTGAATCACACCCGGAAGACCACTGGAAGCCAGTGCAGCTCGCGCAGGAGGGGTGTCATGTGGGCACAACGAATTGCGCCCATAACCACTCGTGCAGCCGCATTCTGGACCAGTTGGAGCCTCCAAGTGGTCTTCAAGGGGAGCCCCATGTAGAGAGCATTACAATAGTCCAGCCAGGAGGTGACAAGGGCGTGAGTGACCGTGCGCAAGGCGTCCCGGTCCAGAAAGGGCTGCAACTGGCAAATCAGGCGAACCTGATAAAAGCCCCCCCTGGCCACGGCCGTCATATGCTCTTCTAAAGACAGACATGCATCCAGGAGGACACCCACATTGCGAGCCCTCTCTGTGGGGGGCAAATTATGAAATTCTGTAAACCCCCCCTCAAAATATACTACATCATAACCACAATGTGTATGTGTATTATGTTTGTTAGTGTTTCCTAGATTTGTAAACTCAGAATAAGATGTGTTAGGAAAGGAGGCTAAGAACAACAAAAAGGAAAGAATGGACATGTTCAAAATAAAAGGAAAAATGTGACGTAGAGAAAGGAGCTCAAGTGGGATGAATAGAAAAGGAATTCTTAATTTATCATTCTTCCACATTCTTCTGTTTGGACTCCAGTCCCTGATTTTATTTCTTTGTAATCCACCATTTTAGCATTATCTAAGAGCAGCCTGTTCGTATCGTATTATTAAATTTGTTTACTACCATTTCACTGCAAGGTGACTCTGGAAAGCCTACAACCTTAAAAACAGTAAAACTGTATGTATGTATGTATGTATGTATGTATGTATGTATGTATGTATGTATGTATTTTTCCTCAGCCGGGTATTTTCCTACGTAAACCAAGATTTTCAAAATGCAGCCATAGCTCAGTGAAATCACATCCACTAGTTCTAGGCTTTATCAGACAGCAAGCAAGCAGTTTGCTGCCTTTTAGGAGACTAATATAGATCTATTTCGGACTAATTAGTCCTCAAGAGTTAGCAACACCCTCATCACAGGTTTCCTTCCCGTAGAGGTCAAGTATTTGTTTTCTTCTCTTATTGTTTGCCCTTTATGTGTATTTCTCCTCAGCCGGGTATTTTCCTATGTAAACCAAGATGTTCAAAATGCAGCCATAGCTCAGTGAAATCACATCCACTAGTTCTAGGCTTTATCAGACAGCAAATGGGATGGAATTGGGTTTGAATCTGGTGAGGATGATTGGTGGTGGCATCATGTGTTATCCTGGGTCTGGTGTCAATGTTTGTGGCTGGGGCTTGTTTGTTGACTAGGGCTAGTTTCCAGATGTCTGGTAGGGGGGAGGTATCATCACGTTTATTCATGTTATGGGGGTGTTTCTCTATTTCAATGGCTTCCATAATTATTCTCTTGTTGAAGTGTTCAGTTTTGGAGATTAATTTGGTTCCTTCAAAATCAATTTCATGTCCTGTTGTTTTAAGGCGCTGGAAAAGGGAGGAAGTTTTTTCTTCTTTTCTGACTGCGTTTTTGTGTTCTGCAATGCGTGTATTTATACTCCTATTGGTTTGTCCAATTTATGTGGCTGGGCAGATTTTGCATAGTATTTCATAGACTCCTTGGTTATCTAGCTTGATCTTGCCTTGGGGTTTCTTAAGATGTTGGCTATTTTTTGGTCAGGGCAGAAGGTTGTCTTGATGTTGTGTTTGGGGAGAATTTTGCTGATTTTATCTGTGGTGCCTTTGATGGCACCATCCCATAGACGAAATGCAACCACCGTCCAGGGGCCGGACCACAGCAGCATTGCCAGCTGCTGCTCCCCCCTCCGATCCCCACACAAAGCAAACTAACACACACCATGAGCACATAACAAGACCTCAGACTCAGAACCAAACCAAAGCCTGGGATGTTGCATCACAGCCATCTGCTCAAGACAATACATCACAGAACTCAGGATGTCACAACACTAGAGCTTAGGATGCTACCACACAATCCATTACCCAAGTCGTTAAAACACAAAAGACTAATGGGCACACAGCTAGGACGTCGCCCACACAGGATGTTACGAAACAGCCGACTAATCTGCAAACATCAACTCCATCAACTAATCAAGATGTAACAACACAGCCAACCAACTCACTTACAACAACAAAGCCAGCACTCCACACCTCCACACCAGTATTTATAGAGAGACAGCATCTCCGATCACGCTTTGCTCGCACAAGCACGAAGCTGAACACACCAGCCTGAAAATGATGAGTGGGACTTCATCGAAATGTCGCCAAGATACTCTCAATCTTGCATGGGAAAAGATCCGAATACGCCAAGACTTGTACCCGTGAACTTAAGTTTATATATATATATTAAATGTTTTTCTATTGAGACACTTGGCCTACCCCACTATGAGGGAGGGAGCAAACTGCATCCCTTTCGCTTTTCAGCTCCAGTCCAGAAGCCCTCAAGCAGTCGCATTCACGACAAACCATTTTTATACCAAATTTATATTTCGCTGATAAAGAAATAAAGGGAGACTAGTACAGATCTATTTCAAGCTATTTAGCTCTCATCAGCTAGCCATACCCTTACTTGGATTCAAACTTGGGCTGTCTACATGTTAGGCAGTTGTATTAATCTCTGAGCCACAAGTTCCAGAGTGCTTGCTGGCTGCCTGAAAAAAAGCCTAGAAACTAGTGGATTGCGATTTCACTGAACTAGGGCTGCATAAAAATCTTGTTATGTCCTGTATCTTCTATCGCCCAACCTAACAGAATTTCTCCTTTATTACAATAAAACTAAAGTGAAATAGATGTTATCAGATGGGTTTCCCATATCCCTGAAGTACATGTTAGTAATCGTATCTTCCTTGCTTAAATACAAAATTAAGCATCCTATTGCATAAAAAATAATTCTGAAAACAAAAGGAAAATAAATCTCAAATCTCAATTCGGTTAGTGAAAATGGAGCTTTAAATTCAAAGATTTAGTAGATTTAGGTCAAGGTGTAATAAACCATGTATTGGAAGACAGACAATATCAGTTTATCTGGGATACCATCAGAAATGATAGGTTTTCCACATTGACATCAGAGAAAGAAAAAGCTGTCACTTTTGCAGTGAACCGAATGACAAAAAATGAAGCAACTTTTGCTTAGTAGACTTGTTTCTTCCTATTTATGCAGTATGTCTGTAATATTCATGCTTAAGCTGCTTAGGTAGCATGTTTTGTAATTGCAAAGTCTGTGAAGCTTGTTACCGCTACCAATTTTATTACTTTACCAGTATTATTACTGTCCTGTTCATGAATGTATATATCCAAATGATTCAGTTTCTGTTTCAAAAAGTTGTGGTCAATTAGGTTATACACTTTCTCTTCGTTTATGTGGATTATTATTATATAAACATTATATGTAATACTGTTGTGTGTATGTATATTCAGTTCAAAGTTGATTCTGAATCAAATTGGATATATAAATATATATTGATGTGATTTTGTAGGAAGGATGTTTTTCACTTTACAAGTCTCACAGGTTTATTTGTTTAAATTTTTATCTGATATGACATCATGTTCAAACTTTCCATGCATTTTTATTTGTATGTTTTACTGTGCTGGATTTATATTGTTGTTCTTTCTATTAATGGATTGTGAGAGCTAGAAAACAATTTTATTAAAATTAAAAACATATAGTTTCATTTGTAGATTTTTTTTCCCTGGTACCAGTTAAACACAGAAATCTGAAAGTGTGGTGGAATACATACTGTTCTTTATGATTCATTCAGTACTGCATTAAATGTTAAGATAAGGCAAGCAAATATATTTAATGCTTCAAAAGTGCAGATATTTAGTTGATTAAATATATCCAAATTATTCCAGTGATAATAGTTAATATATTTGTTAAAGTTAATTAAGCAAGTTAACTTTTATATTAATATGGGTTTCTGCCTACAAAAATGTAAAGATATTACTTTTTATCTCCTGCTAGATAGGATATGATATTATAGTGTTGCCACAAATAATTTTGCACTGTGGGTAGCTTATAGTTGAAAGGAACAGCAGTATATACTATATTTTTCACAATGTAAAGAGAAACAAAGGCTTATATTATCCCAACCAATGTTTGTCACCCAGACACAGGAAGCAGACCGAGCTAGCAGTCACAAGGTTTAAAGGTTGAAGTATTCTTTCTTTAAAATGAAGGACCATTTACTGATCAACTGGCTACTTTGGGCTTTTAATCATATTTAACACACTGTCAAGGGGTGCCTTAGCTGCATCTTGGGGTATTAAGAGATAAGAAAATATTTACATACATTTTAAAGTAATGTCCAAAACTCATTGGTTTTTACATCTGTTAAATAGTGAGCTGCTGGAACATATTCATAAAATTACTATTTAAAAGTGAGTGTTAACTAAAACTTTTTTCATTTAAAGTTCAGTCCCAATGATGTAAACAATATAGACTTATATGAGGGAGTTAGAGATAGACATGCTAGCCTTAGTTTTTCCCAATTTTCAGAATATTCATATCTCTTCAAATTAGCTTGATAGTTATTTTGAAAACCTATATTGATTGTTGACAATTATTGATAGTTTGATAATTATGTTTGAAAACCTATATTCCATCCAGTGCCAAATGTTTCTTTGTCATTAAGAAGTGTGCAGAAGTCATTTCACCTGATAACTACTTCCCCTGAGAG
Source organism: Pantherophis guttatus (assembly GCF_059756535.1). Lineage (NCBI taxonomy): Eukaryota > Metazoa > Chordata > Lepidosauria > Squamata > Colubridae > Pantherophis > Pantherophis guttatus. The sequence goes on from NC_142070.1 coordinate 46,653,209, forward strand.
TACACAGTCAATACTGGGGTAGAGGGAGGGCCATTTAAACATAAACAATATATTTATATTTACCATAAAGATCACATGGAATGACATTTATACAGCTTTTTTCCCCCTTTTCTTGTATAAAGTGGATAGGCATAGTCTTGGCAGAAAACATTTTGTCTTTTAAGGCCATTGAAAATTCTTCTCTATTTGCTTGCCTTGCTTTCTCCTCTCCTCTCCTCGCCTCCCCTTTTTTCCGGGTCAGACTGAGATGCAGAACACAAGCCTCATTGTGAGCATGCTAGTTGGATTCAGTTATGGGTATCTGGAGCAGCGCACAGCAAGGTGTGAGTGCAGCAGTTTGCTGCAAGTTGCAATGGAGGCTGATGGGAGATCTTGGTACCTCCCCCCCATAATTCATGAGCATGCCTTGGCTGCTGCTTTACCACGACTGCCAGGCTGAGTTCACTTTCTCACTGTGGATCCTTTAAGGAAGTGTTTTTAAAGGAAATAAAGCTTCAAGTTCATACCACTAAGTGAAGGAAAATCTAAAACCTGTTGAGCCAATAGGCTTTCTGTTACCAAAAGAAATTTCTCTCAGGAGCTCAAAATATAATTTATGGTTTCAGTCATGGTTTTGCAATACCATTTATATAGCTTTCCTTTCCTTTTCATGTATAAAATGGGTAGGCATAGTCTTGGCACAAAACATTTTGTCTTTTAAGGCCATTGAAAATTCTTCTCGACTTGCCTTGCCTTCTCCTCTCCTCTCCTCTCCTCTCCTTCTGGAAGCAGCATGTAACAATTTTGTTGTACACTAACAGATAAAATGGCCTGGAGATTGCTTGTGACATCATACCAAAGGGAGCCTCTTTACTATATTTTTATTTGAGAAAGTATCCCCAATTCTGGCAACAGTTCTTCATTACCACTATATTTACTTTCCATCAACAAAATGTAATATACCCGAGAAACAGTCAGAGGCTTCTCTATAATTATTTTTCCAAACCTGTATTTTCTTTTAGATCCTTCCTTGATACTAACCACAGGAAAACTAAAAGTGACAACCAGAAAGTGCAGTAATAATAATGGGGGTGGAGAGAAATAAACATAGATAATTCAAAATATTTTAGCCACAAATTAATTTCACTTTGCTTTTAGTTCACTTTGCATTAGACAGTCTAGTAGTATCCTATTAAATAAAATCATAGATATAGTGTTAGGTGAGCACCAACAAGATATTTAGGACACTGTGTTGCTTACTAACATCCTAAACTATTCTTAAAACAATGTTTTTATTCTAAAATTAATAAATTGTGGAATGCAGCATGTTTCTGACTTTTTTCTCTGTATATGCGTGTTTAAAATTTAATATAGTTCAAATTACCTGTTTCATTCTGCTCTAGAGGGCCCTCATACACAAAAGTGTGTTGCAGTGCAAGATGAGTAGTGATTAACACTAAGTGGAACTCATTAATTCAGCAACACTTTAGAATAATTGAACATGAATAAAATGTAAGATTAAAATGAACTTATTTTGGAAGCATACAGAAAAATCACATTAAGGGCACATTAACTTCATCCCTACTAGTTTTATTACAATTAGTACAAAATGATATAATATTATTAGTTATTTTTAATTGTATTATTTCTAGTAATGTTACTTAAGAAATAAAATTAGGAACTGGAAATAGATATTTGGAACATTTCTTTTGCAACACCTTTAATTCTTATACAGCTAGCAGATTATCAAGATCTGCATCAGAAACTTTTGTTACAGTTTTCTCACCTATTGAAATGTGGCCAATAGGACAGAGATTTCTGGATTTGGTGCTCTGAAATTCTGCAATTCCTGAAAAGAGGCAAAGCTCCAGTTATAGAAATTTTTGCTGAGCATGAGGTTTTTTTTTCTTTTCTTCTATTTCTTGTTCTTAGACTTTCATAAAATTGATTTAGTTCCCATAAATCCCTAAAGTCCCATGAAACATCATTACACTAGATGATTCTAAAAAATAATTTATTCTTCCTGGATTCTGCCTGATCCTACTGAGGCTCAAAACAGTAACAGAGTAGGGCTATGTGTGGTCTGAATAACTCCACAAATGTGATGGCTTCCTCAGATGCAAGTTCGAACTTCAGGAAGAGTGGGGAGGAAGACCTAGCTCTGGGAACTTTGGAGGGAGGGTGAAGAGAAGTTGCTGAGCCAAGCCAGGAGTGGAGTGGCCAGGCTCAGTGGACAGGTTGGAGGGGCAACCAGACAAATGGCCAGCTGTCAGAGGAATAGGTGAAACACAGCTGCTGCTGGAGAGAACAGAAGTCCCACAGGAAGAGCAGGGGAAGAAGGCACACAACTGCAGTTGGCCAGGAGGAATGAGGAGGAATTGCCTCCTGCACCTGATCTGTGAATAAGGCAGGCACAACAGAAGTCAGCAAGACTACTCAGGAGGTGGCAGTTTCGCCCATCCTGATAAGCTGCACTGGTCTGTGGTTCTTTAGCCCAGCAAATAGAGCAAAGCATCACTGGAACAACTCATCAGTTTCTTGCTGTGAATTTTTTCAGCCATCGTGATTCTTGTGTGGACTTAAACCTTGACTCTGCTCCAGAACTTGGACATTGCTTTTCAAACTTCGGACTTGCTTCTTGGACCTTAAACTTGAATTTTGGTTTTGGTGATGTGTGCTTGGACCATGGATTACTCTTTGGACTCTGAACCTGGTGAGGGGACTTTATGGAGTTGCTCTGTGCTTCTAGATGGAAGAAACTGGACTCATTGGGTTTTGTGCTAGTTCCTGTGGGCTGAATCGTGGAGAATACTATTTGGAGTTGACAAAACCCGCATAAAGCTTCAACCCTTCGGGTGTGTGCTTGGAGCGGGACAGGACAACAAATGAAATAAATACAAGTGATTATTGCAAATCTTGTCAGGTCTTATGCATAAAAAAGGAAGTATCATGATAATATGAAAGGGAAAGGTCACAACACATTTCTAATATAACAGTATGTTTTATTAAGGGATAAGTATATGTTTCATTTTTACATGAAGATTTCCCACAGCTGCAAGACAAAGCTGAGTATATAAAACATAATCCAGAAGGTTCAGGATTGGAATAAGATATAAAATTATTTTCAACCTCCCAAAATTAAGGTTTGGCAATTTGCTCCCTGAATTAGCACTCCTAAAAGCTATTTTTAGAAAATACTTTTTTAAAAACTTTAAATTGCTCTAAGATGATAATATGTTTTTAAGAATAAATTTATTTAAATATAAATAGCCTTTGAATATTTTGAAATTTTATGATTAATTCCACTAATGTGTGTTCTATTTTAAACATTGTTTCTTTCCTTGAAATCCTTGGCTTAATCTAAATAAATAAGAACGAAGCTTCCAAATAAATGAAGACACATCCTATTGCAGTTGCAAACACCAAGCTTTAATAGCTATAATATGCTATTTCCCAATTTGTTCTTCTAAGCTATCTCCGAGGATAGCTTCCACAGAGCAAGTGCTGCATCAGTCTAGAGATAGGGAACGTGAAAGTATTGGGCTGGAACTGTTCTAAAAAGCTATTGTGGAATTGCAATCAAAAAGATCTAGGATGCACCAGGATGGCTTATATAAAACTATTCAGGAAATAATAATTGCACTGAATGTAGTAACAATAATTCATGTAAGAATATTTCATTTAAAATGGAGTGGAGTGTGAAATTGGCATAGGAAAACATTATTTAGCTAATGCAATCTGCTAGAATAACACATCTTTGTAACCACTACTATATACCTAGAGTATCCACAGTCAAATTTTAAGTAAATGGAAGACTCTCTTATATCTTGTCAATAGGCTCTTTCTAAGCCTACAATTCTAATATTCAGTATCCTAATATTCCAACAGAAAATTCCAGATACTATTTAAACTGAAGAAATTACTTCAGGTCTTTCCAAAGATATTTTTTTATTTTAAAAAAAGTGGTTCTATGTTTTCCTGGAAATTATTAGGAAAAGAATCAAAATCAAAAATGTCTACACATACATGCCCATAGCAAACAAAGCATCTTTTAAAGTTATGGCATAAACTTCACCAACAATGTACTTGTGCATGTTATCATGATGCACATACAAAAGGGATAGAGTTGATGTCAGATATTGTAAAATATTTTGTTATTTTCCTCCCTTCTCCTTGGATTGATATGCTAATATTGCCACACTCTTTTAAAAAAAGAATGGTACAATTATATCTAGAAGACTAGATACACAGATAAAATCATCACATGTTAAAAGGATATTGCAGAAATAGCAATGATATAAATGCCTCTGAATGCCTCAGTGGTGGGATTCAGCCAGTTCGCACCACTTTGGGAGAACTGATTGTTAACTTTCTGAGCAGTTTGGTGAACTGGTTGTTGGAAGAAATCATTAGGGCAGAGAACTGGTTGTTAAATTATTTGAATCCCACCACTGCTCTGACTATATTAGTTGCAAACAGAAGCAAGCAAAATTATTTATTAATACAACATAAACATGGCTTGCATTACGGAGACCTGGCTGGGCTCGGAGGGAGGTGTCCCCCTGACTGAACTTTGCCCGCCAGATTTTCGGGTGCTACACCAGCCGAGGACCCAGGGGAGGGGTGGGGGTGGCGGTTGTTATTAGGGAGGCCCATAGTCCGCGGGAGGTCCTGTCCTGTCTCTAACCTTCGCTTTATTGTGAAGGTTGTTGAGAGCGTGGTGGCACATCAGCTCCCGTTGGCCCTGGAGGAAGCAGTATACCTGGACCCGTACCAGTCGGGTTTCAGGCCTGGGTACAGCACGGAGACGGCACTGGTCGCGCTGGTTGATAATCTTTGAAGGGCTCGGGACAGGGGACATTCCTCTGTCCTGGTCCTTTTAGATCTCTTGGCGGCTTTTGATACCATCGAACATGGTATCCTACTGCGACGCCTCGAGGGGTTAGGGATGGGAGGCACTGTTTTACGATGGTTCTCATCCTACCTCACGGGTCGTTCGCAAGCGGTGTTGGCGAGGAGACAGAAGTCAGCCCCGAGGCCCCTTATGTGTGGGGTGCCCCAGGGGTCAGTCCTCTCTCCCCTTTTGTTCAACATCTATATGAAGCCACTGGGGGAGATCATCTGTGGTTTTGGGGTGCGGTATAATCAGTATGCTGATGATACCCAACTTTTTCTATCCACCCTGAATCAGCCCAGTGATGCCCTCGACGTGATGTCCCAGTGCCTGGAAGAGGTGCGGCTCTGGATGGGGAGGAACAGACTTCGGCTCAACCCTGCCAAGACGGAGTGGCTGTGGGTACCGGCATCTCGGTTCCATGGGGATGCTCCACCGCTGGTTATAGGGGGTGAGGTGTTGCCCCATGTTGACAGGGCATGCAACTTAGACATCCTCCTGGATCACGGTTGTCTCTGGAAGATCATGTTACGACCATGACCGGGGGGCATTTGCCCAGATTCGTCTGGTGCGCCAGTTGCACCCCTACCTGGACCGAGATGCCCTACGCACGGTCACTCATGCGCTGGTCACCTCCCGGATTGATTACTGCAACGCTCTCTACATGGGGCTGCCCCCTAAGACCACTCGGAGGCTTCAGCTGGTGCAGAATGCGGCCGCGCGGGTAGTGAGAGGAGTGTCCCGATGCTCTGTTACACCCCTCCTGCGCGACCTGCATTGGTTACCAGTTGCCCTCCATGTGAGATTCAAGGTGCTGGTGATTACCTATAAAGCCCTACATACTTAGGACCAGGGTATTTGGCAGATCTTCTGCAGCCAGCAACAGCTCCCCCCCCCAAAAAAATTAAAATTTAAATTTGTCTTAAGAATTTGGGGTGTTTTAAATTTCGTTTTCCGGGCCAAATTATTTAATTGTATTTTAATGCTTTTTAACATTTGTATTATATGTATTTTATCTGGCTGTTCACCGCCCTGAGTCCTTCGGGAGTAGGGCGGTATACAAATTCAATAAATAATAATAATAATAATAATAATAATAATAATAATAATAATAATAATAATAATAATAATAGCCTGGCGTGTTCCCACAGAGAGGGCCTACTCAGGGTGCCGTTAGCCAGACAGTGTCGGCTGGCGATCCCTAGGGAGCGGGCCTTCTTTGTGGGCGCACCTACCCTCTGGAATCAGCTCCCCCTGGAGCTCTGGATGGCCCCTGACCTTCGCTCTTTCCGCCGTGAACTAAAAACGTGGCTATTTTGCCTGGCCGGCCTGGACTGATGGGGGTTTTTAAAATGGATTTTAATTGATTTTAGGGATTTTATGTGTAATTTTTAACCCGTAGTTTTTGTTTTATTTTTCTGTTTTATTGTTGTGAGCCGCCCTGAGTCCTCTTGGAGAAAGGGCTGCATATAAGTCTAAATAAATAAATAAATAAAATATTCCTTTAAGCAAAGCTTTAAAATGTTAACCTTTAAGTTTGGGGGGAAAAGATGACTAAGGAGATAACACCATAAACATACATAAAATTATGCACTATTTTCTTCCATACTTCAAATTCCAGAATGTGATGTGATTTCATAAAGTTGATTGATAGGAAGATTCAGAAGAAAACCAATCATAAAGTACCTTTGCATGGTTATAATGTCAGAATATAAACTTCACTGTGATGGTCCGTGCTTGGACAACATTAAAATGGGATTGTTCAATTTAATAGAGAAAAGTTTATCAATGATAAGTTCAAGCAGAATCAATATATTTGTTAATAAGGATTGGAGAATATGAATGCCATAATAATCTTGTTTCTAGCTACTTGCAATTATTTAATTGGCCACTGTAAGGAACAGAATGTTAGACTAAATAAGTCGTAACCATAGGATTCTTATACAAATTATAAATTTAAATGATATTTTATTCCTTCTGTGTGGAAATGAATTAGTGGCAGGTTTAGGAAAAATGCCAAGGATTTTGATACTAATTGATTCAAAAAAATGTATGCATTTTCTACAGACAGTTTATATGGTTTATTTAACAAGTCTTGAATGAACATGAAGAAACTTAAAGATTTAATAAATTCCAGTACTGATCTTTAAATCTACACATATAACATGTAGGTTAACAAATATTAATATTTCATTTACATGCCTGTACCACAGTATTGGTGATATACAGAAATACTTGAAAATGCAACAACTTTATTTGGTTACTTCATGAGGCTACACATTTATTTAGAATATGTTTGCTTGGGAACGGCTAAAAATATCACGAGTATTGCAGAATAGCTAATGATGGAAATTCACAGCTTCTTTGTGTGAGAGTTTTCATCATCTGACATATCTAGGTCAAGAGCACTGAGATCTAAAGTTCAAATACAGGTCAACTCTAGTAAATCTTGGAAACTGACATAACCTATTCTATCACTTTTAATTTCTTTTGGCATATAGGAGTGTATTATGTATGGTATTATCAGCCTTTTTACCATGTTCACTTTCATGTGTCTTTAGTCTTGTCTTCCTCATTAATTTACATTGGTCATTGCAGAATCAAAACCAACTCTGACTGATTCTACATTTTCTTGATAGGAAAATAAATGTGGAAACCTCATATCAATGTAACATCTTACATAGCTAATTGGTGATATTTTAGAGGACTATTATGTATATCTCTTAGATCAAACTAAGGAACCCTGCGTTTAATAACTTGTTAATGTATCATTGCATATTAATCTCAAGTATGGAAACAAATAATTCAATAAGCCACATTGCTGCATTTACTACATTTTTTTTTACTTTAAAGCTAATGAATGTTCTATTTACAATTTCTTCTAAGCATTAATGTCTTATTTTCTCTCTGAAATCTAAGAGCTGTATCTTTTGCTACTTTCTTTTCTTTTGGCCACCCACAGATTATTGTGTCCTTCATTTTATCTATTACAAACTTCACACTAATATTATACTTAGCACCAAACAAAACATGCCCATTGTCTCTTTTATTCCAGTTAAAAAACCTATTACTAATATCTTTGGTTGAATGCAAGAAATAAGAACATAGCAATAATTTGCAAAAGATTTATTTACACCATATTCTTACCTAGGTCAAATTGAGTGAAGCAGTGCATAAAATGTCTAGGCAACATGCTACTCCCTAAATTCATGTATACATGTTTGGGGGGCTGCATATAATATGCATAAACAGCCTTGTTTCATAAAATAAAATAAAAATACAGTAAGTAAAATAAATTCATTAGCCAGTTTTCATTTTCTTTGCACAGAACCTTTTTTTGCACACCTTTAACTCTGCTACTTACTCTTTCTGTCCATACTTTTATAGGTAGGTCACTTTTTTCATAGCATTCATTTTTTAAACATTTCACATTTTTGATCACACTTTAGTTTTTTACTCTCCAACTTCTTCTATTTATTTAACTCCAGCTTTATCTTTATTGTTCCTTCATATGGTTAATCAAAAGAGCATACAAATCTGTGTATCTATTAAAAGCTGAAGAATGAGAAAGTAATATGGTTAGATAGTTTAACCTTATGCCTCATCCTTTCTCTAAATCTATCTTTAAAATAACTCAATATAAAATTTGTTTTCACAAACCAGACAGAAATTTCAGCAATTAGATTACTTTCATTTGAGAACCTAATTCATCATTCAGCATGTTAGGGAAGAGACTTATTCAATGTCTTTCTACTATTCATTCTCTGAACTGGTAAATTTATCCAACTATTTCCACAGCAACTGAGGAATGTGCAATTCTCTCAACTATCCTTTGAACGCTATCAGGCTGGGAGCAGATTACAACAGGTGTATCAGGCTAGAAAAATTTAGGTCTTGTCTCCTAAATTAAAAAGTAAGAAAATACAGTATCAAACTTAAAGACAACAGACACTGCCCCAGGTCTACCTTTACTTTTGATAAACTTATGGAAAATTAGGCATTTATTTTTGTATAAAAATGTATATTAATATATAGGGTGGTATTCCTTGTTAGAAATTGTGGTGGTGGTTTTATGAACTGTTGTGCAAAGACTAGAAGAAGATAAATGCATTATATTCTGGATAAAGAAAGACCTACACTGTGTTGAGAGTTTTGTCAGAAAAAATATTTTATAATTTCTGTATTTACATACAAGTAGAAAATGTTTTCTGCTCTCAGAACAGCACCATTGTTATTTAAGTGTCTACTTAATTCCTAAATCCAATCACTTTTAAAAGATTTCCAGAATGAGTGAACTTTATCATAATCAACGAGTTTAGGAATACTGTATGATTAGGTCTACCAAAGAATATGTCTTCTTGTGTGCTCATGAACCAAATAGAACAGAATGACCATTAAAGAAAGACAAGTTGAATAATTACATAAGTTATTGCCTATTAATTCCATATATTTGTATATAAAGAAAACAATACTTGATTGGAAAAAGAATAAACTTTATTTATTTTTTAGTGGTGTTTAAATAAGGAGTTAATATAACTGTGGAAAACCAGAAACATGAATTTCAAGAAACTATACAATGACAATTAGAAAAATAAAAGATCCTTGCCTATCTCAATAAAATTGCCTATCTCAATAAAATAGAGCCTTATGCAGTTAATTTCCTGACCTGGCCTACCTTGAAGGGCTGACAGGAATGTTGATAAATGTATTAAATGTATTTTGATTTTGAAAGTTTCATTGTAATATAATCGCAAATCATTTAGATTATAATTTATTTATTAACTTGAACAAAATAATTGTTGATACATTCTGCAGAGCCACAGACATTCAAATGAATGTGGGAATTTCAAATAACCTAGAGCGAAGTTAGAAATAAAACAGTGCCTGAAAATAACAATATAGATCTTGAATCAATTTAGTTGCTTTTCCTATTTGATTCAGTTTATAAAATTCTGCCTAATAAACAGACTTCTATAAATAGATTAAGCAAAAATCCAGTAGTGATGATCTTTCAGGCTAATAGATTGTGGTCTAATTGTTTGGTATCATGTCATTTCATTAGCAACTGGATGGCATCTTAAGAGGTAAAGTGATCTGCTCTGTAGCACACTTTGCAAGCTCACAGGCAACTGATCAAGAACTTGGACACTGGGTTTGTAACAGAACTAATTTCTCATTGGACCATATCACTAGAAGTCAGTTCCTATTCAGTTGACTATTGCCAAAGTGTGTTACAGAAAACCACTTTTACTTCTGTACATGCAAGCCACAATTATTGTTGAAATAATTAATTATGAAAAGAATCAGAATTAGACTATGACATATTAGCACAGACATTACCATTAGATGTCCATAAGATTTTTTTTCAAAATGTAATCGTTTTCCACATCATTTGTCAGAAATATACATATTTTATATGAACATATTTTTAAAAATTCACAGCAGTACAAATTTCAAAGGAAAACTGTTATATGTATTTATATATGTGTTTATCTAATGTAAAATCAACCAATTTCACACCTGAACAAATTCTTCTCCCATCCCTAGTATTTATTGTGCAGGAATATACACATAGCAAAATCAAACAAAGGGTCCAAGTCAAGAATAAGAGGTAAAATGGGAGAATTGTGTAGAGAACAGGGATAAAATGAAGGAGCAAACAGCAAGCTCTAACACGCAGAAAAGGGTAAGAAAGAAGACAATGTCTTGAAGAAACCCAATTACTGATGGGCTGAAAGCTTTGGAAAGTAAAGGAAAAAAGAAATTGGGGAGGGGAGATTGTGAGCAATACTGAAAGAGATAAGAGAATTCTGTAACTGTGAAGACAGAGATACAACAATCCTTAACAGAGAAAAATATATCATTTTGGGCTGCCTTTTTGCTTCTGTGTGGATTAAATCGGATTTTGATTTAAAAGCACTCCACTCAATCCAGGGCCTTCCAAAATACAAACAAGCAGAAGGACTAAATAAAGTGAGCAATCAGTTTTGCAGCTGTGAGTGGAACATCAATGACTCATTTTCAGAGATGGTAATACTACATCTACTTAATTTTAGAACATTGTTAGTGACACAGGGACTTAGAGACTGCCAAATAGAACAGTATTAGAGGGACACTGAATTAGTAAGTTTGTTGACCCAGATGCAATATAAGGGTACAGAATGGTAAGCATAATGATTCCTAGGTTCTTAAATGTCAACATGACTTTTAGCAATTATGTATGAACTGATCTTTGGAGAAGCTGATAATTTGAGCCAGAAAGATCCACAATTGTCGTATTGCAATGGCTGTGGGATTTTCTGTTGCAGTAAATGATGAGCAATAAAGTAAGCATATTATTAAAAAGGTCCTTTTATTGTTACACATATTTGTTCTGAATTATACATTCTAACTATCTTATATAAGATGAAAAAGAAAAGGAATCTTGCACACAAAAAAAAGATGCAACATTTACCTTGTAGCATGTCACTCTATTTGACTAAAGGAAGGAGTGCTTTTTAAAAAAAAATAAAAAAAAATGAAATCCCTTCCATTTCTCTAGAGTAGCACTGATCATCTCAGATCATTGTGAATTAGCATTTTTTGTGTTTTATATTCCTTACTGAATGATTAGTGAATCAGTATCCAAATCATTTTTGTAGCAAACTTATTGAAATTTATTCAGCTCTCTAACATTCTGGTGGTAGCAACTGCAATAAGCTGTTTATGAATGCTATTTCTTTTATTGCCATGACTAAAGGAGTATAGCATAGAAATAATAAAATGTTGCACAATGGAAGGATTAGCAAAAACCTATGTTAAAATGAACAAAGAAATGATAGTATTATAGTATAAAAATAAAGGCTTTTGTGTCTCTTGGGTAAGGAGAAATAACTTTTCTGCTACATAATAAATTTATTAACCTTCCTGGCCTCATCATTCCCACCTTAACTGAGATATAGTGTCAAAGACAAGAACATCTGTTTGACAACAGCATTCTCAAATTCATTCAGCTTGTTAACAAGCACGATAGCTACCTGCACTGCCAAAGTTACAGCATCAGCACCACCATGCGGACAATTTAAAATAGTGCTAAATATGTTGCTTGATGTTAATGCTAGATGTTAATGCTTTATATATACATGCATTGGACCTGTATCTTAAAAAAAATACATGCTTTTAGATTACATATGAAAATTGCAGAAATCTAGTTTTATGCTCATCTAGAAAACATAAACTACCATCTTTCTCAAAATTAATTACTATAATACATCATATGATTTTTATTACTGTGAATTAAGAACATTAAGAAAATAAGAATTTAATAATTGTCTTGCTATCTCCAAGCTGACATTCACTGAAGTACAGCATTCTCTTTTCTTGTAGTTACTCCTACAGTATCACTTACCTACTTTATCTGAAATAGAAGAACTATATTAATATAGTTCACTTTAATCCAAATGCTTTCATATTTTTATGCTTATAGTTCACATTAAACTTGAATGATGTTGTGATTAAGGTGCTATAAAGTAAAATTTTTCTTTCTCCTATTTATAAGGCTTTCCCATTATTGCTGTCATATCCCAGGTTAATCATCAACATTCCAATACTTATTATATTATGCAAAAATAATTTGTATACAGCAACTGAAAGCTCAGGTTCATGTCCAGAATTACATTTTGAGATAGATGGTCATTTAAACTGATTTAAATAAATAAATAGGATGGAAACTACATACAAGATTAAAAAAAGAATTGTTACATATTGATAATGAAGATCCCTTGATTATTGGAGAAACAAAAATGTGATGTAGAAAACTAATAAAAATAATAATTACTCTTGAGGAAATGTGCACAAAATAGTTCAGATGACAAAAGGTGCTAGAAGATTGAAAACATTAGCAAAAATCAAGGCAAGGTCAAAAGAAATACAACTGCTATACCAAATTATTGACAAACAAAACTGAAATGTGTTTTACAATGGAAGAACCACTGGAGAAGCAGGAAAAAAGTTAGTCAGAAGCAATTTCAGAGAACCAATACTGAGAAAATAAGGGATCTGAAAAACAAGTTCTATGAGAAATGGTTAAAGAAAGTGGACTATGAGGGGGAAAAAACTATGAACTGAAGACGGTTCTGAGAAAAGCAGAACACATGAATGTAGTGGAATGAAGAGTCTGTGAGTAGGCTGGCTCATCATAATTCTTCTCCGGACAAGGATGGGACTAGATATCATCCACTGTATTGCAAAGAAGTTGCTCTTTGTAAAGAGACTGCAGGACAAAGGTCTCAGGCAGTTTAGAGCTCTGGGACACAAAGGAATAGCCATTTTGCTCAGGCTGCAGTAAGTGTCTTTTAAAGGACAGTGGATTCAAATACATCCTTTTGTAATAACTTTTAAAATTGCTTGTTAACTGCTTTTAATCTATTAAGAACCTTCGGAGAAACATGTTTTACAGCACTTGGTATGTTTTCTTCAACCCTTAGTGAAAGAGGTTTTAAATACAAGTTTAAGAACTTTTTTTCCTGGACTGGAATAAGAACTGGAATAAAAACAGCAAAAGTGTTATTAAAACATTGATTTTAGAAAGTTCCAAATGGTTAAAAGTTAAAAATAATAAGATAACACTTTTAAAATGGACACTAGAGGGAACTAGAAGGAACTAAAAAGTACAATTAAAGGAGAAAAATCAAACTTAACTTACTAATACAGAATTAAGCAACATATTTTATCATTAGACTCTGTTGGCAACGGACCCAGAAAAATTTTTGAGAATGTTTGCTTTTACAGATAGTCTATGTTTAAAATATATTATAGAAGAAACCAAAAATTACTTGGCATGCTTGAGACTGATTGGATTTTTTTTTATATTTTGAAAAAGGGAATTTAAACATGATATGCTACAAAAATGACATGGAAAAAAATGTTAAACTGAACATGTAAAAGAAATTAGTTGATGTCTTAATAATTAAAAGAGCTATAGATAAAGGAAAATATTTGTAGCTATAACTTTGGGTTAAAATGAGAGTGCTCAACACTAAGGACTTCTCATTTCAACCCTGAGCTATAGTTACGAATATTTTCCTTTATCGATAACATCAACCAATTTCTTTATCTTGTTTTATTTTATTTTAACCTTTTTATTTAATTTTTCTCATAATTTATATCATGTAAACATTTTAGCAAGCTGTAATAGCTTTTTTCTACTAATTCAAAATACATGCACACACTCTCCATACTAGCAAGATCAAAAGGCCAATATATTTTATAGTACTGTGAAACTATTACAAGATTTCAAAGAATACATTTATAGAAAGAAATTTAATTACAGCCAAGGTTTGAGGAAATCATGGCAGATTTTACACTTTCTCTCATCTTTGTAGCTATCTACTCCTTTCTAAATTCTTAATTTATTAAAAATACATACCCGGTTATGTCTTCATTTTCCAAATAACCCTCACAAAACAGAAACTTTGTTCAATATTATCATATAATTATATTATAGCGAATAAGTGGAGCTAAGCGTTTCTTGGCCAGATGCCTTTCCTGATGCCTACATGGAATTTGTAGCAGATATTTTCTCTTTACCCACTGATAGAGAAACATTTGCCACTGCCTAGGATTGAACTCTCAATCTCCCGAGTGGGTGGCGAGTGTTATCACCTTTAAGCCACCATACTATCACATAAGATATAATATATAATTGTTCTAAATTCTTAATTTTAGAAAAAATTAAATGACAAAGCTTTTGTCAAAAACTGATATCATAAGGAAACAATTAATTTCAAGTTAGAGAATATACATAGCATACAAGCATTTTCTAAATGTCTGAAATCTTCTTCCTTACTGTAAATTGATTGATTGAAAAGTGAGAAAACTGTATTTCAGTGATTTGAAATGCTGAAAAACAGTGGTCACATAAATAATTTTCAGATCTAAAATTTCCTGAAAGCTGTTGTTATATTGAAATGTAGCAGGTTAATGTAGATTTATTTCAGTTGCAGCAGCTTTCTGATTTGGGGAACAATTATAAGCTCAAATGAGAGAAAAATACCCATATCAAAACTACACTAAAACCATTTCCAGAAATGTTGATGGCAATTTTGGGTCATAATTCTGCTTAGTTGAATACCGGTATATCTTGAATTCTACTGAACTTAATTTAATTTTGAGTATTCTAGATCAAGGTAATGAATTAATCTGGGCAATTGATCCTAAATTCATTTCTCTGTCTGTCACAGGAATAGCTACTTGAATAAAACATTGTCTGGAAGTATCTTCAAATGGTGCCTTCCTGGAAAAGTTTCCTAGGAAAACTGACACTGAATGAGGCAAATGCCACTTTGATATCTATACCTTTAACAGCAGTTGCTTTGTGAAGTCCCATAATCTTGCTGGCTGGATGGGACAAATAGGCTGCAATCAGCTGGTATGGTGAAGATTTCCAATTTGTGTTCTCAGAGTTGATTCACAGCATTGAATAACACATTTGAACAAATCTCTCATATAAATTGTATATGATGCCTCAAAACAAGTAATGTCTGTGTAAGCACATCATATATTTGGATATGAATTCACTAAATATCTTTAAATATTCAAGCTTCCACATTTCTACATGTTATTGCTAGAGGCTACTTAACTTTCATGTAAGTTTGTAGCCTTGTTATACAACGAATTGTGCACTTTTCTAATCAGGATTCTCCACAAGATATATTGATAACGCTTGTTGCAAGGAAGGATATTAAAAAAAAAAAACTGCATAAAGAATCCCACTGGGCAGATCAAATTTATGGGCTGCCTTTGTGAGAGGCCATTGAGAGATATAATTAATCACTGATGGCACAAAACAATAATAAGTTTAGGTTTAAAACTATAGTTTTGGCCAATAAGGATATAACGTGATTCTTAGTGTGGGTCAGCAAACAACAGCTCAAGTGCAAACTCATGAAAATGTACTTTGCATTTTACATTTATTCTGCCTAATTTTCCGAGCTTTATTCCACATGGATGGATTAAATCTTTTCTAAAACATTTCCCTAAGCTATTTAGGCTCTTAAACAAATCAAGTCATAAAACTACTGATCAGCTTCTTTGTTTAAAGTTAGCTTCAAATACTTATCAAGCATAAAAGAACTTGCAATAAAGAGTTTCTACTAGTGAAATAACATCAGTTCCCCCTAGAGCAGCATCATTTTAGAAGAATGCTTTTTGAGACAACAATGCCATTTCAGAGTGTAAGGGGCAACTAATGCTGTATTTTGCTGCTCTTTCCTCATTTTGCTGAAACCATACAATTAAAAACCTGCATAAAAGTTTACATGATTCATTGAGAAACAAGAAATTTATTTTACTGTCTACCTAGTTTATCCTAGTCATGTTTTCTAGTTACATCACAATTGCATTATGAAAAAAAATCTGATTTTTATTGCATCTCTGTTTTTTTCTTCTCATTCATAGAAAGCATATGACAAAGCCAGAAGCCTCCAGGTCATATTAAACTGTTCCTGCATCTTGGGTCAATGGATGAATTGTGCATCACAGCATCGTGACACAAAATTATTCATTTGTGCATGTTCCATTGCAATACACACTCAATAATCTTGGCCTAATTAGTGACTGTAGTTAGGCATACACATCTAAATTGGAGCTCAAGAAACCTCCAAATTATTATTTTTTATGAGGACAGAGGGAAAAAAAACATTTTTAAAGCAGAAGGCAGCATTAAACTGAGCTTGGTTGGTGTTATTCAGCACTAAATCTGGTTACTTGGTTGGTGTTATTCAGCACTAAATCTGGTTCAAAGGATTTGAATCCCAGGGTTGTAAAATTGACTGGGAAGACAATACTTTTTAAACGAGGTAAGAAATATTAATTGCTTTTTAAAAAAATCCTACATGGAGTCATTAGAACTTGAGCCCAAGTTGTTACTTTAAGTTATATTTAGGTTAACTTAGAATTATATGTATTTGGATAAATTTTTTATTGCTATTATTTCCCTTAATTTTTTAAAAAATTATCATTTCTGAAACTAGGACTCTTATGATTGATAATTTAGTTAGGAAATTTTAAAACTCCACTATCATTTCCAGCAGTAGTTAG
This sequence comes from Pantherophis guttatus, assembly GCF_059756535.1. Classification (NCBI taxonomy): domain Eukaryota; kingdom Metazoa; phylum Chordata; class Lepidosauria; order Squamata; family Colubridae; genus Pantherophis; species Pantherophis guttatus. The sequence continues at coordinate 46,670,160 of NC_142070.1, forward strand.
AATCTTATTTATAATATGACTTAATATAATATTTGTTCTCCGTTGTATGTGTGATATACTTCTTCATATAATCTTGATCTTTCATAATTATTTCTAATAGTTATATGTACAAAAACTGAAGCAGATGGGATATATAGCTGAACATCAATGAAGACTAACGTCAAAGCAATGAAGCATTGGTAAAGATTATCACAGTATTATAAAAGTAAGTGGAAGAAAGTAAGAAGTTTACAAGCAAAATAAAAGTTGTTATTTTATTTTGAAAAGTGACATGTTCATTATTTCTTAGTTGTACCAAGGTTTGTTTGACTTTTTAAAAACTTTTTTTAAAAGTAAAATGTACCGTATTTCATGTAAGGGTGTTTTAAAGCTGTATTGTGCTCATATCTGAAGCTTCAGTTCTACTTGGATTTATCTATACTGCCTAATTGTCCCATCTCCCATACAAGATAGCAACCATTTTTGAGGGCAAATTTGATTTCCCACATCCGCTCTACTATTTTTGCAGCATTTTTATTATTCAGCCGTGTCTCATCCACTCACTTGTCCAATCCAATTGTTTTACCTAGTTGGAAGTTCTTTCTTCTCTTCTTCTCCTGCTCTCATTTAAAACATTTATGCTAAGAATACAAGTGTGTAATTCAGTAAATCAAATTTTAGTAAAAGATGATAGATTTGTATGAACTGAAGAGAATTCAGAGTACAATATAATTCAATTTTCGCTGGAAATCATTACATTTAAAAAATGAAAAGTGACAATAATGTCATTTATGTTAACAGATTCATAATGTCCTATACATTTATTGAAAGCATTCACGCACACAATTCTCTCTCTTTCTTTTTTTTTATATGGTTTTGAAAAGTGCACACAAGAGTCAGAGTTTCAAGCGTTTTTTTTCAAGCAATTTTTTTTACTTTCCTTTATCATTTTTATCCATTTATCTCCAGAGAATTATGACTAAAAGTGGAACTTGTGGATCCATCTATTTCTTGCACTCAGCACTGGTATTTGTTTACTTTCTCTGTATGAAAAAATGAAGTCCCCTGCTCAATTGAGGAAGATAAAGTGACAGTAACTGGTGGAATATCTTTGAACATAAAACTGAAAGGATGAGGAAGAAATAAGAGTAGTTTTCAATGGGGTAAAGTCAGATGCCTCTGTAGTTCAAAGGGAAGCTACTTATTATTTCTTCTTTTTATGCTTGTATTATGAGTTTTCAAGAGTCACATAACTAGCTATATAAATTCTATAAATATACTTAGATGACTAAAGTTGGGATTGACAAATAATAGTCAGAAAGCACCACCACTGGGCAGATGTCAACCTTCATTAATAGATTTAGAGTTGATAACATGTCCAATCAAAGCCACAAGGAAATCAAATCATAGATGTACCAAAAGAGGAGTTTTCTTACTTCATATTTAAAATTTAAGAATGTGAGATGTGCAGAGCAAGGAAAGTCTGAAGCTGGAATATATACAGGCAGAATGACAGTAAGAAACAGGTTTGTTATGAAAGAGAACCTGAAGGGCTATAAGAAGAGATAAGAGGCAACTTGAAAAATGAAGTGAGAAAATCATTTCAAGCAAGAAAAGATCAAAGAAGGTTTCAGAAAAAGCTATCTAGCTAGCCAGATAAAGGCAAAGATTAAAGTTCCGGACAACAAGAAGGATGTATGATAACTGAACACAGATTTTTAACATCAAGCAAGAAAAGACAAGGAAGGTACTTCAACCTAGAAGGGCAACGTATAGAAAAAAAGAAAAAGAAAATAAAAATGAGAGATACTTTTAATAAAATCAGAGAAATCATAACATTGTTTAGATAAAGTATGATTTCTCAACAATTATTACAGAAGAGATTTGATAAAGACATATGACATTAAGAAAAGAAAAGACAAAAATGCTACTCTGAAATCTTTTACAAGTGAAATTATACAGTGCAAGAGCCATTTCCAAAAGAGAATAAATTTAGTATCTCGTGAGGTCTCATGGGTAAAAGATTAGCAGTCATAGAAAAAAGGCAAGACTGAATTACTAAAGCTGTAGAATAAGTAGCAGTTATGTTTAATAATTCTATATAAATAAATATGGAAATAATTGTGGATTAAATTTTGGAAAAATGTTTTATGTACTTATACCAAAGAAAGGAAATAAAAAATATGAAAATTATTAAATCATTGGAAAAATTACTTATACAAGTAGAGTTCTGTTATGAAGAAAGAATTTGGGAAGATTGTAAACATAAAGGAAGAAATGCCAATAGAGTTTCGGGGGGGGGGGGAGTGAGAAAACAATATATAAGGTGGTTGGATAGCATCAAAAAAATTCCTGGAATGTCTTTTGAAAAAGCTACAAATTATTACTTAAAAAGAGAAAGGTGGTGATATGAGCTTGATTCAATGGCATCCAAGTCATCAAAAAAATGTAGATGTTTTATATATTGTGTAAATAGACAATGGACTCAGAAACTGATCTGGACTCCCTTGCAAATAAACCTCTAAGAATAAAAAACATATTCTACTTACAATCTTATGTAAGACCCACCCAGGGGGAGGGCCTTCTCTATGGGAGCCCCTGCCCTTTGGAATGAACTCCCCCCAGAAATTCGTAAAATCTCTGATCTCCGTGTATTTCGCTGTGCCCTCAAAACCATGTTGTTCCGCCAGGCTGGGCTATCAATATAAAGATTTTAATTGGTTTTAAATTGGGTTTTTAAATTTGGGGTTTTATAAATTGGGCCTATTATTTAATAATTTTAATTATTTTTAAATATTGTCTGTCTTTGTGTTTTTAATTAGGCTGTACACCGCCCTGAGTCCTTCGGGAGAAGGGCGGTATAGAAATTAAATAAATAAATAAATAAATAAATAAATAAATAAATAAATAAATAAATAAATAAATAAAAAAATAAAAAAATAAAAAAATGTGAAACTAAAACAAGTGATAGATTGCTTTATTTCTATCACTTGTTTACTATATATCTATCCAAAGCTTAGCTTCAAGGTGTTTGTCAGTAGGAGGGCACATTACATATAATTTATTCATATAGTAATATATGCAGAATTGTGGGATTAATATGGTGTGTTGAACTATTCCCATTGGCTTTCTTAATTTCTTTGTAGACAACACTGTTCAAGCACTTGGGAGCATACATCCAATACATATATATGAGACAGTAAAGTCAGAATCTGTCAAACTATTTTTCCCCCAATTTCTCAATGTGGATGTTGTTAGAAAACAAACCACAAATTTCCAGAGATTGAAAAAAAATTAGAAAATGATATAGCAATTAAAGATAGATGCATCTAGACAACTCAGTATTTCTTACGTTGTGTCATGGAAATTAACATACACAAAGTCTCTAGTAGCTGAATTTCAAGTTCATAAGAACAAGGAACTTTTTTTCTCTTTACTGTGAAAATGAGCATTGAACAAACTTGTGAAAATATTTGTTATTATTTTGAATTAGAAATGTGAAAGGATTTCCTCAGTGGTAATGATTCCAAAAGGTTCTATAGTTGGAGTAAGGTGATTTTTAGTTGCAACAAATCTATGTTGGTTATTGAAACAGTAATATCCAGAATTAATCACCATTATAATAGATCAGCCTGCAGCACCTCATGCTGTTGCCGCATGTTGATCTTGCTGAGAAAAAGGTTAAGTGGATTCTGTTGACTTACTGAAGAAAATAGATTTGATGTTCCTGGGAGATGAACAAGTTAAAACTGGTCTCAAAACCCAAAAAAGGTTTGTATGTTAGAATAGCTAGAGTTAGCAGGCATACTATCATGTCTTTTAATTGCAGCACAAAGATGTATTGCTAATAATTTATAGAAGACATGATACAGCTTATACCCAGCCCTCCAGTAATGAACCTTTCATTCATCTTTATCTGTTTAATAGTTGAAGCAATGTTGTTCTTGATATGCTCTTCATATGAACATTCTGTGACAGTTCTATTTATGATGTTGGTGATGTTTCATTCAAGAGTTGGAAGCTGCCCAAATCCCTTTCTATATGAAAGGCATTTGGGCATCTATATGAAAGTGATTCTATTGACCACTTTCATATAGAAGCACATATCCTTACTTCTAGTCACTAGACATTGCCCTCCATGCCATTTTGACATGTACTGCTGAAGAGACATCTAGGTTTTACAGAGGTATTAAGGGTATTTCTTACATAGTGGGATCTAATATTCTTTTGGATGAGAAATAGATCTTTTATAACATATTCAGCTCTTAAAAAAACAAACTACCTCTTCTGGATGGCAGGTCAATTTAAAGTAGGAGGAAAACTGGACCCTACCTTTTGTATGTTATTAGTTCTCTCTGTAGATGACCAGGCTGAGCTCCTAGACAGGGTCAAATGGATCATCAGTTTGGAGTCACTACACCTCTGTAAGAGACCTAAGTCCAGGACCCCTTAAAATCCATTGACTCTTATCTTGCATGAATTTGCTTTGACCATTAGTAGTTCAGATTCTTTTTTTTTAATTTAAAACAAACTTTATTAAATTATCAAACAATTATAAAAATAATTACAATAATAAGATAATCATATACATAGATCATATCATATATTTGACATTTCATTTCTATTCTTTTACATATCTATATATATTCTTCTTCTCTACACATTATATATTTCTTAACCTAGTCCCATATTCATTTTCCTGACGATGAAGTCGTTGTTGGTATTTATATGAAGTAAGCATGGAAATACCCTCTCAATTATCAATTCTCAATTTAAAATTCACTATTAAAGAAAGGTAAAATTTAGTACTCATTAAGATTATCTATATGGTTTACTATGTATATCCTTATCCACTTTCTTTTCGCTTAATCCAATCGTACCACTTGTCCCATACCTTAAAATACTTTGAGCTTTCCTTATCTTTTAATTTCAGTGTTAGTTGATCTGATTCCGCACATGCATATATTTTTTGTATTATCTGCTGATCAGTTGGCAAATGATCAGTCTTCCAAACTTGTGCAATTGCTATTCTGGCCGCCGTAATTATATGATGTATCAAATATGTCATTTCTTTTCTGATATTTTGTTTATATATTCCTAATAAAAAAATCTCTGGGTCTAATTCTATTTCTTCTCCTGTAATTTGTGATATCCAAATTCTGATTTTCCCCCAGAATACCTTAATTTTGGGACATAGCCACCATACATGATAATAAGTTCCTCGGGCCTGTTTACATTTCCAACAATTCGGATACAAATTAGGGTACATTTGTGCTAGTAGTTCAGATTCTTATGTATAGGTAGCATGAACTAAGTCTGTAATACTTTTGAACGCTATCTTGAAAAGTTCTGGGAGTACTTGCTTTTTCAGTATATAAGATTAATTTATACTCTTTATTGTCATAATAATACATAGTAAGAGAAACGCAAATAAAAGATAAATTGACATTCTCTAGAAACTTGCTAAAAGGCACTAAGAGATAACAATGAAATTTAAATCCATTCATATACTACTTATAATAAACCTAAGACACTAGAAATTAATTTTAAAGAAACTAGAAAGAGGACACTAATATATGTATCATTTATACATTAATTTTAAGGACATCTGAATAAAAAGCTTTGGAATTATATTTTAATTGTTTGGGGAACAGATAAAAGACTGAGAATAAACAGCTGATCTAAGGAAAATAGACTATTACCAATTTAAGAATGGACATGAAAATAATCAAATTAATCTGGTTGCAGTTGTAAAATACTCTGCAGATGTATTGCCTGAATATTATATGAGACAGAAAAGACAATAATGCAAAAACATTTTTAGGTTTCAGAGATATTTAAGCAGCTGTTTAGGCATTTCAACCACTCCTACACAGACAGTATGAGTGTCACTGACTAGTGATAAGTACCAATACTGAATCACATGAGATATCACTGCAGGGATAGAAGCAATTTTTGTAGATAAAATATCATGTTGTAATGACAAGATAACTCAAATAATCAAACATAATATAAACTTTCATTCTAATAATGACTTCATTCTATAAACATCCAGGAGGAAAATGGTTTCCTTTAACTACTTGAGATCAATAATAAGATCCCCTCATATATCCATTTCATCAGGTAGACTCTGGGTTCCTGTATTATTAAAGTGGAGTCACAACATTTACTAGCATAGAATGTATTATTTTAGCTGCTTCTCCCATTCCTATCAACAAACCATATTTTGCCCTCATGCTAATTCGTAAACAGGATCATATGGAAATTCTTCACTCCATGCCTGAAGATAACCCAAAAGTATTTGGACTACCTCAGTTTTGGACTGATCTGGATCAAGAGGAGACATGAGAACTAGTTCTCAGGTAATGGTGGATGAAATATGCAAACAGCAAAAATGAAGGGATTATGTGTAGGTGGCCTTAATATGCTCAAGGAAAAAAGATTTAATAAGTATATGTGCATCTGAATGAGAATATATCTCATGAACAAAGATGGATTTATCAGTGAATGGTAAAAATACTTAACATTTTATTAATTGTGAAAATACTAAACATGCTATGCCTACATCTAAAAAATTTAGACTTTTAATTTCAAACTAGAAATATTATATCAAATACAAGGCCGAAATAATTGTGAATATGAATTAAAATCTGTTACAAAAATAGTTTTATGCTTGGAAGATCTGTCAAGAAAAAGGTACAAATAATCTGCTTCAAATTTAGCCCAGCAGGACAATGTTTCTAATGATGGGCGTTACTTGAAATCAGATGGTATTGTTTGCAATAGCTCTCAACTCTGTTAAGATTTATAACTTGGTCTCCTTGAACATCAACTGAAAGTGCCTTTTGATTGCCCCTCTCAGAGTATCTAGTGAAATAACTAATATTAGAGATGTCCATTACCTTACAGTTCAAGTTTTTTAAATCTCACAAACTTATTACTTACTTTTTCTCTGGTCTATAATTCTTTAGGAGCTGTCAGCTCCCATTCACCTCTTTTATTGCTTTCAAAAGCGTTTTATTCTGAGCTGATTGCTGATTCTGTGTGTGCCTATTTAGTTATTAATTGCACCTGATGCACAAAGCTGTTTTTTTTCTTGGAAAACAATTAAGACCAAATATCTGGATTTAAACAAGTGTAATTCTTTGAATGCTTATTTGTACTTGAATCCCACTGTGTTCAATGTGGTTTATTTAGCAATGTGATATAGGGTTGCAGTACCAATCTGTTATGTCATTCTCTGTCCATGAAGAGGCAATCAGTATCCTGGAAAGCTTTCAGTGGGCATGGTGTTGCACTTTGCTCCAGCATTTAGTTATTTGAGATTACTAATGCAAAAAATAATCTGCATTATCCAATTACTAAATGTAAGTATTAAAACAAAACTTGTAATCAGGAACTAACATAATACGAATTTTGTGTAAGGATGTGTTTATACATCCTTGTCATTCTGTAATCACAATAGCTCATTAACATATAACTTCTCATATAGATTTACATTTTGGCTATACTCTAATCCGGTATTGAACATATTTGTTTGAAAATCATTTAAAATTTGTTTATGGATAATATATTTTGGATTACAGTAGTAAGTAGTGTGATATAACACTTGTAACACTATAATTATAATATATTGTCACTAAGAGGGGATATAGTGCTGTTTGAATGTCCAAAGTATATATAATCAAAAGAAATTTAGAAGACAATCTATAATTAACCTAATGCAACCTCCTTACTTCTGTTGCAGAAAACATGCAGGTAGAAAGGAAATGTTAAAATTGCATTGAAAGATTATATTAGTAAAGTAATATAACATTATGCCATATAAATTTTATATAGGATATAAAATATTTTAAGAAGAAGGAAGTTATTTATTTATTTATTTATTTATCTATCAAATTTCTATACCGCCCTACTCCCGAAGGAGTCAGGGCGGTGAACAGCCAAGATAAAATACAGATAATACAAATATTAAAAAATCCCTTAAAATTATTAAATATTTTGGCCGAAACACAGATTAAAACACCCAATTTATAAAATCACACAAATTAAAAATTTAAAAGAAGAAAGTTAGGTCAGGCCAGCCTGCTGAAATAAAAAAGTTTTGAGAGCACAACGAAATGTGCGCAGGTCTGGGATCCTCCGTATCTCTGGGGGAGCTCGTTCCAGATGGTAGGTGCCCCCACAGAGAAGGCTCTCCCCCTGGGGGCCATCAGTCGACACTGTTTGGCCTACGGCACACTGAGAAGCTCCTCTCTATGGGAGCGTACTGATCGGTGAGAGGCTATTGGTAGCAGAAGGCGGTCTCGTAAATACCCCGGTCCGATGCCATGGAGCGCTCTAAAGGTGGTAACCAAAACCTTGAAGCGCACCCGGAAGACCACCGGGAGCCAGTGCAGGTCACGCAGGAGGGGAGTCACATGGGAGCTCAACGTCGCTCCCATAACCACCCGCGCGGCCGCATTCTGGACCAGCTGGAGCCTCTGGGTGCTCCTCAAGGGGAGCCCCATGTAGAGAGCATTGCAGTAGTCCAGGTGGGAAGTAACGAGAGCATGAGTGACTGTATTTAACGAGTCCCAATCCAGAAAGGGACGCAACTGGCGAATCAGGCAGACCTGATAAAAAGTCCCCCTGGCCACGGCCGTCATGTGCTCTTCCAAAGACAGCCGTGAGTCCAGGAGGACACCCAAGTTGCGAACCCTCGCCGTGGGGGCCAATGACTCACCCCCAATAGTCAGTGATGGCACCAACTGATGTATATATATATCGGGATGTCAGAAATCACAGCCACTCGATCTTGGAGTCTGTTTCTCCCCATCCAGATCTGCACGGCCTCCAGGCACCGGGACATCACTTCAAGAGCATCATTGGGGTGGTCCGGGGTGGAGATGTACAGCTGAGTATCGTCAGCGTACTGATGGTACTTCACCCGAAACCACAGATGATCTCACCCAGCGACTTCACATAAATGTTGAACAGAAGGGGCGAGAGGACCGACCCTTGTGGCACCCCACATACAACGGGCCTTGGGGTCGACCTCTGCCCCCCTGTCAACACGGACTGCGACTGGTCAGAGAGAAAGGACGGTGCCCCCCACCCCTAACTCCTCTAGCCGGTGCAGCATGATACCATGGTCGATGGTATCAAAAGCCACTGAGAGGTCTAATAGGACTAGGACAGAGGAACAACCCCTGTCCTGAGCCCTCCAGAGATCATCAACCAACGCGACCAATGCCGTTTCCGTGCTGTACCCGGGCCTGAAGCCCGACTGGAACGGATCCAGATACGTCGTTTCATCCAGGTGCTGGGGGAGCTGTTGCGCAACCACACTCTCAACAACCTTCGCCACAAAACGAAGGTTGGAGACCGGACGATAATTTACCAACATTGCCGGGTCCAGGGAAGGCTTCTTGAGGAGAGGCCTCACCACCGCCTCTTTCAAGGCAGCAGGAAAGACACCCTCACTCAAAGAAGCATTTATAATACCCTGGAGCCAGCCTTGTGTAACCGCCAGCACCAACCAGGAGGGACACGGGTCCAGTAAACATGTGGCTGCGCTCAGTCTGCCCAGTATCCTGTCCACGTCTTCGGACGTCACAGAATCAAACTCTTCCCATATAATACTCACAAGACCTGCCTCTGTCCTCCCCCTGAATCTACCCAGTCAGAGTCCAGGTGTTCCTGAATCTGAGCGATTTTGTCATACAGATACTGTACAAAATCCTCGGCTCTACCCTCCAAGGGGTCCTCCCGTGCTTCCTGGTGGAGCAGGGAGCGGGTCACCCTAAACAGGGCGGCCGGGCGATTATCTGATGATGCAATAAGAGTGGCAAAATAGTTATACTTCGCCGCTTTTATCGCCACCAGGTAGGTCTTAATATGAGACCTTACCAGTGTTCAGTCAGGTTCAGAATGGCTGGCCCTCCATCCACTCTCCAGGCGTCTTTTCCAGTGCTTCATCTCCCTCAGCTCCTCGGTGAAACAAGGATCCAGTCGAGATCGGCGCCGGGTCAGAGGCCGCAAAGGCACGACCCAATCCAAAGCTCCAGCAGCCGCCCTATCCCAGGCAGCCACCAGCTCCTCAGTCGAGCCATGTACCAGAGCCTCAGGAAATGGCCCAAGCTCTGTCTGGAACCTATCTGGATCCATCAGGCGCCTGGGGCGGTACCACCTCAATGGTTACGGCTCCCTGCGGCGGGGTGTGGCGGTTTGAAGGTCAAAGCGAAGGAGGGAGTGATCTGACCATGACAAGGGCTCGATCACTATATTCCCTATCTCAAGATCACTCAATCACTGACCAGAGACAAAAACCAGGTCTAGTGTGTTTCCCCTGTGTGAGTAGGGCCATGAACTAACTGGGTCAGGTCCATGGCCATCATGGAAGCCATGAACTCCCGAGCCACCTCAGACGCCTCACCGACGGATGGCAGGTTAAAATCCCCCATGTCCATAAGCCATGTCCAACCGCCACCGCGGCTATAACGTTGAGCAGCTCGGGCATGGCTGCCTTCACGTGGCAGGGAGCCAGGTACGTAACCAGCATGCCCATCTGCACCCCATGACCCCACTTCACAAAGAGGGACTCACATCCAGCTGCCTGAGAAACAGTGGCCTCCCTCAGACCAAGACCTTCTCTAATGACAACCGCCACCCCCCCTGCCCCTCCCGTGTCTTCGGCTGATGGAATGCGCAGAAACCGGGTGGGCACATCTCAATGAGGGGGACCCCCCCTCCTGGCCCAACCAGGTCTCCGTAATACCCGCCAGGTCTGCTCCCCCTCCTGAACAAGATCACAAATGAAGGGGGCTTTATTTACCACAGACCGGACGTTGCACAGCATCAGCCGAAGGCCCAGGGCCTGAGGGTTTGTGCAACCTGGGGAACGAGAGGAGCATTGGAGGCCGGACCGCCCCACCGCTTGGAGCCAGCGGGTGCGCGCTCCCACAACCTGATGTGGCACCTTGCTCCTGCCACATTTGTGACATTGTGTTCCCCAATATTTTATTTTCTGTCCTCTATATATTTGAATAGGTTCATGTTATAGGAAAAAATATGCAATCACTCTTACCCATTTAGAATGGCTTTTGGCTGAATGTTCCAGTTTCAGAAAATTAGCAAAACTATTCTGGATGACTAGTTTAGAATATTTCTGATAAAACACATCGGCATAATTACAATACAAATCACCTCTGTTATAATATTACTGATTATACAAATCATATAAAAAGGTATATGATGAATTCCGCCACGCCTTAAAGACCTTACTATTTCACCAGGCCGGCCTGGCCTAATTTTCCCCCTCTTTTATAAAAGATTTTTAAATTTTTAAATATCTTTTAGTATTTTATATATTCAATTTTAAATTGGTTTTAAAAGTTTGGGGTTTTAAATTTGTGGGGGCCAAAATTATTTAATTTTATTTTATTCTATTTTTTAAATTTTGTATTGTATGTGTTTTTATTGTTTGGCTGTGCACCGCCCTGAGTCCTTTGGGAGTAGGGCGGTATAGAAATCTAATAAAATGAAATGAAATGAAATGAATTAATTATACCACAATTATAAATAATTTCCAATTATAAATCAATATTTGATTTCCATATCTCATCTGTTTTAAACATGGGGGGAGTGATCTTCAGTGAACATATGGCCTAAGCAAAGTCACTTCTAGGCCCTAAAGCTTCATTCCACCAAATCCTTATTCATATGAATGAATAATTCTCATTCAAAGTATCTATGCAATAGTCATGTAAGCAAAAGTACCAGACCAATATAAGTACAATTAAATATGTTTATACATAAAATAGATAAGGATTTGTTTGTTCAAAAAAGTACATTTTTAGTCAAAGCATAAAGAAAATATATTTCTATTTAATTTTAAAAACAACAATAAACTTTTTTTTGGTGATGATAAGTCAAATTGGCAAAGCTGAAAGGTTTTGGTTACGTATGTACATCTGAACTAACAAATGGTTTTCTGCATGAAATATAGCATTGGCTAAATAGAGAAGATGGTGGCATGCTCCACTTCTAAAATATATAAATATTCTAATGAGAAGAGTATTTTAGCAAAATTAATAAAATCGGTTTTAAAATTATACGATTCCCGTGATCCAACAGTTCATGTTCTACTTTTAGGTGGTGGATTTCTGCACTAGCTTCACTCCTAGTATAGGTAATTTCTGTTCTATTGATTTTACATGTGGAATACAATTGTTCAGATAGGCTCATTCTTGCCATGTCATGTCGTATCAGTCATGTGCTACCATAAATATTAACCAAGGCAAATTGATGCAGTAAATCAAATAGCAATAGTATGAGGTTACATAACAAAGGAACCTTGGTGATTTGAAATTGACATTTTATAAATTAAATGAATATTCTACACAAAATAGTCCAGCCTTATAATATACATAGAAAATTGGATACATTGCTAATTGGGATTAAAATAATATCTATTATTAGATAGATCTAGATGACCTATAACTCTATGACTTCCAGACATGACAAGTATATCCACTGTGTTTCTGGTATTGCGTCAGTCCCTCCCCACAAGTAAACCTGATAGAAATAATGTAAAAAGAAACACATATTATGTGTTTGTGTTTTGTATTTTGTATTGTGTAGTTGTTAGTTTGTATTGTGTAGTTGTTATAGATCAATACAAAACTGTTTTAAAAAAGAAATAATGACTAGATGGGCTAAGTCTGTGTTATTATAACCCTACATTAAGAGAATCTTTCATCTCAAGCTGTGAGATGGGTGACATATTAATTTAATAAGTAAGTTAGTAAGTCTGACAGTACAAAACTCTCTTCTCCCTTTTACAGCCTCTGATCAGCTTCCTAAATTTCTTTGTCAATAGAATAGAATAGAATAGAATAGAATAGAATAGAATAGAATAGAATAGAATAGAATAGAATTCTTTATTGGCCAAGTGTGATTGGACACACAAGGAATTTGTCTTGATGCATACACTCTCAGTGTACATAAAAGAAAAGATATATTCGTCAAGAATCATAAGGTACAACACTTAATATAGTCATAGGAAACAAATAAGACTATGAGGCATCTGTTGGCCTTTCCCCTTCTTGTCTGATCATTCACAGGCAGCATCTTTTCATCTTGTCCCTCAAGGTCATTCCCACATACTATTAAGATTGTGAATTTATTTGCACCAGAATATCTTCTGCATTTCTTTCTTTCTGAGTTTATGATGGTTATTTAACAGTTAAATGTATTCCTAGCGTGAAGTCCATACTGGAATCCCCACTGCTAACTCTTGCCTATGATGCACCATCCAAAGCACATTGAGTTTGTGGTAATTCCTATGTTCTTCCCATTTAACTCATTCTCTATACTTGCTTTAGCAATTGTTTGAACAAAGATTCAATTATTGCTAATTATTTTTTTTTGTCAGTAGAGTATCATGATTTCTGAGTGCTGATAGACTCAAGGTAAGTTTGTGATGGAGCAGAGCTTGTTGGACTTAAAATTTTCATACTTCTTGAAGTTATGTTGAAAGGAAAAGAGGTGTCATTTCTATGCTTAGTGATGCTTTCAATTCTGAGCATGAGCATAACTTGTAATCCTGTTCCTCTCACAATGCTTCTGTCTTCATCTTTACATTCTTTTTTGAGATATAGGGTGGGAAAATGAGTCTGTTTACACTGAATTTAGTATTATGCATACTTTAGCATTTAAAATATAGGATGTTTGCTTTGCTTTTTGAACTGAAATCATAAATATTACAACTAACTTATTTGGAGAAAGCAACCATTTATCCCTCAAGAGTTTGCTGAAATATTCTTAATTGATGTCTCATTTTACAACCAAACTGGAGGAAGTTGTTTTTTGTCATTATCTTGATATGGATTGCTGCTGTAATCTAAATCCAGGGAAACTGGCACTGCTGATTTGGCTCAATGTCACGTCTCATTAAGATTGTAGATAGTTCTTTGAAAACATGGGAACTAGGCATTTTTTTTCACTCCTTTTAGAATAGCCTTAGAAATTGAATTGCAAAACCTGAGAATAGCAGTGATAGAAAAAAGGAATGAAGATTTTAGTATGATAGAAAGAGACTAGAATATATTTATATAGGTTATACCATTGATTATTTTAGAAACTTTGGTGTTGATAACCAACGTCTGCATTATACTTTACTTATCAACAGTAAATAATGACTCAATTCCTTGTCTTTTTATTTTTTTGCTAAAATGTTAAGATCTAATAAGATTATCTGTTTTTGTTTGCGTCCTACAATATGATCACTTTGTTCAATTTAAACTTTTTTAAAAGAATATTTTCGTATTTTTTACAGATTCGGGAATAGCTTCAGCTCTGAAATATTTCACTTTAAATATTTCCTAACTGGGGTTTGGCTACCAGTAACAAGTTACTCACCCAATAGAGCAATTAAAAGTTGCAAGGCATCACACATAGATATGGTTCACTGAGCATATAGAATCAAATAATAAATTGTGGAGTCTGAGGTTAGCCAGCTTATTTACCTTTAGTAATCAGACAGCTAGGGTCCCAGATGACTGGGTGGTACTTATTGTTGTACCTTTATATAAAAAATGGAACATAAATAATCCAGTTGATTACAGAGAAATAACTCTCTTAAAAATAATAACCAAACTAAACACATGATATCCAATTATTAAGTTAAATATGGAGGTCACAGAAGAGAACATGAACAAGTAAGGTTTTCAAGCAGGCAGCTCAACCATTGACCACTGCATGGTGGTACAATTTCTGGCTGATAACCTACACCAAGCCTCTATAAACAAAATTATATGCAGCTTTTTTGAGCAGTTTTTGATTTAAACTCAAGGCACAGACTATGGGAAATCCCAATTCTTATATAAACAAACACTTTCTGCTCCTAATGTATAGGTTATATGAGAAAATGGGCTTATTAGTAAGATGTATCCAACAGGGATACATCTGCCAACAAAGGGGATACCTGCCAACAAAAGTCCACTTAGTCAAGGCTATGGTTTTCCCAGTTGCAATATATGGTTGTGAAAGTTGGACCATAAGGAAGGCTGAACGTCAAAGAATTGAGGCCTTTGAACTATGGTGCTGGAGAAGACTCCTGCGAGTCCCTTGGACTGCAAGGCAATCAAACCAGTCATCCCTAGAGGAGATCAACCCTGACTGCTCTTAGAAGATCCTGAAGATGAAACCGAAATACTTTGACCAATTAATGAGAAGGAGGGACTCACTGGAGAAGAGCCTAATGCGATTGAGGGCAAAAGAAGAAGAGGACAGCAGAGAATGAGGTGGCTGGATGGAGTCATTGAAGCAGTTGGCATGAGTTTAAATGGTCTCTGGGGGATGGTAGAGAACAGGAAGGCCTGATGAACTTTGTCCATGGGGTGGCGATGGGTCGGACAGAACTTCGCAACTAACAACAACAATAATCCAACAGGTGGACTTTTATAACTATATCAAAACATCCAGAGATTGAGCCAGATTGTATATCAGACCCATTTCTATACAATATTTATATACATTCCTTCATTTAAATACCTTATTCAAAATAGTTTATATTTTACTCTATAAAGTAACTGACAGAAAAATTCCAATTTTATTGTATATGGGTGACACAGTAATACTCTCTGAAACCCAAGGTGGCAGGAAACATGCATTGAACACTAAATTTATTGTAAAAATGGGTATTTAACTGTTAATTATGACAAACTTATTTTATCAAATAGAAGACAAATAGTTAATAATAACACAATTGAATGTGAACCCAATAGCCACAAATATCTATGGAATTTCTTTTATAATAATTGGAAAATTACAGTCTAAGGTTAGGGTTAGAGTTAAGGTCCATCATCTCATTTTTCAAACTATGAAAACAACCAATCAATTTTCCTCCAGCAATTATAGGTCAAAGCTCTCTTCTAATTCCTTATTTATTCTACTTATATGTTTGAATGTATAATAGGGCAAACTGCATTGGAAGAATGCAGTTAGAATTTTCTAATATTTCTCAATAATCTTGCCTGGGAATACTAGTGAAAAGCAAGCACTGAAGAAGTTAAGTGAGTGGGCCATGAACAGAAAAGAGTAAGAAACCTGCAACGCTGAATTAGTTATGTCAGGGATTCTTTATTTATAGGTGTTACTTGCTTAATTTGGAAACAGTTTTATATCTGT
The DNA here is from genome assembly GCF_059756535.1 of Pantherophis guttatus. Lineage (NCBI taxonomy): Eukaryota > Metazoa > Chordata > Lepidosauria > Squamata > Colubridae > Pantherophis > Pantherophis guttatus. The sequence goes on from NC_142070.1 coordinate 46,686,312, forward strand.
TCCATTGTTCTGTGTATATCTTTATTTCTTTCAGAATTGATATATTTTGATTGATATTTTACAGCACAATTTTGTATAAAGGCATACAAGTTTGAAGCATTTTAGGGATTGAAATCACAACATTCAAGTAGAGATCCAGATAACATCATTTATAATACTAACATTTTCATGATAAAGTTCATGCATGGTATGAGTTTTAACAGCATTGCCCTCTCTTTTTCTCTGATCTGAATTTTTCTTAATGTGTTTCTTTACCAAAACACAGCTTTCCTTATATTCCTTATATATTAATATGAATATAGTATGTACCAAGATATATATATTTGCAACATCAGTTTGCATCCATCTATTTTTTATATATAGACACAATTAAAAGGTCTGCCTCTTAGTACATATTAAGAAAGACAATAATCTCATTGATGGTCACACTTTTGACCATAAGTGCAATATTCAGTTGACTGTCAAATTAAAGATTTTTTTTTTTTTAAAAAAAAGGATGGCTGGGGAAAACAATGTAAATATTAGAATAGACAAATTCTATAAGTAGCAATTTACTCATTAATACCTAAACACTTAAAATAAGTGAAACAGCAGTAGAATGCTGAACAATTAAGATTATTTCTGTAAGCCTCTCTATCTTTTTATTAAAAGCAAATAGGAAAAAGCCTTATGGAATTTGTAATTATAAATCATATTTAAATAAAAATTAATAAGATAATTTTGTTTTTGAAATTAATTTAAATCTCAAAGGATCCTATAACATTTAATATCTTTACAATGCAAGAGAAAAATAAGTTACAAAAAGCCTTACTATGCTACTTTGAATGGAAATTCATTATTCTACAGCGTAAAAAATTGTCATTATTGGCAACTGACTAGCTTGCTTGTGCATTTATCCAGCAGGAGAAATAATTGCTTATCTGATTGATTTTTAAAACATTCATTTATTGTGGAAATCCCAAGCAGATTTCAATAATTTCTTCTTCCACTTCTCCCCACCTCTGTCTGCATGTATGGGAGTTCATTCCTCCATCTCTTGGAATATGCTAAAAAAATTACAATCATTTGATAAACCAAGTGAGTGGCCTCACTTTTATTCCTTAAATTCGGAAAGGAAAGGAAAGGAAAGGAAAGGAAAGGAAAGGAAAGGAAAGGAAAGGAAAGGAAAGGAAAGGAAGCCAGATGCTTTAAGTAAAAAGCTCTATTCCTTTTTTGTTTTTAGATTTACAATAATGTTCCAAGACTCAAATGAAAAGTAACCAGGGTTTCTCTTTCCTAGCATAAAGATCTCAGATTACTTCTTGATTTACAAAAAAATTGTGGGAAATATGATATAAGAATAGTGATAGCATTCTTATTTCCGTACTTTTATTATCTCTCACTCTTGAGCTGACAATGTGCTTTAGCACTTAGCACTTTTTCAAGTTCAATATCCAATTCTTCCTTGAATTGGTAATCACCTGTCCTGGATCTAAATCCAGGGTGACCACTATTCATTCCCCAAGCACACAGTGACAATCTTCAAGTTTTCCTTTTCAGAAGAGTCTGTAATAGTTTACTGCTATTCTATAATGGATAGAGAGCTCCTGTTTCCAGGGGCATGTTTTCATTTTGTTTGTTTGTTTTAAACTGGTCACTGATAAGCTTCCCTCTTTCCCTCCCCCCCCCCCCCGGTCTCTCTCTTTCGCTTTGCAAATGCTGGACAAAGTATATGGATTATGCAGTACAAAGTACTAGCAAGCTATTTTATTTTTGTGAAGAGTGAATTATAGGATTTTTATTAATTGTATAATTTGATAAACTATATACTGGAATCTGCAGATGACTCAAAGGTCACATAACTATTGGGCAGTTAATATTCCTAATCTATTTCAATGTGTATTGTAATGCTTACAATATGCTTCCTAAATTACTAAACGAAGTACCCTTAACTGGAAAATAAATTTAAAACCCCCATCTTTTAAGGATTCCAGTTTTTCAAAGCAGTTTCCAAACCATCAAGGACAATAAAAATCTAAAAATAAAAATAATTCTTTGTATATCCAATTTTTTCCACCCTTCTGAACATTGATAGCTGTGAAATTGAGAAACAGCGCTACATTAGTATTGCATTGACCACTAACAGAGAGGAGTCTACAGTCAATACACACAGCTAAAAACAAACAGGATGGGAGTTTTAAACTCAACAGGAGAACATTCTACATAGAATAGATAATTTTTTTAGTTCTGCATTTGAAAAAAAAAGTATTTAAAAGACAGGAAACAAAATAATTCAACAGAGATTCCAAACACAGCATGAAACTAAAGCAGGATATTTTATAAGATCACCCAGAATGCAATTAATAAGTTTAATATCCCTGAGTATATTAAAGAAACCAAAACCTTTGCATCCATACAGCTTCAAATAAAGTTTCCTATTTTTACTAATTGTAGCACTAGCTGTTTTTAAATTATTTTAACCAGAAATGCATGCTGATGTTTATTCAAATTGAAAGATTGATAATGTCAGTATAAAAGGCTTGAATAAAAATATAACCACTCTTTGAAGCTGAAAAACTATACTTTAACTTGCACTAAGGCTTAGTTCAGATTGCGAAAAGTCAAGTATTGATAGAGTTCGAATCATGAAGAAGCCAAAATTGCTGAGTTTCTGATATACACTTCTTTTGACCTGGGATCAACTGAAAGTGTAATAATAATGCTGATTTTAAAAAAAGGAAGAGATAGTGGCAGATTCTATCATTGTTAAATATTAAACATATTTTTTAAACATTGTTATATAACTTTATTCATAAATATATTTATTCAATTTCTATAGCTGCCTATCTGAAGCAAGTCTCTCTGAGCAGTGAGCAATGATAAATAATTAAAAACAATAACAATATAATCAGATAGATAGATAGATAGATAGATAGATAGATAGATAGATAGAAATATATAGCTATAGATATATAAATTATAGAGGTGCTATATTATTCACCTGAACAAAACCACAGTATATTTTATTTCAAAAATTTAACACGTGAATAACAGTTACTGAACTGTACACATGGTTAACATTAAATATTAATTTGGTAAATGCAGCTCAAATGTATAGGTTCTTTACATATTCAACAAACACTTCATAGTAATACATGAATCATGTTTTCAAATGACTGAAATATGTAACTTTATCATCTAGGAAGCTCCTTTATCAAACTGTACTGGGAATCCAGCCACCTACTTTTTTAAAAAAAATAAAATAAAATACCTATTTTGATAATAGTTTTGTGGAAAGCAATTGTGTCCTTTCTATTTTTCTGAATGTTTTGATACTTTTGCCACTGAGATTTATTAGAACTTTGAGTGCATCCTACTTATTTATAAGGAGACTGAACAAATAACATCATGTTTAGTGCTTTTTAAAATTTATTTTGTGAATCTGCTGTCCTAATAGGAAAAGGTAGTTGCCTTAGATTGAAAAACTGGTTTCACTATCTTTAGCTTCAATTTCAAAGAAACACTTCCTGCAATTAAATATAAGTCTCTTTCATACTGCTGTACATTTTTCCACAGCAAACTACTTCAGTTCAGTAACATTTGATGATTTGTTACCAAAAACTGATCATTTAGGTCATGCCACGTAACCCTGTGGGATTACATATAGACTTTAATTTGGCTATTCCAACCACTGAATTTGTCTTTTTTCATCCATTAGTTTTAAGACTTACTGGCTTGCTTGATCCTAACCCTAACCTTGCTTAAATGACTCACTTGTACTTCAGCTGATAGACAAATGACGTGATATTCTCCTGCAAAACTATTGGACACAAAGCATTCCCAAGCTGTAACATGTTATTACAGAACACAGTATTTTGTATTTAGTTCATATAAAGTTCAGAATGAAACTAGTTTCAGACTGAGCAAGGCAGAGTCCAGTAGTTATGCCAATTTATACAGAATAACCAGACAAATTTAGGAACAAACTTTTTGTTATCCCAGCCAGAAAATAGGAGCAGCTCAAGCTAGAGATAAGAGGCAGTTGACCAAGAAGCTTAAAAATTCCAGCTTCTATAAGGACAGCTAAATTGGATGGCTAAAGATGGCTAGTTTGTGTATAGTGGTTAAGGTGCTGGTGTAGAAACCAGGAGATGGTGAGTTCTAATCCTGACTCAGGCATGAAAGCCAGTTGGCTGAACTTGAGACAATCACACTGTTGAGCCAAATTCACCTCACCTCATGACACCATAGAATACTGTAAGGATAAACCTATAAGAAACCCATAGAATAAAATGCATAATTAATATGATGTGAGCAAGTGAGTGAGAAATTACTTAAAAAAGAAATAGATATCCTCAATTTATTTGAAGAAAAATTTAATTTGTGTCCAATGTGTTATCTCTATGTTACATTATTCAAAATAATAATAATAATAATATAAAAAATCAGAAGAATGTTACAATAATGGTAACTGTAGTGTGTTAAAAATGGTATTCTTATGTATTATTAAGTTATACTTCTTTTATGAATCAACTATTAGAAAAGTATGAACAAGGGTATTTTTTGTCTTTTAAAAAATAAGAATAATCATACTAAGGAGCACCTGCAACTGACAATACTTGGCTTTTAAACATAAGGCTTGTGAAATGCTTGATAAAAAGTATTTATTGGGTCAAATATAGTCTAAACATTTGTGTAAGAGCACATATTTCCCTATGTTAATTTTAGAAATATATATTTATTTTTGAAGAATGATGCTTAATGATTTGCAATTATATGCATGCATGCCACAATGTTTGGAATTTTGTAACAGCAGAACAGATGGTCCTAATTATTTAAGTAAAATGCAACAAGCCAGTCAAAAAAGATTCAAAATGGTTTATTGTGAGATAGATGCATTTTTTTTTCTTATTTTCTGCATGACAAACCTATCGGGTTTCAAATATATTGATTAGATATGTCTTAGGAGTTATGTATGAAAAGATTGCAAAAAAAAAGTCTCAACCTTAGGAGGATTCATTATTGTACTTCTTTTCTCTTACAGTGTCTCATAAGAAAAACAGAGCATTCTTTCTATAAACTTTGTTTGCATTGGCAGGATAGATTCATATTTAACATATGGAATCTCACTTCTGAATAAAATAGCACAACTTTTACAACACTTAGGTTCCTGTCAGAAAAGTTCCTTTAGTTAATATCTAAGGTAATAGATGTGTTAGTTTAGAAACTGTACTTTTAAACTAACTCCTGTTTCATACGCTTTCAAAGATAGCGTATACTATAGACAAACTTAGATAGTTTGTTTGCCACCCTTCATTCATTCATTAACTATATTTAAAAAAATCCCTGTGCTGATGGAATCTATGCAGAAGTAACTGAATAATCAGTTTTATTATTTATAGCCAAAAGTTACTGCAAGCCTGTAAAATAAATAGTGATGAAGCAAATGGCAAATATTACATATACCATACAATTAAAATTCAAAACGTCTGGGGTATGTAAAAAAAAGTAAAACATAAAGGAATCAATTAGTATTCTTACCACTACAGCTTTTGTTGAATAATATACATGTAATTTTTCTGCTGTGAAGAAAAGTGAATGGGTGAGAAGGAAGGAAAACATTTAAAAAGTTGCAGATTCTCACCTTCCAAAGCATCTTAGTTGCCAAATAACATCTGTTAACTGGAAAAACTTAGACCTTACCTATGCCATTATTTCTGTAAATGCAAAACTTTGTATTTACCATATCAAATACTTAAATTACTTTATATTACCTAAAGTAATTAATTAATGATAAATCCTCTCCAAATAATTCTGCTATCTTTTGTATCAAAAAGAATGACTTTGTATGTGTAATCCATGAATACTAAATCCTGCCATCTGTTAGGAATCACTACTCCTTTAGTATGGTCCTATACTACTACCACTACTGCTATACTATTTCGTTATTTCTGAGTAAATGAAAGAATTGCAGAATTGGTGTTTTTAATCAATTTGGCCCCCAAGTTATTGCCATCTGAACTGCATGAAAGAAGAACATAAATATTTAAAAGCTTTTGGTTTTCACTCTAGAAAGCTTGAATATACAGCATTGCTATTTTGATGATGAAGCAGCCCCTTGCTCTTTTGAAACATATTTCCATGATTTTTAGATAAATTGTTAATAATGTAATTAAAATATTTATTATTTTTTTTAAAAGATCCTGCCCTTCACACCTGTTAAATTTAAGCATTTTTAAATATCTCTAGCTAGAGAAATGAGCCTTTGACCTAACTGTTCAATTACTTGGGCTGCCATATTTTCTCATTAAGAATTTAAATTAATTATGCAATGATAAGAATTCTCTCTGTCTCTTTTGATCAGGGATATACACTAATTTTGGAAGGCTTGTCAATTTTATTATTACATTATTTCTAATGTAAAAATATTTTCATAGCTTATGAAATTTCACAAACTCATAATAATGAGCTTGTGAAATTTCATAATTTCAAAGGCTCATTATTACTAAGGGGAAGGTCCCTTTATTTAGGTTTCCAGGGCTCCTACAGTTTTTCTTCATCCATTTTTCAGCATCATGTCCTGTGCCTTTCTTTCTTATTTCCACTCCTACATCTTAATTTTTAAATCTTTTACATATCTAGGTTGCAGAACTGTTTTTATTTTTAGTTGATGCACCAGAACATTTCTTCCTTTACATGCATCTTTATGCTCCACTCCGTTAACAATAATAAAAATGAACATTAAAACATGTAATCATTAAAACATTTAAAAACAAAGAACAGAAGAAAGCAATATAAAGTAGAAGAATAACAAAATAAACCCAGAAGGAAACAGGAAAACAGAAAAATATATCAGTTATCCTCTCCAAAAGCCTGGAGAAAGAGATTTTTAAGACCCTTCAAAACAACAGCAAGTTGGGAGCAGTTTGAACTTGGGGAGAACTTCATTCAAAAGGGCAGGTGCTGCTACAGAGAAGGTGCACATTCTAGGATCCTGATGAGTTGCATTATTTAATCAATGGAACTTGGAGCACACCAGCTCTGCCAGATGGAACGGGTCCTTCTATTGGGGATTTCTTCCTTAATTGATAGAAGGTGCACGTTTAACAGCCAGCAGAATCAATCTGTGCAGACAGACAACCTGACTATGGCACTAGGTGACATATCACTCAAAATACTGCAGAAGAAGCTAGTAAACCACTTTCTCAAAGTAGAAGGTAAAACCAGAACATAAAGATACAAAGAGATCTTGGAGAAGATGTTGAGATTCTCAGTTTCCCATGTTATGAACTCACTTTGAATTTCAGCTATATTGTGGTTAAGCATCCCAAGTCTCCATACCAAATTAATCAGTACAATGACCAATTTCTTCATCACAAGTCTTTATGTGCATGCATGGAAAACAAACATATATTTTACACATTAAGATTTCTTCTACTTCCTAATGCTTACAAAAATTACAGGTAGTCCTTGCTGAAAGTTATGACTGCAACAGAATGACCACATGTTGGATCAGCAACACATCACAGTGTTTACAACACATCACAGTGTTGCACAGTTGGGTGACTGATTCACAATGTTGCTTGCCATTTTCTGGCAACAAATGTCAATTCAAATGAATAAATTCACTTTGCAACCACCATGTTCACTGAAAAATCACCACATTTCCCTAATGACAGCTTTGCTTAATGTCCACCATGAAAAATGGCACAAAATTATGCAGAGGCACAGGACACACTGTGGAGGCCATGGAAAGTCAAGAGTCAGTGGGATGGAGCAGGTGGCTGGCCGGAGGGCTCATCTTTGCGTAGTGGCAGCAGATGGAAGCAGATCACGTCCATCCAGATCGCCTGCCTCCCCTGCCACCTCTGCCTCCGCCTGCTGCTTGGACAAGTAATTAACTTACCTGCACTGCACGGGCTGTGGCTGCTTCCAACACCGTCGGCCCATATGTATTCACCGTCTCCTGTGCTGGCCATGGCCAACCCCCTTCACTAGGGCTTATTTTTGGGTTAGGGCTTATATTAGGCGCATACTTAAAAATCAGTCTAGGTCTTATTTTGGGGGTAGGCCTTATTTTTAGGGAAACATGGTATTATTATTAAAAATAATGAGTGATTCTTATAAAAGTTATTATAACTTTTAATACTGGCATAATTTCTGCAGATATTTTGGATTCTTTTGTTGTGTTTGTTTGGCCACAGCAGTCAACCCAGAGTCAGGAGTACATATGTTACAGATCAACATATTTTGTGCACAGCCAAAGTAATTATATTACGGTGTTAACCAAAGTTCAAATTTCTGCTTGTGAAAGCATCTGGTTTTCTTACACTAAATGATAAAGACTACGTATCTCTATCATGTAGCTAATAAAAATAAGAATGGGGTGGGGGAGGCGAGGCGAGGCAAGATGAGGGAGGGATAACTTTAATACAGCATCCAAAGCATGATTGGATATGACATTGTTTATCTGGACAGAAAATTGTGTCAGTGTTGTTGTCCACAATGTACACTTTCATTTGTCATATAATATTTCCTGTTTATTAGTAAATCTGCCAATTATATTGAGAGGGAGGGAGGGAGAGGGAGAGAATAGATAGACAGATAAATATTCTTATCCATCCATCCATTATCTTATTCATTTTAAAATGTTGTATCTTAAAATCTGATATTAGTTGCTTGCTAAATAGTATATAAGCACTCTTAATTTGTGCTTAATCATAGAGTTCTGGATGTTTTGAAAGTAGTACTTCAGGAAAAGGAAATCAGATTGACTCCAATTAGCACTATGACTCATATTTAATATGAAAAATTTCACAAAGAATTGTGGAGCAGAGTTTAAAAAATACAACTGTATCAAAATAATTGCATTTGTCAATGGTGAATATCATTTTTAAAAGAAAGTTAAGTAATTTGTATATTTTTTCTAATTTAAACATATGAAAAATATTCAACTTGAAAGAGCATTTCAGTAGAATAAAAAACAAGTTCTGTTACCTTATATATTCAGAAAACAAGTTCATAGCTTCATTAAAAATAAGAAAGAAGAATATGAGAAATCTACACAATTTTGCAAAAGTGTGGAAGATGATATGTGGAAACTATTTTCTTCCCAATTTTGTAACATTCTAACCTTTTCATCAAATAAAATTAAATGGTAAAAGGACATATTTCTTTATAAGATACAGGGCTAAACTATTACATTGCTACCAAGAGATATGATTATAGTCACCAAATTGGAGAACTTTTAAATGGAACTAGACAAAACCATGGAGTGCAATAATGACAACTAATCTTGCTTTCTGGAACAAAAAAAAATTATATGTCTTTAAATAGCAGCTGCAAGAAAACAACACAAAAAAACTTCTGCCAAAGAGAAGCAGACCAAGAGGATACAAAGGCAACAGCTGTTTGCTTTTGAAAACAAGATGCTGAATTGACAGGATTCTGGTCTGATTTGGAGAACAATGTTATCCTATTAGTTTTAACAAATCTTATGCAACTTTTCTTAGGATTTTTGAAGGTATGCTTTGCTGCATACCTGTGGATAACCATTTTAATTGCTCCATAGAACAAAGTGGTTGCCTACTATATATATTTATTCTAATTGCTCACTTTCTACTTTTCAGAAAGGATACTTCTTTCAATTATACTTGGAAAAGTATCTCGCAAGGGAAAATGAGGTTCCAACAATATAAATGAAAGCTTCTTAATATGCTATACTGATTTATTTATTGCAAATGTGCGGTTCCAGTCTGATTATGGCATTATATAATTGATTTCAATATAACTTCCTTATACTACTAATTTCAATGAAAAAATGCCTTTCTTTAAGGAAAACTTTTGGGAGTTGGTTAAGGTGGGAAAGTTGAGATTAAAGCAAACAAGAAAATTTCCCAAATCATAAAATCTGGGTCAAAAGGATCAAATCATATTTTTTTCTTTCTGGTACATTCAGACTCCTACAGCTGCCTTTATAATGCTGCCAGAATGTTTTCAGATTTCATGCTTCGGGTCCACGTCAAGACTTCTCGACACAGACTGGAAGTAAGATGCCTCAGGGTAGCCTTGAAGCAGAAGGCCATGATAAATGAATGAAAGTAGACATTAAAAAAAAAATCTATGAATTGCCGAATTGTATGTTGCAGAGAGCAGGATGATTGCTCATTGTATCAGAGACAAAACTTGTGAACAAAGACAGAATTTGGACTAGCCTTAAGAAATGTATGTTCATGTGCCTTGCCTGACACAAAAAAGTAGCATTTCAAAAGAAATACTGTATTATCCTGCTGCTTGTTTTATAACACTGAAAGTACAGCTGAAGCTGTACTCCTTTTTGGGAAAAAAAGAGGTATCGTGTTGCTCTAGGTAGAGTAACACTTTTTATTTCTCTCATACAGTATATCTTTTGCATTTCTCAGATAGCATTTTAATATTTTCAGTTTTAATCTCCGACGATTTTTCCTTCTCTAACTAATTGCAAATACCCTGTTATCTCATATCTGATCTTTTATACACTTAATAGCCTTGGTGGCACAGTTGACTAAGTGCTGTTAAAGTAGCACCAGCTGCCTGCAATTACTGCAAGTTCAAATCTCACCAGGCTCAAGGTTGACTCAGCCTTCCATCCTTTTGAGGTAAGTAAAATTAGGACCTGGATTGTGGGGGCAATAAGCTGACTTTGTACAAAAAAGAACACCACTTGGGGGGGCCGAAAGCCCTACTAAGCAGGTATATACAAAAGTATGAAGGCTATTGCTTAACACATTGTAAGCCGCCTTGAGTCTCCGGAGAAGGGCGGCATATAAATCGAACCAATAAATAAATAAATAAATAAATAAATAAATAAATAAATAAATAAATAAATAAATAAATAAATATTCTTTAGAAAAGCCTACCTAAATTTTTGCTAGGATTTGCAGAAGATTCTGCAATAAGAGGTAGATTACTAATTTCTCATTCACTATGTTCCATCCTTCTATACATTTGCTTTTTCTGCTATTTGTCTTTTCTCATAAAAGATCTGAGTTGTGTTGCCTGTATAAGTGCAGAATTACATTGACTTGAATCAGAACTTTGAAACTAATTATAAGAATCCTTCTAGTGGGAAACTTCATGTATGTGAATAAGTTAATAAGTGAATAAGTGAATAAGTGATAAAATGTCTTCAAAAGTTCATCACAACAGGGCACCAAAAATTTTAAATGCATCAATGGATCTGTTCAAAGAGTTCTATGAAAATTGGGCTCAGAAAATAATTTAAAGTTATCTGTATGATATAAAAATTAATTATGTCATTTAAGAGAAACAAGTTCCATTGAATAAAACTGAAATAGGTTTTAAAATGTCAGTCTATGGGAAACAGATTGAAAAATATGAAATAGTAATATACAACATAGTGAATATATAACATATATAACATATTTAACAATTAAAATGATACATAAATCCTAAACCTAAATATTCATATGGACAATTTTATATTAGATTTACAAAAGGAACTTGTTGAAGTCGTTAATGATTTCGTGAGAAGAAATAGTGGGAGTATGTACTTTTTTGTACTAAATTATAAAAGGGCTTGTTAATAATATCAATTATTCTAGAAATTACAGAAAACATGAAAAGAAAGCAGAAGATAGAACATTGAGAGTATTAAAAAATGCTTTGGAAAGCGTAAAGAGTACAAAACGGGTTTATTTGATCAAGGCTAAAATATGTTTAACAGACTTTTGTTGATGACTGGATGACAATGTTTTCAATATTTTGTTTATATGAAAAGGAAGTGAGAGGTTAAACAGAAAAAGAATATAAATGTCAAATGAAGTATTCAAAATTAGAGTATTAGATGTAGTTTGTAATAGGTGTTTTTTTTTTGTTTCTTGCAACCCTTAACAGACTTTTGTTGAACAAGATAGACTGATGACACTTTGAAGATTGGTTTATAGAGAGTAGGATGAGATGTAGGATGAGGAGATGGGTTTTTTTAAAAGAGAAAATGATAACCCGTTGACTTGCTGGGGATTAAGGGGGATGTTTCTTCTTTCTTTTCTTTTCTTTTCTTTTCTTTTCTTTTCTTTTCTTTTCTTTCCTTTCTTTCTTTTCTGCACTTTTTATTTTTTACTTGTATATGTTTTATACTGTTTTTATTGCATTAGTTTTTCTGTTAAATGGACTCCAGAGGATGGTAGAGGACAGGAAGGCCTGGAAGAACGTTGTCCATGGGGTCGCGATGGGTTGGACATGACTTTGCAACTAACAACAACAAAGTTTTTTCTGTGTAACATAATCTTTAATTATTTAAAAAAGAACTCAGGGACAAAAAATGTATTTATTTTGGACTTCTCCAATTAGATGCATTAGGTCAAAATTCCAAGTTAGCACCTTGAACTTTTTAACCAGCCACACAGAATAATATAAATTATTTAGAAATAAATAATTTGGAATTTGGACATAAAATAGAGCCATGATTCATCAAATGATAATATTCATTAAAGATCCGATAATAAGTAATGTTAGACCCAAGCATAAAATGCTACTTTTTTAAAAATGCAAGAATGAGACTGAACTAATGGATAGATTGAAATATACTGTAATTTGGTCATATGAACTTTGATCATAAAAGCACATGTAGCCATTTAAGAACTCTACAAATGCTTAATGATCCTCCTCTTAAGAGAACTATCTAACATAGAACGGTTACTAGCTTACATGAAAAAGTTTTTCTGTTTTTTGTTAGCATAATAATAAAATGTATATACAGAGCCTCAGTCCTGTCCTGTAATCCTCCCAGGGGTTTTCTGTTTTTTGTTAGCAAAATAATAAAAACAAAAATATATATATAGAGCCTCAATCCTGCCCTGTAATCCTTCTATATAAATTAGTAACAGTTCTATGTTAGTTAGTTCTCTTAAGAGGAGGATCATTAAGCATTTGTGGAGTTCTTAAATAGCTACATGTGCTTTTATGATCAAAGTTCATATGACCAAATTACAGTATATTTCAATCTATCCATTAGATACTACCTATAGATCCAAAACTAAAATCATCTTCCATAATTAATTTAGTGTCTTAGTTAAAAAGTCTCTTTGAATCAAAGTTACTTTTATTCAGAAATTATTTTTGGTTTACCTTTCTTCTCTGAAGAAGAATATATACTGTAAGTGTTCAATTATATACTAAATTGCTTCACCTGAGTTCTCCTGTAATTCAGATGGTGTATTGTATCTATGTGATCATTCAGGAATTTTTACTATTAAGTTGATAAATCTTATTTCCTTCTCTGGGCATATCCAGAGATATGATTTAATGTGCTCTCTTCCCATTCATGAGCTGGCAGAAAATATGCCAACAAATTTGCTCTGTCTCCATGGCTTATTTCTATTCTGCCTTGGTACGTAATGCTTTAGTGACAGTTTAATCTGGAGCAAGTCAAGCTTTAGCAGTTAGTCACTGCATTTCCCCTCTCACCTGTGTTCCCATCTCCATCTCATGAGCAAAAAAGATTACCAACAATATTTTAAAGCCTTTTATCTTGCCCTGCTATTCATCTTACTATTGCCAAGAACTAGTACACTTCCTTTGTCTATTAAAGAATTTAGTCTTTCTCATTTTCCTTTTTAAGTGAGGTTATCACCCTCTGTCAAGGGAACTTACTGCTACTATTCTTCCATTTTTAAACTCTTCTTTTTGTTTCAGAAATCTACTTGTCTCTAGTTATGTCTTTGAAAATTTATATTCATTTATTTATTAAATCTATGTTAGCAATCCTGGAATTGGCTATGAAAAATATAATCTGTCTAACTTGAGAAAGAATGTATGCACAGATAACGTAACGTAACATAACATAACATAACATAACATAACATAACATAACATAACATAACATAACATAACATAACATAACATAACATAAATACATGTGAAGATGCCCTTGAATTTACTAATTAGTAGAAGAGAGCTTCCCAGTCACCCATGTGGAGTTGGAATTTTTCTGTCCAACTCCTTATAAGGGGTTCTTATTCCAGGAGTAAATAATTTCAGAATTTCAATCTAATCTTTAAATTTTTGATTTTGTTAAGAGATACAGGAACAAAAAATTATTTTAATAAAAGTTCATGATGTTTTCTTCTTTTACACTGGATATAAACTGAAACAGAAATGAAACAGTTAGGAAAAGATGTGTCTTGAAAGAATCCAGTTTTAGTTTGAATTTTAATTTTGCACACATAATTTTAAAATATTTTAATTTGGCTTTAAATAATGCTTACAATTACTGTGTTACTAATCAAATACATCATTAATCAATCAACAATATGATAATGATAAAGCATCAGACAATCAGAACCAAGCCAAAGACATAATGTTTATTACAATTTATAAAAATGTATTATGGAAATATATGATTATTTTTATTTAAAAAGTGTTTAAACATTTTATGGTATTTTATATTTCTGTTATATATTTTAAAGCAATGACATCTTATTCAGCAGTAATTTTACCTTTCTTTCATTGTTCTTAACTAACTATAGTTAAACTATAAAATGTGGTGAAACATTACCACAAACAGGCAAATTGTATGCCAATACCCTAACATTCTATTTATTTATTTCCTGTGTCCATTTGTTAACAGTTTCTTTCAGGGCTCTTTAATAAACCTTATAACATCCGGGACGTAAGAAAAAAGGCTCATGTGCATCCCTTTTACAAGAGTCAATACACTTTAGCTTTTACACCCTTTCTAAGAAAAATAATAAGAAGAATATTTATATTTAATGAAGTTTTGATGAAAAAGGAAGTACAATTTTTATAAATGCAAAATAATGTTCACATAATGAGAATGTGAGTAGCAATAACTAATTTTCAGCTATCAAAAATTATTACCAAATGCTGAAAGGCAGAAGAATAATTTAGTAAAATGTGCTAGGACAATTGCAAAGACAAAAGCTGTAAGGTGTTTTAAATGGATATGTGTCCAATATAAATAAGGAAAAATCTTAATTTACTGTATAATTTGATATTTATTTATTTATTTTTAGAAAAGTTATATAGCCACCTACTCATCACAGCAACTCTAGGTGGCTTAGACAATAAAAACGCAATGTAGAAAAAATAAAAATGATAAAATAAAAATAAAGTATCACCCACCCTCCCTTTGTGACATGAGCCATTTAATGGTTAATCATTAATAGTTTCCCAGACTGATCATCAACAGTTCCCCAGGCCTGCTGGCAAAACTACATCATCAGGGGCTTACAAAAAAGTGTTAAAATGGGAGCCAGACTAATTTCTGGACGGATAATGTTTTAGAGGAGGGAGCCACTATGGAGAAGGCCATTCTTCTGGGTCGCACTTAGGGAATAGGACCTGAAACATTCCTTGCCTCCCTGGTCTAATTAGTCAAATGACCGGTAAATTGATTTATTTAATCTGGTTGGTTACCAAAATTTAAAAACAAATGTGAAACTGATATGAAGGTAGTTAGGTTTGTTGGCAGGCAGACAGATAGAATAAAAGTATTAACATATAATTTTATATTTTAATATTGTATACATATTAAATATAAGATTAAAAGATCTAGTGAAAAACTTGTATCTGTACATAACCTATATTCATTGAGAGACTTAGGATATAAGCACAACTTCAGGATAATCTGGGAGCAATGGAGAACTCTCTCAAAGTAATAAATCTATTCAGGCATATGGTTATTTTGTTTTACAAATCTGAGTAATAAAAAAATAAGCCACAATGACAACCAAATTGCTAACATGGAATCGTTTAACATAAGAAAATTAGTCAGGCAAGGCTGCAGTCTGTCCCCATATTTATATACACTATAGAGTGAATACATTGCACGCTCAGCTGATGTCAAAATCAGTGGAAGATTTTCAATAATCTGAGATAGGTTGATGATACTAGCTGATGTCAAAATCAATAGAAGGAATATCAATATCTAGGATATGTTGATGACACTACTTTGATTGCAGAAGCCAAAAATGACCCAAGAAGATAATTTTAAAACTAAAGCAAGAAAGCAAAAGGGATAGTATATCTTTGTCATTCAAGGAAAAAAAGAGGGATGTAAAATAAAATCAATAGAAAATCTGGTAGGAGAGGGACACACTTTCCAATAGTTTTCAAATGTACAATTATCAGAAAGGGTTAAAGGAGACACATGGCAACTGGCTCATATTTATGACAATTGCAGTGTCCCGGGGTCATGTGATCAGCTTTTGTGACCTTCAGACAAGCAAAGTCAATGGAGAAGCCAGATTCACTTAACAACCAAGTTACTAATTTATCAATTGCATTGATTCTCTTAACAACTGTGATAAGAAAGATCATAAAATGGGGCAAAACTCATAAATGTCTCACTTAACAAAAGTTTTGAGCTCAACTGTGATTGTAAATTGAGGACTACGTGTATACGCACACAAAAGTGGACATATTTTATAATACTAGCAATTGAGGTGGTAAAATTTATTTATTTATTTATTTATTTTTAAATTTATATACCGCCCGTCTCCCTGAGGACTCAGGGCGGTGTACAGCCAGAATTAAAAAACATGGAATACAAATATTAAAAAACAATTAATATATATATAAATTTGGCCCAAGATTAAAAATACAAACCAATTAAAACATTTAAAATTTCTTCTTAAACCAGCCCGACTTGCTGGAAAAAGTGAGTTTTAAGGGCACGGCGGAAGGCACTAAGGTCTTGGATTCTCCTTATCTCTGGGGTCAACTGATTCCAGAGGGTAGGTGCCCCCACAGAGAAGGCCCTCCCCCTGGGGGTCACCAGCCTACATTGATTGGCTGATGGCACCCTGAGGAGGCCCTCTCTGTGGAAGTGCACGGAAGCGCAATGATCAAACTTGCAGAGATATTGACTTCCTTGATTACAGAAATGACAATATTTACATTTATTGCTGACTGGAAATTCCTTATATACTTTTTACGTGAAACAGAAAAAAAATAATTTCTGATTTATGGTTTTGATGATTATAAAAATAGAAAGTTTTATTTGTAACCATGGAGTAAGATGTAATTTTAAATATAATGTCCACTGGAAAATATCTTTAAAATTATTAAAATAAATAATGAGATGATAGAAGTGGCTGACAGTTCGTTTTCCAGGATCCAATATTGAAACGGATTGTGGATGTATAAAAGAGATTTGGCAAAATTATAGACAAAAAGGCATAGGATTTGAATACAAATATTAAAATTGTGTTCTCTGTTATTATATAAAGTTGTGTGGAGTAGTCCCTAAACAAGACTACTTCAGAAAAAAAGACTAATGTGATTTGATTTCCTCCAAGTTCTAGAACTAGATAAAAATAACTTAATTAAACAGATTGGTCAAAAATTGGATATGAGGTTGCCAAGTCAAAGACCAATCTGCAGTCTCATCTGCCAGAACTAAACCCCTCCACTAAACTTGAATCCTATGAATATCCATTAAGACAAAATATAGATCCTTTCTACAGAAAATGTAAATGGATAAAAAGTCAGCTGGCTATCATTAGGATTCTATGTCTGTGGGAAGAAAAAATTGGGAAATACCAATCAGAATACAGTCTGACATATACAAAAAAGACTTAGTAGAAGATGGGAAGGTCAAAAGATAAGAATCTCAATATTATCGATATTAAAATTAAAGTGGACATCCAGAAGAAAATTCTAGTAAGATATTCCATCACAGCTGATTACATATTGTCATAAAGGGCGTCAAAGACAGAGGGCTTTGGGTATCAACTGTTTAACAGTAATATTGGAAGCCTGACCTTGAATCAAGGTAACAAAAAGAAGTGTGTAACCACTAAACAAAATAGGATCCAAGACAGGACCCTGAAGGACACACACTGTTAGACAGACATTACCAAGTCTGTCTCAACCATGCAATACTACAAAGAACAAGAAGACAAAAAATATCAGTTGGTTTTATTCAACAGGTTACTCTCAAGAACCGCTAGGAAAATATTCTAATTCCTCTCCATCTTCTAATTTTCAACCATCAGACAGCAGTGTACTGAAGATCTAGGACCGTGATGGCGAACCTATGGCACGCATGCCACAGGTGGCACACAGAGCAATATTGGTGGGCATGCGAGCTCAGCTCCAGCACTCATGCGCGCGCCAGCCAGCTGGTTTTCGGGCCTTCTGGGCTCACCGGAAGTTGGCAAACAGACTATTTCCAGCCTCTGGAGGGCTCCAGGGGGGTGGGGAAGGCCGTTTTTGCTGTCCCCAGGCTCCAGGAAAGCCTCTGGAGCCTGAGGAGGGCGAAAAACAGGCCTACCGGGCCCACCGGGCCATCTCGTGCCACAAGCAGGGGGAGTGGGTGGGGAGGTCGTGCACGCATGCATGGGGGGGCGGGATGCATAGAATTATGGACGTGGATGTGGGCACACACACATGCGACCGCTCCGCTCTCCCCCTGCTTTTGGCACACAATGGCAAAAAGGTTAGCCATCACTGATCTAGGACACATTTCTTGGTCTTCTGGCAGAGATTGGACGTTGGTCTTACTTGATACGTCCTTTCTCTGTCAGGAGGAAACAGCAGTCAGGCTGGGAAGATGCTCTGTCTATGCATATGACCGAGTCTGTCCATCAAATTAGCTCTGCCCTCCTGGGCCTCTCCAGTTATTTGGCGAGGGCGAAGGCACAGACTCATGTGACATGTCTTCCTGAAATGAGAAAGAATTAGAAAGCCACCCACCCTGTCCACCACCCGAACCGGATACAGCAGGGCGGGGCTGACTGCCGTTTCCTCCTGACAGAGAAAGGACATAACAGGTAAGACCAACGTCCATTCTCCTGATTGGAGGGAAATGGCAGTCAGGCTGGTGACATACCAAAGCTCCATGTCCTCCAGGGCGGGTGTACTCCGGTTCCGGCGCTCATTAAGCCTGATGGACCGCCTGAAGGACCTGTCTGCTGAATGAGGAGCGGACAAAGCGAAGGAGTCCACTCTATAATGTCATATGAAAGGGCTAAGGCTGGTCCACGTGGCGGCCCAGCAGACCTCTTCTAGCAATGCCTGGGTGGACCAAGCAGCCGAAATGGCGGCGCTCCTGGTTGAGTGTGCCATGATGTGGTGTGGCATGGACACATCCAAATGGCGGTAGGCCAGGGCGATAGTGGCCTGATCCACTGACCCAAGGTGGGCCCAGCCACGCAGGAACCGATGGCCGTGGGCTGGAAAGCAATGAAAAGTGTCTCCGTCTTGCGGATTGGAGCCGTCCAGGCGATATAGATCTTCAGAGCCCTGCGTATGTCCAAGGTGTGCCGGATTGTTCCAACCGATGGTACGGCCAGGGGCAGAAATTTGGCAGAACAAGTTCCTGGGCCCGGTGGAAGGCAGAGTTCACCTTGGGCAGAAACGGGGGGTCGAGGCGCAGAACGACTGTTGTTATGAAAAATACACAAGTCCCCTCAGATGGAGAGGGCCGCCAGCTCAGAGATGCGGTGAGCTGATGTGATCGCCACAAGAAAGGATACCTTCAAGGAGGGAAAGCGAAGGGAAACCTGGTGAAGTGGCTCGAATGGAGGAGACATGAGGGCATTGAGGACCCTGTTGAGGTTCCAGGTGTGGAAACAATGAATGACCAGGGGACGCAGGTTAGTGGCTCCCAGGAGGAAGTTCCGGATGATGGGATGCCTCGACAGGGTTTCAGTTGATCTGCATGCCAGGACGGAGGCGATGACGACTACCTGGCGGCGAAGGGTGTTTGGCGCCAGGCCCTTCTCGAACCCCTCCTGGAGGAAGATTAACACGTGAGTGATGGTGGCTGAGGTTGGAGACACCAAGCTCTTGGAGCACCATGAGGAGAAGGAACGCCACGTGGCCTCATAGATACGAGTTGTGGAAGGACAGTGAGTGGCCTGAATGGTGGAGATGACTTCCAGCGGTAACCTGGCCGCAGTCAAGATGAGCCGCTCAACTGCCAAGTGGTCAAGTGAAGCCACATGGGGTCCGGATGGAGTAGAGCCCCCTGAGTCAGGGTCACCTTGGAGTCCGGGCTGCGCCAAGGAGGCACTACAGACAGGTCCGTAGCACCTCCACATACCACAGCCGTCTGGGCCAACGTGGAGCAAGGAGAATGAGCTCCACCCTCTCATCGAGCAGTTTCCAGATCAACCTGGGGATCACAGGGATGGGAGGAAATGCGTACAGGAGGCCGGCTGGCCACTGGCTGCGGAGGGCGTTCGTAGCCTCAGCCCCAGGCTCCGGGTACTTGGTGAAATAACGGGGAACCTGGTGGTTGGCCTGGGATGTGAAAAGGTCCAGCAAGGGAGTCCCAAATCTGGCAGATATCTCCCGAAAGAGGGATGGAGGGATGCTCCACTCCCCTTGGTCCACAAGGTTCCGGCTGAGGGCGTCCGCCTGGATGTTTGCAGACCCCGAGATGTGGTCCGCCTTGATGGAGGTCAGGTGTATCTCGGCCCAGAGACCCAGTAGGCAGGCCTCGTCCACCAGGGATCTTGAGCATGTGCCCCCCCAACTTGTTGATGTGGGCCTTGGTGGTGGTGTTGTCCATGACGACCAGGATGTCCTTCCCCTCCACTAGATCCTGGAACTGAACAAGTGCTAGGCAAATGGCCTGCAACTCCAACAAGTTGATGTTGAGGAGGGACTCCTGCGCCAACCACTGACCTTGAGCCATGTGATGGAGGAGGTGGGCACCCCACCCCGTAAGGCTGGCATCAGTGAGCCGCAGAAACACCCCTGCCCCCCACGAGAGGAACGCCTAGGTGGGAGCCTAGACTCCTGTCTGACCTGAGAGTCCTGCTGTGATCTGGAAGCAAAGGACCATTGAAATCGAGGTTGGAAAGACGTAGAGTCAGAAGCCCGAAAGGACTGGTACCTAGAGGGAGTTGAATAACATGGTTCCCCTCGTCGGGAAGCAGGGGGAAGGACCTTGTGTCTGTCCCTTGTTTCAACAAGGAGAGGATCCAAGGAGGAGCTGAAGAGATTGCCGGCCGAGTACGGGGCAGAAGCAAGTTGCCATTTACTGCGCATGTCCGCCTGCCACAATTGCAGAGCCACAAGAGGCGGCGAGAGGTAACGGTGGAACCTAGAGCTCTAGCTGAAAATCTGGTGGCGTTGAAGGTTGCATTGGCTGAGTATTCGAGAGCAGCCGAAATTTTATTCAGGTCTTGATGGGACCTGGAGTCAGAGAGAGGAAGGCGAGCTTGCAGCTGTTTAAGCCAGAGTAATGCCATCCTGTTGAAAAAGGATGCTGAAGTCGGTGCCTTTATGGACCAGGTGGTAGCGAGGTGACCCTTGAGTAGCGTTTTCTCAGCTCACTTGTCCTCTGGTCAGAGAGAGTCCTCAGCTGGACCTGTGGGATGAGAAGTATTGGTGAGGGCTACAATGGGAGGATCCACTGCAGGCGGTTGGAGAAGGTCTGCTAGAGGCGCTGCAGAATTGTAAAGTTGTTTGTCTAATCCATTGGGACTGGGACCAGCCCCTGGAAGAGCTCATTGATGCTGGACAACATCCGTAAACAGCTTTGGAGCCAGTATGGTCTCTGGATCAATGATGGGTTCCACAAACATGGCAGTTGCAGAGTCGCTAAGACAGGATGTCCCTTCTGAAGAAGGTGGGTCTCCCAATTGAGTAGTTCCCAGGCTTGTTCCTAGAAGTCATCAACCTCAGAGATCAAAGTTTGGTCCGCTGAGGATTGGGATTCGATGTGATCCTGTTCGGAAAGAGAATCCTCCAGATCTCGTGACTGGAACTGTTGAAGGGTGCATGGAGCTGCAGGTACAGGGCCGTGTTGTAGGCACTGTGCCAGGCTTTGTCTGATTGCTCTAGATATAATGGCCTCCAAGGAATCTGCCATGGCAGTAGGAAGTAGAGCCTGAGTTGGTGGTGGGGCTGCGTGAATTGTCGCCGGATCCTGGTCCTGCAATGGTAAGGCAGGATCAGTAAGCATCTGGAACAGCAGCTGGCTATCCGAGGCTGGTGCAGCAACAGATATGTCGGGGGATAATTTCCTCACTGACCTAGGGGATCTAGCGGCTGTCATGTTGGTGGTAGCAGGCCTGTTGATATCGTTGGGAGCCGCCTGGGCCTGAGCCCTGAGGAAGGCCTTTTCAATGGCCTTGTGTCTCCTCTGTTCCTCCTTAGAGGAAGCGGAGATGGAGGAGGGAGCAGTGGTCTTCTTTCCCCTGGCCCTCTTGGGTGGGGAGGTAAGGGAGAGGATCCCTCTAAGGAGTCGCTATGGTGCCGGAGTCTCCCTGAGGAGTTGCTTGACCACATGGCAGCCGCCATCTTGAAATCGATTAATCGTGGCAAAAAAAGTGGAGGAATTAACTCACAAAAGGCTCCAGAAGCGGCCTCCAAGTCTGAAGGTGTCGATGGTTAGAGGCGTGGATGCAGGAAGTCTCTAGCCCTCCGGCTATTAATGCGACTGATGGTTCTCAGTGAGCAGCCACTCGAGCCGAGGCAGGTGCTGGGCAAAGGCCTTAGAAACGCAGCCAAGGCTCACTTGAATGTCTGGGGAGCTGTAAACTGACAGGCGAGGAAGAGCCTGTAAGGATTATCTACCAGCTAGTAGATACGAGCTGATCCAGGCTGAAATCGATGAAGAAGAAACGAGCAGTCACTGAGGTAAACTCGGAAGGCTGGAAGACATGTCCTGTCAGCGTAGACCAAGTCGAATAACTGGAGAGACCCAGGAGGGCAGAGCTAATTTGATGGACAGACTCGGTCATATGCATAGACAGAGCATCTTCCCAGCCTGACTGCCATTTCCCTCCAATCAGGAGAAGAGTCTACTTTATCTGATTTTGAGTATGCAAGTTAGCCTAGAATACTGCTTTTGATTCTGCGTAAGTTTCTCCCTGGTGTTTTTTTGAGGAAGATTCTTCAAGCAGGACTATGGCCAAAAAAATATTTCATCAGCAGGAATTAAAATAGGCTGTCTTGTCATCTAGCTTATCCCCCACATTATCGAGGGCCTATCTCGATGACGGACTTTGGAGTCCGGAGAGATGGCATGGAGCAAGGAAGAATTTATGGGGCTTTTTAGGGAAATTTTTAAAGATTTTAAGGGGTTCTGGGGGAGGGGGTTGTAATTATTCTTTTAAAGATATTGGGAAGACGACTAAGGCGGATTGGGGGGGAAATCCACCAGGGTCAGAGCCGTGCCCGGCACAGGGTAACGATCCGGGGGGCACCGGACGAGGGATTGGGAAAGGGATGGGGGACGATATCTATGAGGGCTGTACCATCGGCACGGTGAATGGGAGGGGCAGATATGGCGGGAGCAGGGGACCACATCAGGTGCTGGGGGCTCGCACTTGCTGTCTGAGAGCAATTGCTTGCCCCGGTCCCCAAGGCTCTGCTCGGATACTAGGTGGCTTAGATACTCAGGAGCTGGGCCTTCGGCTGATGCTGTGCAATGCCAGGTCCGTGGTCAATAAGGCCCCCCTCATTCACGATCTTATACAAGAGGGAGGAGCGGACCTGGCGGGTATTACGGAGACCTGGTTGGGCCCGGAGGGTGGCGTCCCTCTGGTTGAAATGTGCCCACCAGGCTTCAGAGCATTCCATCAGCCGAGGGCTCAGGGGAGGGGCGGGGGGGTGGCGGTTATTATTAACGAGGATCTGGGTCCGAGGGAGACCACTGTGCCTCAGATAGCCGGATGTGAGTCCCTCCTTGTGAGGTGGGGCCGTGGGGTTCAGATGGGCTTGTTGCTTACGTACCTGGCTCCCTGCCGCGTGGCAACAGCCCTACCTGAGCTACTCGACGTGATAGCCACGGTGGCAGTAGATACACCCAGGCTTTTAGTCATGGGTGATTTCAACTTGCCATCCGTCGGTGAAACGTCTGAGGTGGCTCGGGAGTTCATGGCTTCCATGACGGCCATGGACCTGACCCAGTTAGTTCATGGCCCTACTCACAGGGGAGGTCACACTCTGGATCTGATTTTTGTCTCTGGCCAGTGGTTGAGTGGTCTTGTTATAGGGGATATAGACATGGAACCCTTGTCATGGTCTGACCACTCACTCCTTCGCCTAGATCTTCGAACCGCGACCCCTCGCCGCAGGGAGGTGGATCCAATTAGATGGATCCGCCCCAGGCGCCTGATGGATCCTGATAGGTTCCAGACGGAGCTTGGGCCATTTCCTGAGGATCTAGCACATGACTCGGCCGAGGACCTGGTAGCCGCCTGGGATCGGGCGGCTGGTGGGGCCTTGGACCGAGTTGTGCCTTTGCGGCCTCTGACCCGATGCCGATCCCGTGCGGCTCCTTGGTTTACTGAGGAGCTGAGGGAAATGAAGCGCCGGAAAAGACGCCTGGAGAGCGGTTGGAGGGCCAGTCTCGCTGAATCTGATCGAACACTGGTAAGGTCGCATATTAAGGCCTACCTAGTGGCGATAGAGACGGCAAAGTCTAACTACTTTTCCGCCTCTATTGCGTCATCAGGGAATCGTCCGGCTGCCCTGTTTAGGGTGACCCGCGTCCTGCTCCATCCAGGAGTGCGGGAGGATCCCTTAGAAGGCAGGGCGGAGGATTTCGGACAATACCTGTATGACAAAATCGCCCAGATCCGGGGGGATTTGGACTCTGACTGGGTAGATCAGGGCAGGGTGACGAGGAATAGTCTTGAGAATGTTATCTGGGAGGAGTTTGATGCTGTGACTCCTGATGATGTGGACAGGATTTTGGGGAGACTCAGTGCGGCCACATGTTTACTGGACCCGTGTCCCTCCTGGTTGGTACTGGCTTCCCGGGAGGTTACACGAGGCTGGCTCCAGGGTGTTATCAACGCTTCGTTGAGTGAGGGTTACTTCCCCACCGCCTTGAAAGAGGCGGTGGTGAGGCCTCTCCTCAAGAAGCCGTCCCTGGATCCGGCAATATTGGCCAACTATCGTCCTGTCTCCAACCTTCGCTTTATGGCGAAGGTTGTTGAGAGTGTGGTCGCACGACAGTTTCCGCAATTCCTGGAGGAAACATCTTATCTAGATCCGTTCCAGTCGGGTTTCAGGTCTGGGCACAGCACAGAAACGCCATTGGTCGCGTTGGTTGATGATCTCTGGAGGGCTCGGGACAGGGGTTGTTCCTCTGTTCTGGTCCTGTTAGACCTCTCAGCGGCTTTTGATACCATCGACCATGGTATCATGCTGCACCGGCTGGAAGAGTTGGGGGTGGGAGGCACCGTGTTGCGGTGGTTCTCCTCCTTTCTCTCCGACCGGTCGCAGTTTGTGTTGGCAGGGGGGCAGAGGTCGACCTCGAGGCCTCTCATTTGTGGAGTGCCGCAGGGATCGGTCCTCTCGCCCCTTCTGTTCAACATTTATGTGAAGCCGCTGGGTGAGATCATCCGTGGCTTTGGGGTGAGATACCACCAGTACGCTGATGACACCCAGCTGTACATCTCCACCCCAGGCCACCCCAACGATGCCCTTGAAGTGATGTCCCAGTGCCTGGAGGCTGTACGGGTCTGGATGGGGAGGAACAGGCTCAAGCTCAACCCTTCCAAGACTGAGTGGCTGTGGCTCCCGGCATCCCGATATAGTCAGTTGACTCCATCACTGACTATTGGGGGCGAGTCATTGGCCCCCACAGAGAGGGCTCGCAATCTGGGAGTCCTCCTGGATATGCAGCTGTCCTTGGAGGAACATCTGACGGCTGTAACCAGGGGGACCTTTTGTCAGGTTCGCCTGATTCGCCAGTTGCGGCCCTTTCTTGATCGGGATTCCCTGTGCACAGTCACTCATGCCCTCGTCACCTCTCGCCTTGACTACTGCAACGCTCTCTACATGGGGCTCCCCTTGAGGAGCACCCGGAGGCTCCAGCTGGTCCAGAACGCAGCAGCGCGGGTAGTGACGGGAGCAGCATGGCGCTCCCATGTAACACCGCTCCTGCGCGAGCTGCACTGGCTCCCAGTTGTCTTCCGGGTGCGCTTCAAGGTGTTGGTTATCACCTTTAAAGCGCTCCATGGCATAGGGCCTAGCTATCTGCGAGACCGCCTGCTGCTACCGACGACCTCCCAGCGACCCGTGCGCTCCCACAGAGAGGGCCTCCTCGGGGTGCCATCAGCCAAACAATGCAGGCTGGTGACCCCCAGGGGGAGGGCCTTCTCTGTGGGGGCACCTACCCTCTGGAATCAGCTCCCCCCAGAGATAAGGAGAATCCAAGACCTCAGTGCCTTCCGTCGCGCCCTTAAAACCCATTTATTTAAACAAGCCGGGCTGGCTTAAGATGAAATTTTTAACTGTTTTTAAATGTTTTAAACGTTTTTAATTGGTAAATGAGTTTTAATTGGGCCAAATTTATATATCTTTTAATTGTTTTTAATATTTGTTCTGCATGTTTTTTAATCTGGCTGTACACCGCCCTGAGTCCTTAGGGAGAAGGGCGGTATAGAAATCCAATATAAAATAAAATAAATAAAAAAATAAAAAAGCTGTTTTCTGTCCATAGCCACTGCTTAGTGCTAAAACACATGCAGAATATCTCTAGGTCATGTATAGATTGTCAAGGTTTTAAGTAATACTCCCAACAAAAGAAGACTCTGAGGCTAGAAATTCCTCAAAGTTCCATTTTATTAGAGATGTCATATTGGCACATCTGGGAAAACCCAAATCTGAAAGTTTCCAGGTTTTCCCCACCCAAAAGAAAGTTCAATTCCCTTCCCCTGCAGCCACATGTTGATCACATGGTCTAATCAATGCACCATCCCAATTGGAGATGCCTCCCAGTCATGCCACTCCAGGTGCAGGCCCGAATGTCCTTGATTCTCAGAGAAAAGAATGTTATTATGGCTAAATATCTCCATCACTCTATCCTATCCCCCCTCCCAGTTTCCCACAGCACTAAATGTCACAGCCCTGAAGATCCAAAGAAAAAGATGGCCTCCAGAACTGACATAGACATTTACTGATAGATAAAAATACCAATTTCACAGTTCAGTTTATTAACATTTCTCCAAAATAGTAACTCGAAAGCAAAACTATTATAAATAATTATATATGAAATAGTTATAAAGAAACTCTGACGGAAAAAGCTGCAAGTATTCTTTTTTAACATAACACTTTTGCTAACCGAATTAGATGTATTACACATATTCAATATTGTTTGACAGACTTGAATAGTTTTTGAAAAATTGAATTTCAAATTACCATTTGTGTGATGCATTTTTTTTTCTTTTCAGCCTTACTTTTCTCATACTTGTTTTATTGTCTGTCTGTCTGTCTGTCTGTCTGTCTCTTTCTGATACTGTTATTCCAAGGTAAATAGAATACTTTTTAAGATAAGAGAAAATGCACACTTTGAAAGTAACCCAGGTACATGGATTAAAAAGATAACTTGAAGTTTCATTTCTCTTATCTTATTGTATCTTTGTTCCCTCACGGGAGTAGAAATGATAAATGTACAATACAAGAATGACACATGGCAGACAAACTAATCAATGCAGATCTCTCTCAGAAGAAACTAGTCAAGAAAAATCTGACTTTTTCTTTTTTTAGTAGCAAATTCTTTTCTCAATGTCCCGCTCCATTTTATATGTAAAATCAATATAGTTAAAGAATAACACTTCTGATAAAGAAATCAAAGCATGACCAGAAAAATATAGCTAGCCAGAAAAAATGCCAGACTATTGAATCAGTGGATATACTTTCCTAAGCATATGCATCCAAGTACTATTATTGAGTAATGAAGATTGCTGTTTTTATGTTGTAAATTGTCTTCATTAAAGTGGTGGTAGCTTGCACAAAGAAAGAGTTAACATAACATATTAACTAAATTTCACTTTTTATTTCCATATCCCAGCATTAATAGTCCATGGATATATCCATTTTTATGCTTATATTTTGTATTATCATTTTTATCCACTGATTTTATGCTTCCCTAAGCCCCCCAAATGAGAGAACTATTGTTGTGTTAGTAGGCTTGGTTTTTTTTTTCCCTGCGATATATGAAATAAAATTGACTGCATGCCAAATGAGCTTGAACAGTTTTAGGTTTGGCTTAAACAATTTTATTGTCAATTTTCCCTTGTCTTTAGGGTTTTTCTTTTCTTTTATTCTTATAGGAAATCAAGCACAGAACCCAATTCCAAAATTATTTTGATTTAAATACAACTATTTGGAAAATGAATACAAGCATATGAAATGTATGACTGAATTACATTTTCTCCCTTACTTAAAAAAAATCTACTAAAGATAAAGCATATAAAAACCCCAAATGTAGTATCCATTTTTGTATTTTGCAATTGGCACTTAGTTGCATATTATTCTTACGGGTAATTACTCATCTCCTTGGTTGTTCTATGTAATTTATTCATGTTTTTATTTACATAAATAATATTTCCTTGGAGATTTAGTTCTGTCTCTAAAATAATCAATTTCTATGTAATCCTGCTGGATATAAGATGTGGCACAGAGAGGTGTAGAAATGGAAGAATCACCAATGTAATAAAAGGCACCTTGAAAGGCTAATATCATCTCATTTATTTAAAGTATGTCAGTTATCTTTTTGTTCAATACAGAATAAGTAGAATTTTTGACTGAGACTAAAATAAGTTTGGAAAAAGTATTATCTTAAATAAAGCATATAAAACAATCATTTTGCAGCTGAATGGAATACAAGATACATTTGGTATAATCAGTTCTTTTGGACTGTAAACTATTAATGGTTTTGAATTAGAATATGTGAAACACTATACAATGTATTATCTTCTTTTGGGGTTTTCCTGGGTGCTGCGTTATCTCTTCCCCTTTTTTTGAAACCTATATTATTAATTTAATAAATTCAATGTTTGTCCAAAATTTCAAAAAATGTAATCAAATTCTTAGAATGGCTGGAGCAGCTAATAAAGAGTTCAAAAATTATTTAGGCTCTTCTAGACCAAATAAAACTATTACATTCCAGTAATGGTACTTCTTAAACCATAAGAACATTTACCAAGTTCTTCCAGCTTTTATATATATATATATAGAAGAAAAACTGCTGTCCTCCAATCGGGACACAGAGTTGCAGGCTAGCCAGCATACGTCAGCAGCAGCAAATATAGATAAGCGACAGCTCCGACCTCGCAACAGAGAACCCATAGCTTCTAATGAAACAAGAGCCTGAAGATGACAGGGTTGTGAGCCTGTCGAAACATTGCTATAAGAAAAACTTTTAAAGTCACTGGTAGGATTTTAGCTGAGGTTTTAAAGGACCTTGCAGAGTGCTCTGTAAGGATTTTTAGAAGATTTTAAGCTGGGATTTTAACCAGAATTTTAAACATTTTAACCAATTTATTTACAATGACACGGGAAAATACCCGAGATGTTAATTTT
Source organism: Pantherophis guttatus (assembly GCF_059756535.1). Taxonomy (NCBI): domain Eukaryota; kingdom Metazoa; phylum Chordata; class Lepidosauria; order Squamata; family Colubridae; genus Pantherophis; species Pantherophis guttatus. The sequence continues at coordinate 46,715,595 of NC_142070.1, forward strand.
TTGCATATATATATAATGGGAGATTAGCATTTTCTGTGTTTCTTGTTGTAAATTTCTTTTCTCTTTTTTCCTCTAAAGAGGGTAAAAGAACAGTTACCCTGATATATCCGACTTTCACTTTCACAGACTGACTGTATTCTAATTAGGAGTCTCTTGTTGGTTTCAGCCAATGTATTTGAAATGCTCTCCTGTAATGGAGTAGAACTTCATACCATCTGCTTGTAGGATTTTGTAACTCACAACAACAATAAAGTAATTAGCGTTAAAATAAATGTTTTGTCTCTTACAATGGTCAATGAGATGTGCAAAGAAGGTTTAAAAGTAGAGCAAATGGATGATATCTGTCAATTAATGATAACACTTGGCAGCTAGCATTTCTGGCAGCTGTGGGTAATAATTATTATTAGCCACAGCTGCTTATAATCATTACTTCATCTGATCCTTTTTAAGAATCGATTGACAATAGCTGTTAACCCAAAAAATGAAACATTTTTTAATAGATCTGAAAAACATTTACATTGTCTAGCAAAGATAAACCTTTCACAAAAATTCTGAAAACTTAAACATACATTCAAACTGTTATATCTAGTATCAGATGTAATACCAAAAAGAAGTGTAAACTTCTTTTGATTTTGCTAGGGAAGTAATTCAATATAAATTGGAACCAAAAAATAAATGGACTGATAGGGATTGAATATTTGTTCTTCCATATTACAGAAAAAGTAACGTCGCTTACAAGTCATGAAATATCTTATGTTGACTGGCAGTGTTATCCTGATAATAATATGAATATGATATGAATAATGAATGATAAATAATATGAATTCAAGTAACATGAAAAGAAAATGAAAAAAATGTGAGTAACTTACAAAATAGTGTATGGGGCAGAAAAGAGCAAATATAAAATAAAAAAAATACAAAAATATCAAAAAGTTTATCAAGCAGACAGGAAAAGAGCATAACATCTTCAGAAATGTATACAGTCTTCTGAAATGGGTGCTCTCTGTTCAATGAAACACCACAAAAAGAAAAGAAATCCATAGATTTGCCAGTAAGAAGGTCCTTATCAGCTCATTAGGTTTCCTTCACAGTTGGAATATACAGAAAAAAACACCTTTATCAGATTTTAGGGAAAAGGGAGGCAAGGATGAGAGTAAAGTCCTCAAGAAATCATTGTCTTCTAACCCTTTAGCACTTTCATAGTCATGAATGACCTTTGACTTTTGCCTGAGAAAAAAAATTGCATTCAGTATAAGACCTGAAAGATTATTAAAACATGATTCTGCCTGCACTCACCAACCTTCTGGCTGCTATGATATGAACCAATAGCTATTTTAAAATATTTTTTACCAGTACCCACAAGCAGAAAACACTATAGTACTTCAATCCAAATAAAACTAAATATGTGTCACCGTAATCAGTCTTAATTTTTCAATAATGAATCAAGTTGATTATAGTTGTACATGAAGAACGCATGCACTTAGAATTGCTGTCTTTATTGTGCTACTAGGATACATACTAGTACTATATGTCTACATTAAACTAAGCATTGTATATAGAATGGGCATATAGCTGCCACAACAGTTCATTTTTTTCATTCATTACTTGCCTAAGGGTCACATTGGCTGATTTATGTCTTATGGCGGTTCTGTTTTCCATGTGGTATTTGTATGTTTTCAGTGCATTATAGTACTGCAACACTTATCTAAAAACAAATGTCAGATGTGATCAGTCCAAAACAGACTAGAGTAGCTAGAAATGAGTTTCTAAAACAGGAATTCACATAAAAATCATACTGAGATGAAAATCATTGGTCAGTAGATATCTTTTCCCCCCCTTCAAAAAATATTGGGAAACCTAATTGTAAGAAAATTATTTGAGTGAAAATAATATAAACAATAAAAAATAAGATGACCTGCATTATATATAAGCAAAAATAGGATTGCATTGCTAAAAGCTCCTCCTCCAGTGAAATGGAAAATAGGATTTTTAAAGACTGGTTCATTTGAAAGTGAAAATACAGTACCTAGAAGGTCTTAAATAATGAGGTTCTTGTAATCTGAGGTGGCCGCAGCTTGGTAATAACACATTGACATTTTGTGATAGGAAAAATCGAACTCTTTTTGAAACAAAGTATAAATTTGAAATTTCATCATAGTAATCATTCCTTGTTATTTTAGAAAATATCTTTGTCTTTTTGCTATGTTTCCTTCTCTAATAAAAGTATGCAGTATTCTATGATTATCTATAACATAATTATCCTGTATGAAATTACTAACATATAAAACAAAGATAGTTAACTAAGAGCTATTATCTTTAATAGGTTTAATTTGTTTTAGGTTTTTTTCCTAAAAGGGATTAGACTGCAATCAAAACTTCAGCACTATAATAAGTTTTGAGAACACTTTCTATTTTCATCCTAACAAATATCTACTTAATTACTCTGCTATTAAAAAAACAAGTTCAGAAAATAAAACAGAAAGAAAAATAATTGAAATCCTTATTGCACTTACTAGAGTTAGTAAAGTACACTGGATGAGATTAGGGGTTGAAGAATGATTTTGGTCCAAGGATTTAATTGACTTCAGGCAAGCACATTGGGAACTACAGGCTTATGACCTGAGTCATACTAGAATGTAGGTAACTTCAATTTAAAATCATTACTTTTTGGAAACAATTTTTGATTTTGTCACACATTAATTTAATTCTCATTCCAGAGAGAGACACAGACACAGACAGAGAGACACAGACACACCTCTACATCATCTACGCAGATATTAAGAAAGTTTCTTAATTTAGCAGTGACCCTTTCAGAACCTTGGATTTAATACCATCAAATTTTATATTAAGAATTTTTTTTTAAAAAAATGAATTTGATCTAATGCATACTTTTATGTAATATTCACTTTTTTGATGCCAACTTTATCAAATAAGTGATTTGCAATAGCACTTAATCAAGTACCCTTTTTCTATCACTTTCCCTAGCTTTCATAAAAATGAGTATTTCCATATTAATATGTATATGATATAGTCCATTTTCTAGGATCATAATACCGTATTACACAAAAACAAACTACAGGTAAATTGACAATATTGTTATTCATGTTGTACCAAGTGTATGAAATATGGATTACCATATCCCAGCTGAAATTTTTAAACAATTATTTTGTGGTATACAATCTTTTGATTTGGGATAGAAATAAAGGAAAACTCTGCTAAATTTAGCCCGAGTTATCAAAACAATTAAAATGCTTTTTGCTTTTCCTAAAATGTCAAAAGTAACATAATTTACATCTTATTCTTAATACTTCTCACTTACCCAATCATGTATGTTTAAAAAAAAAACATAAAGCAAGTCGTATATCACTTAAAAGCTGCTTCTGGGAGAGAAACAACTGTTATCACTCTTTCTCAAAGTGACAGTTAAATTAATCCGTGTTCAACTGCATTCCTCAGAATTCCCCAAATACCCATTCTGGATACAGTTCAATTTTTATTCAGTAAAAGATCAACTAGTACCTTAGTTTAGCATGCCCTCTTTGAAAATTCAAAGAAATATTGATAAGTCAATCTCATGGAAGTAAATATGGTTTTCCCACAGATGGATGCTTTCTGACATGCTAGCCTAATTCTAAAGATGTGCCAATGGCAAATATGCATTTCCTTTCATGATAAAGCCAAAGGCTTTCAAAATTTGTTTGAATACATGTTGCAGTCACCTTGAAGAATTGTTAAGTTATCAATGATATGAATGAAATGCTAAAATAAACAGCTCCTGGTTTTTACATGGTTTTCAAAAAGGACTCTGTGAAAGGCCAGAAGTCACACAATACTTACTTGTTCAGTTTGCACTTGTATTTTAAACATCATAGGAGGTATGAAGTTAGACTTTCAATACAGAATTGCTATAATTTACACTATTCATCAATACACACACACACATACATACAGAAATAGAAAAAGGTATAGGAATCAACATACTACTGTGACACTTGACAGAGGAAATTAATAAAGCCATGTACCCAGGATGATGACAGATGCCACAATGAGTTAGCAAAGAATATGAGACTCATATACCCAAATGGGCTACAATTCAGGCATGCATTATTGTGTATGACTGGAATATGCTGTATGCATCTGTTACAACTAACTGGATTAGATCATGCAGAAGTCCTGGCATCTATTCCTACCAAAGTTATATTAGATGAAAATCCATAGATTTGACATTCCAAGTGATGACTCCCCTATAATGACAGAAACTATTTCTGGGATGAAAATAAATCCTTATTAAGAAGAACACAAAACTCCTGTTACTGGATAACAACAAAGATCTATCTAGGCAAGAAAACGTGACAGTTGATTAAACAGACGTCTCTGAGAATCCTTCAATTAGACATAGGCAACAACCATTTCCAAACTGTTGTTAGCCCACATTGTCACTGACAAAGATATTACATCTAAAACCAGGATTGCATAAAACTATTCTGCTTAGTGGCACAGTAATTTAAATACAGTATTATACCTGCAGGAAAGACAATATAATGGAATTTTCGTTCGTATTAATAATCTTAGAAAAAGATCCTGAAAAATTGAAGAAGAGATATTCAGACAATAAAAACTTTTTAAGGCTCCTAATGCAGGGTATCAAATACTGCATAGATTTTTCTTTTTTGAAGCTGTGGACTGAGCTTGCAAACCTAAAACAAGCAGTTCTAATTTTTTTTCTTTTAAGGAAAATATACAATTATTTGTCCATTATTAAACCCACCCACAATTAAGTATTTTCAGGGCAATCATAGAATCTGTGCTCTTAGAATCCAACATATTTTGTTTGAGAAACATTATGTTAGCATTTCCAATTCAGCTTAATTTATAATATTTAAATAGCTAATGTTGTCACATGAATAACATTTAACATAAAATGTATGTTTTAAATTAGTATGGTTCAAGTTATTGAGGCTCAACAGTGATATAATGTACGAAAGTTTATAAATTATTACTTAGACCAGAAGTTCAATAATTCTGTACCCAAAGGGCAAGAACAGAAGAGAAGCCTTAGAGTAATTCTGTGCTTCTATTGTAATTCTGAAATTCACAGCATTTAGTAACCAATGTCTCAAAGGAAAATACCGACTTTCATTTTTGTCTCACACAGCTATTCCAACTGGGAGAGGTCTGAGTTCTGAAAGTGCAGCTCATTAAAATGAAGAATTTTCTAGACTTTGATATATACAGTTCACTAGGGACCTACTACCTGTGCACTGAGCTGTTAGGTCTAATAGGAGGTAGCTGCACAGCAGACTACATCTTGATTACATCTTACATTTATAAAATATGATGAGCTGTATGTGACACTCTCCTAGCAGACTCTAAAATAGAGAAGCCTTTAAAGATTAATCTGTCTGCACAAAAATCTGACATCACTTTTAGCTCTTTGATTACTATTTTTATAGACTACTAAAGCATAACCTTAATTTAGTTGCCCTTTTGTACCAGCAAGGGATGAAATAAATTCTACATGGATTTCAATGGAAGCAAAACACACATTTAGGAAAGTTGCAATTTGGAAGTTGAACATACTAAAATGATACAGTATGTGGAATGTGATAGTTTGTGTGTGTGTGTGTTTTTTTAAATAAACATTAGAGATAGTGTATTGTTAAAACAACAATGAACAAAACTACTTATACTGAGAAAGATATATACAGTATATTAAATTGCAAATAAAAATGAATGTGAATTTCCCAGCACTGTATTAAATCAAATACAATGGAAAGAATTAATATTTTAAAATCTGTAAATAATAGACCATGATTCCAATATGGACATTCCAGTGTTCTCCCAAAGGTACTTTTTCAAGAGGAAACTGGACTTTTTGTTTTTTCTTTGAAGATATTTCGCTTCTCATCCAAGAAACTTCTTTGGTTCTGATTGGATTGTGGGGAATGGAAGGAGTATAAATGCTGGATGACCGAAAATCTCCATAGACATTCCAGTGTTCTATTTACATTGCTGCTATTTCTTATGCTCAAATAAAGAACCTTTAACATAACTTTATATTATTTTTCACTGTACTTTTATTAAGTTCATAAAATCATAATGAGAAAGAATGTACTCCATTCTTAGGACAAAAATTGTCTTACTAGAGAATCTCTGATAACCATCCAGCATCTGTTTGAAGATCTCCAATGAAGAAACACTCATCATTTCATGTGGCAGATGGTTTTGGTGGTTAACTTGTATACTGCCAGAAGTTTTCCCTTGTAATTTTTCTCCATTTGTACTGGCCTTGCGTATGGTGTAACAGAGATTAGATCAATTTCCTCTTTCTGTGACAATCCTTCAGATATTTGAAGACTGTTATTATATTTTCCTATAGTTACCCAATTATATCCTTTAACTTTTTTGTAGCTTGTTTTTCAGACCCTGCACTATTTTGAAGCCTTTCTTTGAACACAAATTACTGTTCTTTTCAAACCCAGGAACTGCAATTGGACAGAATATTCCAAGTGGGGTATAACCAGGACAAAGTGGAATAGAATAATTACTTCCCATGATGTCACTTCTAGTCCTGTTAGTGTACTCAATAATAGAATTTGCTTTTTTGACATTTGTACCATACTGCTGTTATAAACCTGTGGTTTGCAAGGAATACAGGTCTCTTTCACATGTGCTACTAAGAAATCAGATTTTTCTATCTTATTCTTTTCCTACTCAAATGCAGAATTTTACATTTCCCCTTATTAAATTGACTGAAATGGTATAGGGTTTCCTGCCTGAACAGTGAGTTGGATTAGAAGACTTCCAAGGTCTCTTCCAATTCTGGTATTTTGTTAAATTCCATCTTATTCATTTCATTTGATCTCTAAGATTTATGTGGATTTTTCCGAAACTTCTCTCTCTTTGCTAAAGAGTGGACTAGACCTCCTAATTCTTTAATGTAGGGCAGAGAAAACTGACTGTGACATTGTATCTATCTAAGTATAATTTTCAATAAAAGGATTATTTCTATGACACATCCAAACAATACTCATTATTACATTTTTTTTCTTTCTATTCTTTTTTCTCCATTGCTTAGGTATCATCTATAGGCATCTATATGCATTAAACATATGTTTATATTAACTTCCTTACAAATTCCATTAAACATAGTGTTTTCATAACTGATTAAATATAGACCTGAATTTATAAGGGCCAATAGAAAAATCTTAACTGTGGAATAACAATAATAAAAGGATGTGTTTAAAAATTGTAGTTATATCAAAATTGCAATCAAAAATTTGTTTTAAAATTAATTGTTCTTTGTAAAATGGTTTATGTATTTCTTGTCTTGAAGCACTTAATTGCGTTCAGAATCAGAGTGGTTAAGAACTACTGGAAGGCTAGATCATTTCTAGTCTTTCGATATTTGGTTATGAGCAAAAAGGCAATTCTAATCCACACTGGTGATTTTTAATATGTAACAAGAGACTACTAGTTATTCCAGATAATTAGCACAGATAATAATCCAAAGAACTATGTTATTAGTTCTTCATGCCCACTAAGGATTTGGAATTGAGTCTCTCAAATAGGAGCTCTACCTTAAGCAGATGGCAAACTAGTTTTAAAACTCACAAGAGATTTCAAAGTAGATTGTGATATGGCATAATGGTGTGATTTTAAAGGAATGCAATACTCAGATCTCTTGTGTAAGTAAAGAAATGTTTTGGATTGGGATGGCAAAATATAACATTTTGTCTGATATAGTAAACAGACAAAATTTCTCTCATTTTAATGAGTACTTTATACAATTTGCATTCTTAAAATGAATTTTATTTCCAAAGGATTGTTATATTACAAAATTTTGGTTTTTAATTCAGCAAAATGCTCACAAAAATGTACACGTATCCAATAAAGAAACTATTATGGATAAATGTGAAAAAATGAGCATATTGGAAATAATGATGTATGAAAAAATGTATAATTAGGAAGAAATATCACAAAGTGTCTACATTTTTTTATTCAGAAACTGATGGAGAGAAATGTATTGCACTAAGTTCAATGAAATTGAACTTACTGGATTTTGACTTTCCTACTGTTATATATGAAGTGTTAAAAGTAAAATATTCTTCAAATTAAGCTGGACTGTTGATAAATATATGAGTGTGTCTGTCTTGCTATTTTGCAAAAATAAAATGAGTATTATGCTTTCTTATAGGGTGTTTGACTTCTCAGTTTAGAGCACTGGTTTTTCTGTCAATCAGAAAGTTGTCTGTAACAAAATATGTACTGTATTCAAAAGCCTTCTGATTTTTATTTTACATTTTATAAGAATTCTTTTGACCCATAACAAGTGTCTTAAAAAGTGTAAACTTTCTTAGCATTTAATTCTAATAATACATTATTAGTAATAAAAGAGTTCTGTTTTTATCTCTAACTTGTATTTTAAAATATATATAAGAAAGTCCAATGATTTGGAGTATGTGTTTTTTTTTAAAGACAAACCAATTTAAACAGCTGAATATTAACACCGTATACAGATATTTTGTATTGTATGCCATCAGGAGTTGCTTTCTGTCAGATGGGCACTCATATAAGTCTGATAAATAACTAAATAAACTAACCCTCACCTGTCATAATATTGAATGGTCAACATTCAGCGCCATACAAGGCTATTGGGCAAGCCATAATTCTATACACTTTTGATTTTAAGCAAATTGGATTGTTTCTTGTTCAGAATATTCCATTAATCTTCCACCACAGCTATGTTGCATTTCTCTTCTCCCTTGAGGGTGGAGACAGCAGCCAGACATGGGTTGTGCTCATTGGTCAGAGGTTGGACTGAGCCTGAATTTTTTCTTAAATTCCGCCCCCTGTTGCTAGGGCTCCCAGCTTTTTGCTCAGTTGTCAGACTGGATAGTTGTGTGGAAAGTGTGCATTATTTGCTACTGCTTTACAGTTAAATTTCTCCTTCTGATTTTTTTGGTTTTTTGACTTTAGATTCACTGACGACTACTCTTTTGCCTACTGGACTTGGATTTAGGTAGATTCTCCCCTCAGCAGCTCCGTGGGAGCTGCTGAGCCCTCTCTCCCTTTTCAGCTCCTGTCATCTTCGTGTAGACTTTTTTAGTCTTTCACACCTTGTGGAGTTTTTTCGCTCCCTTTGGGGGGGAAGGGTACTAATTGCCCTATTGTGCAGATTAAAGGGTATTTACCTAGAATTTGACCTGCTTGTGGAGACTTGCGCTCCCGGCTGTCTCGAACGGCCATTTTGTGTATTCCAGCCTCCCCGCCTTTAAGTGGAGCCTCGCGCCTCCCAGCGCCAGCCGCTTGTTGGTTCTTTGCAAATTCAACGCTGCAGGGTGTTTTCAAAGACCCCGTTTTCCATCTTCTCCTGCGCTCGCTGTCTCAGCTGTCTAGCGCTGATTGACAGCGCGCTCTCCCTTGGCGGCTCGGAGTTTGATGTTTGAAGCGGCTGCTCGATTCTCCTTGCCTCAGCTGTTTGGCGCTAGGCTTTGGAGTGGAGCGGCGCGCTCCCTGGCTTTAGCCGCTTGTCGGCTTTTTCTGAGGGTGCTTGTTTACCCCTAGCCCAGCAGTGTCAGCCTCGGAGGCCCTCTGATCTGCCTCCTTCACTTGCCTGGAGCCGTGTCCTTGCCGGCTTCTTTACTCAGCTGTTTGGCGCCGAAGCTCTTTAGCCCCGAGTAGAGTTTTGCGCTCTCTCTGTCAGTGGCTCGGACGCCATTTTGGAACGGCTTCTACCGCCTGCATTTATATCAGGCCTCCAACCATGATGACTGTGCCTGCAGACAGTTGGTATTCCTCTGCCTATCTCGACAGCTTGGGGGCACCGAGATTTGGGCCATATTAGCTGGAGGTTTTTGACACATTGCTGACTGTGCTGGGTCTCGTCTCTAACGCTTACTGAGCCCCTGGCCTTGTGTAGCCACCAATAAATTATCAGACCTTACCTTCCCTCCTTTGGTCTACCTGGTCTGGAGGTTGTTCCCTCAATCATGCCTAAGGCACAAGCTAAGTCCAAACATGGCCGGAAGGCCACGGTTCGGGAACAATCAGAGGCATCCTTACGGGAGGGCCAGGCCCAGGCGTCAAACGAAGGGGTGCACCCCCCTGTCCCTTCCTCCAAGCGCCCCTCGTTCTCTTCCAAGGCACCTAAGTTTCAGGGGAAACATTCAAATGAGTTTTCTAATAAGCAAAGTGGCAATGACCCACTACGTGGTAAGACAGGCAGGGTGCCCTCTGAGGACCCTGTGCGAGAGTGTTCTCTGACTCCTGATCAAAGGTTCTTGCAGGACTTTCCAATGTCAGTGTCTTCGACAGAAGTTTGGGGCTCTGCTCCCTTGGCGGGGGTGCATTCTACTGTTGAGTCTAGTGCTCCCGGTCTCGCGATGGTCCATCAACCTACTTCTTCTGTTCCGGTCCGAGCCTCTACGGAGGCTCGGACCGGCTCCAGGTCTACCTCCGGTCAATTGGCAACCAGAGGACATTCAACGAATGATTGCCGTGGCGGTACATCAATCGTTGTCTACGCATTTCCATCATGCTCACGGGCCGTCCTCCACTCGTTCAGTCATTTCGGAACCTGCTGAATCTCTAGCTAGGTTCAAGATGGATGATGCCATTTCTCTGGCAGGTTCGGATTCCCCATCCATTTCCGGGGTCAGTGATCACTCCAAGGAGGTGGACATGGAACCCCAGGAACCAGAGCTTTCGGAGGATGAGGGGTTGCCCTCTGACCAGCCAGCCTTCACGGGCCTGTTTCCCCAAGCCCTCTTTAAATCACTGCTCTTTAAAGCAGTAAACGCAGCTCAACTGGGAACGACAGCTCTGGCTGAGCCGTTACCAACTGCGGGCTGTTTGAATCCGTTTTTTGCTGAGCAACTTAAGGCAGTGACAGCCATTCCTACTCCCCCACTTTTCCTGGAGGTCATCCAGAAACAGTGGTTGGCTCCTTCTTCGGTTCCAGTGCCATCTTCCACTGATAAAAGAAACTTCATTGTTTCTTCAGACCTAGAGTCGCTGCTTCATGTACCCTCTGTCGACGCCCCTGTGGCGGCATTGCTCTCATCGTCTTCCATTCCGGGAGATCCAGAGGAAGGCCTTCGACCTGAGGAGCGCAGGTCTGAACAAGTCCTTCAGAGGGCTCACCTAGGTGCGGCATGGGCCATTAAATCTGCAACCACCGCATCTGTTTTTAATAGAACAACACTCCTGTGGCTTAAACAATTACAGGAAAAGATGTCTTTTGAGGACTCTAGGTTGAAACAGGACTTGAATAAAATTGTGGCAGCTGTACAGTTTTCGGCAGACGCCACGTTGCATGCTACGTGATTTGCAGCTAAGTCCCTGGCCTCTTCCATCATGGCCCGCAGCTTAGTGTGGCTCTGACTTTGGCAGGCTGACGCCAGGCATAAGTGGCGTCTGGCGTCGGTAACTTTCTCAGGCTCAAAACTGTTCGGTGATCACTTAGACAAGTTCCTCATGGAAACCAAAAATAAAAGAAAAATCCTGCTGGCTGTGTTCCGTAGAGGAGAACCTCGGGTTTTCTCTTATCCACCTCGTTCTCATCTTCGACCTGCGGAAGGGGGAATGGGTCCCTCCCGCAACACGGGTAATTTCTACCCGGGGGCTTTCAATTCTAGGCAAAGGAACTTTCAGGAGAGACCAGCCAGGAGGAGGAGTTTCGGTTCCCAATGGCCCTTTCGAGGGGGAGGGGGTCGTTCCATCTGTCGCCGTCGTTAGTGGTACCGGGGAACCTCCCATTGGCGGACGATTGGGCCTCTTCGCCAGTGTTTGGGAGGGTACTACTTCAGATTGCTGGGTCCGGGCCTCCATTTCATCAGGACTGGCCATTGAATTTGTGTCCACCCCCCTTTGTCTTTTATCCGCTGCCCTCTGTCCCAAATAGCCGAACGTCGGTTCCTCATGGAGTCGGCTCTCAACCATCTGCTAGCCATTAAGGCTATTCAACGAGTGCCTAGTGACCAGGCAGGACAGGGGTTCTATTCTCGGGTCTTTTTTGTCCCTAAGTCATCGGGTGGGTGGAGACCTATTCTGGACCTTAAACGATTGAACCAGTTTGTAGTCTATAGAAGGTTCAAAATCCTTACGTTCGATCCTGGATGGCGTACGGAGGGGCAATCTCCTCTGCTCAATAGATCTCACGGAGGCTTATCTCCATATCCCCATTTGCCCTTCTCATAGAAAGTTCCTTCATTTTTGTTATGCTGGGGTTCACGACCAGTATAGAGCTTTACCCTTTGGCCTTTCCTCAGCTCCCCGTAGTTTCACCAAGATTTTGGCGGCCTTAGCAGCTCACCTCCGGCTTCAAGCCATTCGTCTCCAGTGCTACCTGGATGACATACTCATTATGTCATCTTCCCATCAGTAGGCCATGTCTGATCTCCATCTTACAATTCAGACACTAGCGTCGCACGGCTTCTCTGTTAACGTAGAGAAGAGCCACCTGGAACCCTCGACTAGAATCCTTCATTTGGGGGCTATTATTGATTTGGCGCAAGGTAAAGTTTTCCTCTCCCCGGATCGTCAAGCCGGGTTGAGATCCATGGTAGCTAAGGTCATGAGAGACAAGAGGGTATCCCCCTTCTTTCCAAACTATTAGGCAAAATGGTCTCGGCCATCTCTATTGTTCCCTGGGCCAGGTTACACCTTAGAGACCTCTAATGGTTTCTCTTGCCTTTACAAAGAATGGGCAAGGGATCCTCTTTGACCAAGGTGGCAGTTCCACGGGAGGTGCTCTCATCCCTTCGCTGGTGGCGATCTCTGGCAATCTCCAAGGGCTGTCTGTTCCTGGACCCTCAGTGGGTAATAGGGACCACCGATGCCAGCAAGTTCGGCTGGGGAGCTCACTGTGGGGCTCGAGTTGCTCAGGGTACTTGGTCCCCCATGGAAGCTGCCCACAGCATCAATTGGCTGGAGCTGCGGATGATTTACCTGGCACTCCGGGCTTTTCAACTACTGGTGACCGGCGGGCATGTGTTGGTTCTCACCGACAACACCTCTGCCAAAGCGCATGTCAATTGCCAAGGCGGTACCAGGTCCCTCTTGCTGATGCGGGAAGCAAAAAGACTAGGCCTTTGGGCAGAGAGGCATCTGGCCTCCTTAAGGGCGGACCATATCTCGGGCGTCTCGAACGTGATGGTGAACTGGCTGAGATGCCAACAAATAGACCACGGAGAATGGAGCCTCCATCCGCTCCTATTCCGGAGGATAATGGCTCATTTCGGGAGTCCGCAAGTAGACCTGTTTGCTTCCCTTCAGAGCAGCAAGTTGCCTCATTTCTTCTCCCGCTTCCCTTCCATCAGGCGGAAGCTGTGGATGCCCTGCACTCCCCTTGGCCGCAAGGCCTGCTGTACGCCTTTCCACCGATTCCCCTCATTCTGAGGGTAATTCGGAAACTATTGCTGGAACAGGCGGAGGTCATTCTGGTGGCACCACATTGGCCAAGAAGGTCATGGTTTGTGGACCTCATGCATCTATCAGTGTCTCCTCCTTGGAGGATTCTGTGTACCCCAGATTGCCTCAGCCAAGGGGCGATTGTACACCCGGAGCCTCAGTGGCTTCAGATGACCGTTTGGCAGTTGAGGGGAAGCTCTACAGTGGGATCACATCCCTTCCGAAGTGATTCGTACCATCCAGGCTTCCCGGTGGTCATCAACGGATCGAATTTATTCAGCTACTTGGCGGACTTCTTCCTCTTGGTGTGAAGCCCAAGGGTTCTCTCCTCTTCAAGCGTCAGTCGTGCAGGTCTCAGCAACCGCTGATTCGGTGGTTTCTCCAAGGAGCGTCTAATCTTTGTCCACCTGTACTGCATTGGTATCCCTGGTGCTGGACTCTCTTATGGGGTCACCATACAAGCCTCTTGATTTGGTCAGCTTGCGCCTGTTGTCTGGCAAGGTGGCCTTTTTGGTTGCGATTACGTCGGCGCATCACATTTCTGAACTAGCAGCATTATTTATTAGGGATGATTTATGTGTGTTTCATGGAGATCGGGTGGTCTTCAGATTGGATCCTACATTCGTGACTAAGATTAACTCTCCATTTCATCGTTTACAGGAACTGGTCCTACCAGATTTCTATCCCTGTCCTTCCGGTCCATTGGAGAGCCAATGGCACACGCTGGATGTCCTCCAGGTGCTTAAACTCTACCTCCAGAGAACTGCTGATCTTCAGCAGAAAGAATCACTTTTTGTTTCCTTTCTACCGTCTTCCTTAGGACAAAGAGTGACTTCTTCCACGGTGGGGCGTTGGATCCGAATGACGATTACAACAGCATACGAACTTTGGTCGTTGACTCCTCCTTCTACAGTCACAGCTCATTCTACCAGAAGTGCTGCGACCACGGCGGCTTGGGCTTCGAAAGCTTCCTTGGTCGAGATCTGCAGGGCGGCGACTTGGACGTCTCCTTCCCCCTTTATTAGACACTATAAACTTGTTAAATTCGCCTCTGCGGAGGCTGACTTTGGGAGGAGAGTGTTGCGGGGTGTTGAGGCCTGGGGGCTTTCTTCTGCTCAGACTGTTCCCGCCCATGAAATGGGACAGTGATCTTTGGTATGTCCCACGTCTGGCTGCTGTCTCCACCCTCAAGGGAGAAGGGGCGTTGGTCCTACCTGATACGCCCCTTCTTGTTGGTTGAATGCCAGCCCCACCCTGGCATTTCAGTCTGGTTATTAATGTTATTATCTTTCTCTTCCTTGTTGGTTTTTCCTTTTTTCTTTCCACACACCGAGTCTGTATCCTCCTTCGACAAAAGCTGGAAGCCCTAGAAACAGGGGGCAGAATTTAAGAAAAATTTCAGGCTCAGTCCAACCTCTGACCAATGAACATAACCCACGTCTGGCTGCTGTCTTAATGAGAAGGGGCATATCAGGTAGGACCAACGCCCCTTCTCACACACTTCCCCATTAATGCTCCTGTCACTTTGCAGATGGTATACTAATAATGGAAGGTGTTTGTCTTTTCTAGATCTTTGCTAATTACTATCATTGATAGTGAAGATTCTAGGCTGGTCTCTAGATATTCAATCTTCTTGATATTGAGGTGCAAAGCAAATTGGCTAAGATAGATATTCCATGTCTGAACACAATACTCCAGTCCTTACCTGGCAGAAGCTGCAAGCAAGACGCATCATGTATAGCAGTGGTGAAATCCAAATTTTTTTACTACCGGTTCTGTGGGCATGGCTTGGTGGGCATGGTGTGGCTTGGTGGCATGGCAGGGGAAGGATACTGCAAAATCTCCATTCCCACCCCATTCCAGGGGAAGGATACTGCAAAATCTCCATTCCCACCCCATTCCTGGGGGAAGGATATTGTGAAATCTCCATTCCCACTCCACCCTGGGACCAGCTAGAGGTGGTATTTGCCAGTTTTCCAAACTATTCAAAATTTCCACTACTGGTTCTCGGAATTGCTTAAAATTTCCGCTACTGGTTCTCCAGAACCTGTCACAACCTGCTAGATTTCACCCCTGATGTATAGTAGAGAAATCATATTTCTTTACATATCTTCTGATTTGACACTGCTCATGTGAATGTCTGAGTAATTGTATATTGCCATCTTCAATCCCATCAAGAAAAAAAGGAGGATATTGTTCCATCAAATGTATTTGGTATCCAAATACATCAGTGCTAGTCAATGAAAGTATCTGAATAGTTTTATTTATTTTTCCAAAAATAATGACAAAAAAGTTATTTTCTCATCAGTTCAATCACATTATTAGCTAATTAATATCCTCTTGTGGCTGCTATATACTGCTCACTATGACTACATTTCATATTTCTCTTAATACAAAATGAGAATTGTATTCTTTGGACAGGAGAGGTAATGATAGCAATTCTGAGTTAAACAACAAGTGTTATACTTTGTCACAATTGTACAAAATATGTTTGAATCATCACATATAACTTTTCTTTTGCAGGATGTCCCTAGATAGAATGGCATGAAAACTATGATCTGTTGATCTAATCTAGGTTTCTCAGAGACTTTTGGTACTATCAATCATAACAGGCTTCTGTAAAAGCATAATGGATGGCTAAAAAAAAACAACAACCCACCACCACACAGACAGTATTGCAATAGCTCTATCTTTATTTACCTAGTTGGCTCCAGAGAAAAGCACAAGATGATTTCCAGGTAAGTCCAGTGGTGGGCTGCAGCATGGTCTCAAGGGTTTGGGTGGAACCTTAGCTCTGATCGCTGGTTGGGCCCTTCCACCCGCCCTTGTGCTACTCTTTCCATTTATAACTAAATTTCTGGCTCGTTGGCTGGCCCAGCTGTGAACCTCTAACCCCTGCTGTACTCACTGGAGCTGCCTGAGTTGATTAGGAGCATGTTTGAAGCTCCGTTTCTCTCCTAAAGGGGCGCTTGCGAGCGAAGGGAGTGCGAGCATGCATGCATGCTCAAAACCAGCAAACTCTTTGTTAAAGTAAGTGCAGCCCACCTCTGGGTAAGCCCAATGCCAGAATTTTCATTTGATTCTTTAATTATGCTCTAGAATGCTGGAAAAAAACATTTTGCCCCATTTGTTAATCTCTGACTTTATATATCAAGTTACATGAAATTGGGTGCCCTAAATAATCTTAAAATGTCCAACTCTATTTACGCTTTTCACCAAAGCATTTGTAGCTGGTTTTGTAGCTGACTGCTTGGCAATGTGCTTCTGAAATATGCCAGAGTACACAAGTACAAATCCAAAAAATAAAAGCAGGCTATGAATATTTTAGTAAATAAATAACACCATATAAAGTAAAAGAAAGCATACTCATATACAAGTAAAATATGTCTTTACAAAATTCTTCTTCCAGAAATATTATTGACTTGACTTCTCATAGAGCTAAAGAGTAAGTATTCCATTAACAAAATTTGTTTTATTTATAGAATTGTCCTTGATAAACAACTCATCAAGAATATCCTATCTTTCAAATCGTAACAATTTGGAATATTTAATTCCAAATTAAACTTTAATTCTTTAACACATTTAATTCAGTTCATTTACTTTTAAAATTATTAAATTCTTTTTAAAGAAAATATGTACAAAATGTATTATGTATATGTAAAACAAATATCATGATATCTTTTCTTCTGCTGTACACTATTAGACAAGGAAGACTGATTTGCAGAAGCAGATGCAATAAAAATGTTCCTCTAAGTAAATGTTACGGCACTTTCACAACCACTGCTGAGGCTATTATTTTATCAACAGTTACAGAATTGCTGTGCGTGTTGGTTTGTTGAAACTGTACAGAAAAAACAAAGAAAATTTGATATGAGATTATGGTAAAAATGAAGCAAAGCAGAAGATATAATTAATAGAGTTCAAGTACTGAAGTCAAGTTATCAGAGAATCACTAAATGAAATCTGCAGTCAGTGTGAAGACATTGTATTGTATTAGTTGAACATTTGCAGCAACAAATGCTTTTCACTTCATTTAAAAATACAAATATGAATCATTCCATCCTTTCAAATTATTTTTGTATCTCGCTGTTTCCTTTGTATAATGTATATTTTATATTTTATAGCATAATATAACATTTTTTCTACCATAGCAGCACATTTTATGATAATAAAATGATAATCCAAAGGGTAAAACACAATACAGCAATCAAAATAAGTACAAATAATTAGAGCCACCTCCATCATGTGGAAAATATCCCACTTGGGTACCACTGAGCACTCTGAGTTCATTCACATTCAAATGTAGTCTTCCTACAGACTAATCTCTTAATCAGTGAAATCACCACTGCTATGAAAGACACCAAATGAGAAAAAGCTAATACATCTTTATGCATCTGTGGTGATATCCTACACAAGTAATTTAAAACAAACACGCATGAAAGGCATAAGAATATATGCAAGACAATAAATAGTGTTTGGTTATTCCTGAAAAGAATCTTTCAAATATGAGGGAGCATACAAATACAAATGATTGTAACATACTGTATATTTAGGACTACCAGCTTAGAAAACAAGTACTGCTTTTCTAAATAAGAAGAAAAATGATGATACATCTTAAACCAGATTTATAGATTTTTGAAAAATGGAGAGAAACTAATATAAAAATAAAGACTCAACTCCTTTTCATCAAAGGGGTCATATAATGTTGGTATTAGGAATAAATTATTATAGACAAATAATAGATATGACTGAGCCATTTGATTATATGTAGCATTTGAAAAAATTACAGAAAATGGTAGCATTAATAACAAATGTTTGGACATATGGTAGCAAACCTACAAAATTATATGTTATTTAAAGTAAGAATTGATAACTTAATAAGTCAACTTTATTTTGGTTCAAGAGCACACTCTCCAAAATGCACAATTCGTTAACAAATCATCAGTTTTTGGCAGCATGTTCCTATTTCCATTAAAAAAAAAAGAAGTTTAAATGAATTATAATACACTTTCAATGTGCTTGGAACACTAAATCTGTTGCAATATTTTTATGCAACTAACCATCTGGTTTTGGCACTGCAATCAAACAAGATAGACACAGACTTCAACGGACAATTAGAACTGCAGAAAAAACAATTGCTACCAGCCTACCTTCCTATAGAACCCTCACATCCTGGACATAAACTGTTTCAACTTCTTCCCTCAAGATGATACTATTGGGCATTGCACACCAAAACAACTAGATACAGTCCCTCCCCCCCATGCCATCAGTCTGATAAACAACTAATTCCCACAACACTGTCAAAATATCTAGTAGGGCTGTATTACTATTATCCTTCTCATCTTTTCTATTACCTATTTCCTTCTCCTCTTATGACTATAACTTTGTTGCTTGTAACTTACAATTTATATTAATTGTTTTATTTAATATCCTAGTATTCGTTTTTTCAAGTTTTTTATTTTATTTTACAATATATCCATATCAATGCGTGAACATCTGTGTTCATGTGGCATCTGGGTATCATACATTTTAGTACAAAACAAAATAGTGCTATTAATCATATTTGCTACATTCCTCAAGCTTATGTAGTTCTAGTGTTAATACACATATTTGTATTAGATTATAAACTTTCATTATTTAATTGTTCTATGTTTCAATACATTATTGATTTTATTTCCTCTGCGCATGTCCAAGATGGCCGCTCCCAGCTGAGCGGCGGCGATACTCGGGGGATATCCCCCGGGTTTTGGGGGTTCTGGGGGTTCGACCAGCTAATTGACCCCCATGTCTGGTGAGGGGAGCTTCTCACCAGTCTGTGTCATCTTCTTGAGAGCTGGCAGCTCTCCAGGACACGATGGCCACGAACGAGACGGAGACGGCTGCGCTGCGGCTCTATGAGCGGGGAGAGCGCCCTCAGCGTCCTCGGCATCTCCCCGCAGCTGCCGAGCTAGTGGAACGGGCGGTGGCGGCGTCGGCGATGCAGCCCCTCCCTGGAGCTTCAGGGACTCCGAGGGGATGACAGGGGCTTCCTGTTAGACCCAACGGTGGACGGGGATGTTTTAAGAGCTGGCATCGTCGGGATTGGCACTCGCTTTAACACTGGGACGAGCGGCTGGGAGAGATAACATCAGAGAGGCCGGAAAGGGACAGGAGCCTGAATAGGGAGAGCGAGGGGCATCCTGACCATGATTTGAATCAGACCATCAATGTTTGTTTCTTGGAACTGCCGGTTACAGCTATGGATGGGAGGCCCACTTGGAGGGGGCCCACTCCTGGTCCTTCCAGAGGCTCCCCCCCTCCCTCATTTGGATGGGGGTGAGCTAGAAACATTGCTGTTTGATGGTCACAAAAGACCTTGGGCCAGGCTTTTATGCCTTACGTGGTCTATCAGCCTCCAGGAGGCCACTTATCATCTGGAGATGCCTCTGAATAATATGATACGATACTTGTTATGATACCTGCCTCCCATGGACGTGGACATCTATAGCCTCCCGATTCGCCTCCCTACTCGCCTAAGGTGCAGCCGCTAGAGTTATCGGAGTCTTCTCTGGGCCCGTGAACCTGTAGATTGGTGGTTTGTTATCAATGCCCCCAATTGTAAGAGGGAAATATTCGGATTTCAAGTCTTTCATGGTGCCGGTCGATGACTGCGGTTTCTGGCCCTTCCCAGCTTTCGTGAGAGGGCAGCTGGTGTTAACATCTGGCCTCGAAGCGGCCTAAGACTCCATCCACTGCTGTGAGAGAGCAGTGGAATTTACTGACTTGGAATTGATTGAATATCCCTTTCCAGACTTTGGACTATCTTGATTACCCCCAGGCCGTTGATTTTCCCCCGATTGATTGATTAATTAATTGATTGATTAGATGTATTCGCCAACAGAACTTCTTATTCTGCGAGACTCCCCCCTCTCGCAGGTGTGGCCCTCCACTTTATCAAGGGCCTACCTTTATGACGGGCTTTGGCACCCCGAGAGGTGGCATGCTGCAAAAAGGGGATTAAGGGGTTTTTTAGGGAAACTTTTTGATAGATTTTTAAGGGATTTTAAGGGGCGGGAGGGTTGTGTGGGTTTGGGGGTTAACCCATGGGGGGAGGGGTCCGGCCCAGCTGTTAGTGGGGCCACGGAGGGTGTAGATTCCGGGGGTAAGGGGGACATCAGAGTCCATTCTGTCGAGGGCTTTTCTATCAATGTGTTGAGTGGGAGGGGCAGATATGGTGGGAGCAGGGGGCCGCATCATGTAGTGGGGGCGCGCACTCGCTATCTTCGAGCGGTGGCACGCCCCGGTCCCCATAGCCCTTCTCGTATCCCAGGCTGTTCAGACTCTCAGGGCCCGAGCCTTCGGCTGCTGTCGTGCAATGCCAGGTCCGTGGTAAATAAAACCCCCCTCATTTGCGATCTTATTCAGGAGGGGGGAGCAGACCTGGCAGGTATTACGGAGACCTGGTTGGGCCATGAGGGGGGGGTTCCCCTCGTGGATATGTGCCCACCAGGTTTCCGAGCATTCCATCAGCCGAGAGCTCAGGGCAGGGGCGGGGGGGTGGCGGTTATTATAAAGGAAAGTCTTGATCCGAGGGAGACCACTGTTCCACAGATAGCCGGATATGAGTCCCTTTTTGTGAGGTGGGGTCGTGGAGTACAGATGGGCTTGTTGATCACGTACCTGGCTCCCTGCCGCGTGGCAACGGCCCTGCTCGAGCTGCTCAACGTCATAGCTGAGGTGGCGGTTGGTACCCCCAGACTTCTAGTCATGGGGGATTTCAACCTGCCATCTGTCGGCGAAACGTCTGAGGTGGCTCGAGAGTTCATGGCTTCCATGACGGCCATGGACCTTACTCAGTTAATTCATGACCCCACTCACACGGGTGGACACACTCTGGACTTAGTTTTTGTCTCTGGTCAGTGGTTGAGTGGCCTTGATACAGGGGATATAGTCATCGAACCCTTGTCATGGTCTGACCACTCGCTCCTTCGACTGGACTTTCTAACCGCTGCACCCCGCCGCAGGGAGGCGGGACCGACCAGGTGGTTCCGCCCCAGGCGCCTGATGGACCCTGATAGGTTCCAGATGGAGCTTGGGCCATTTCCTGAGACTCTGGCTCATGACTCGACTGAGGACCTGGTGGCCGCCTGGGATAGTGCGGCTGCCGGGGCCTTGGACCGTGTCGTGCCTTTGCGGCCTCTGACCCGGCACCGAACTCACCTAGCTCCTTGGTTCTCCAAGGAGCTCAGGGAGATGAAGCACCGGAAAAGACGCCTGGAGAGTAGTTGGAGGACCAGTCGCTCCAAATCCGACCGAACACTGGTGAGGTCTCATATTAAGACCTACCTAGTGGCGATAAAAGCGGCGAAATCTAGTTATTTTGCCGCTCTTATCGCGTCATCAGATAATCGCCCGGCCGCCCTGTTTAGGGTGACCCGCTCTCTCCTCCATCTGGAAGCGCGGGATGACCCCTTGCAGGGCCGAGCCGAGGACTTTGTGCAGTATCTGTATGACAAAATCGCTCAGATTCGGGAAGGACTGGCCTGTGACTGGGTATGTCCGGACGGGATGACTGAGGCAGGTCTTGAGAGTGTTATCTGGGGGGAGTTCGATCCTGTGGCTCCCGAGGACATGGACAGGGTCCTGGGACGGCTGAACGCGACCACATGTTTATTGGACCCGTGTCCCTCCTGGTTGGTACTGGCTTCCCGGGAGGTGACACGAGGCTGGCTCCAGAAGATTGTTAACGCTTCTTTGAGTGAGGGGGTCCTGCCGGCCGCTTTGAAAGAAGCGGTTGTGAGGCCCCTCCTCAAGAAGCCCTCTCTGGATCCGGCTGTTTTGGCTAACTATCGTCCAGTCTCCAACCTTCGCTTTGTTGCGAAGGTTGTTGAGAGTGTGGTGGCGCAACAGCTTCCCCGGTACCTGGATGAAGCTGTCTATCTAGACCCGCTCCAGTCCGGCTTCCGGCCTGGGTACAGCACGGAAACAGCATTGGTCGCGTTGGTGGATGATCTCTGGAGGGCTCGGGATAGGGGTTGCTCCTCTATCCTGGTCCTGTTAGACCTCTCAGCGGCTTTTGATACCATCGACCATGGTATCATGTTGCACCGGTTGGCGGGGTTGGGGGTGGGGGGCACCGTTCTGCGGTGGTTCTCCTCCTACCTCTCTGACCGGTCGCAATCTGTGTTGACGGGGGGGCAGCGGTCGACCCCGAGGCACCTTGCTTGTGGGGTGCCACAAGGGTCGGTCCTCTCGCCCCTTCTGTTCAACATTTATGTAAAGCCGCTGGGTGAGATCATCCGTGGCTTTGGGGTGGAGTTCCATCAGTACGCTGATGACACCCAGCTGTACATCTCCACCCCAGGCCACCCCAACGATGCCCTTGAAGTGATGTCCCAGTGTCTGGAGGCCGTGCGGGCCTGGATGCGGAGAAACAGGCTCCGACTCAACCCCTCCAAGACCGAGTGGCTGTGGCTTCCAGCGTCCCGATATAGCCAGCTGACGCCATCGCTGGCTATTGGGGGCGAATCACTCGCCCCCACGGAGAGGGCTCGCAACTTGGGCGTCCTCCTGGACGCACGGCTGTCTTTAGAAGATCATTTGACGGCCGTGGCCAGGGGGGCTTTTTATCAGGTTCGCCTGATACGCCAGCTGCGCCCCTTTCTAGATTGGGACTCTCTACGCACAGTCACTCAGGCACTAGTCATTTCCCGCCTGGACTACTGCAACGCTCTCTACATGGGGCTCCCCCTGGGGTGCACCCGGAGGCTCCAGCTGGTCCAGAACACGGCCGCGCGGGGGATTATGGGGGCGACGAGGCACTCCCATGTGACACCTCTCCTGCGCGAGCTGCACTGGCTCCCAGTGGTCTTCCGGGTGCGCTTCAAGGTGTTGGTGACCACCTTTAAAGCGCTCCATGGCTTAGGGCCGGGGTATTTACGAGACCACCTTCTGCCACCAATAGCCTCCCACCGGCCAGTACGCTCGCACAGAGTGGGCCTCCTCAGGGTGCCGTCCGCCAGACAATGTCGGCTGGCGACCCCCAGGGGGAGAGCCTTCTCTGTGACGGCGCCCACCCTCTGGAACAACCTTCCCCCAGAGTTACGTATAATAACAGACCTCCGGATTTTTCGTCGGGCCCTGAAAACCTATTTATTTCAACAAGCTGGGCTGGCCTGAGTTAAATTTTAAATTGATTTTAAATTGGGTTATCTTAATTTCGGCCAAAATATTTAATTATTTTAATACTGTTCTTAAATTTTGTATGCTTTGTTTTTATCTTGGCTGTGCACCGCCCTGAGTCCTATTGGAGAAGGGCGGTATAGAAATTTAATTAATAATAATAAATAAATAATAATTATTCTAATGCCAATCACAATGTTGTTTAAACATACATAATAATACCATCATTCAATTTCTAATCTTCTCTCTTATTACTTTTATCTTATTGTATAAAAATGTGTATACTAATGTTCCCCCTCTCTCTTATTTATATCCCTATTCTAACTTAATTATGCCACCATTACATTTAAGAACAAATCCTTTCTATCCATCATCTCTTGCCTGTTTTAAAGCTTTGTTTGTTTTTTAACTTGCCTCCCATATTCCTCTCTTAGATCTTTATCCCTATTTGCATCTACATCCTGACTATTCATTTTAAAGATTTCTCCATCTCTGCCCTTTTCCATTGTCTAGCTTCCAAAATATCTACCCCTGCCCCTGTCTCCCTTTCATAAACGTCTTCCTGCATCCCAAGTTTCCTTTTTAAATGTCTTAAAATGTTTTCCTCTTGGTTTATTTCATCACTCATTGTTGTTTTTGTTACTGTCTCCTTATTGTCATATTGTTTTGTTTTCTGGTTAATCTGTTCTGCTTTTTCATCTGCTCTTTCAATTGGCTCCTCCTTTTCCTGGACGTCTTGATCACTCATTGTCCTTTGTATAATATTTCCCAGTTTTTCATCCATGCCATGTACTAAGTTCTTAAACTCTTTGTGGTTTCTTATCAGAATGTCCTTGATGTTTTAAAACATTGATGCCATTTCTTCCCAAATTCCACTCATTTCCTCCTGATATAGCATCTTGTCTTGTTTTAATAAGTCCCGCTTTTGTCTAGTAATCTAAAAACCATATATTCAAGCCTAAAGTCACTTCCCAAAAAGAATTCAATGTTCACAATTTTTGTATTCCATAGTTAATCAATCTGTTCCTTTAGATAATCCCAAAGGCTTTCCAGAACCTCCTTAAATCACCTTTATTCGTTCACTCTTGTAACATAGCATTCAGGGGTCTCTTTAATGAAAAAAATCTTCCTTATTCTCATATTTAAATCTCCAGTAGTCAAGACGTAGGTGCATAAAACATAGCCTTGTCAGAATTATCCAGGATTTAAGAATATGTTATACTTTTCTTTCATCAGCAGATGGCATTTTCAGTTTAGATTTCAATGTTAACCAGTTTAATAAGTCAAACTACAGAAACAAAGTTAGTTTTTTAGGTAAATAGTTTCTGCATTTTAAAAATGCCTTTCCAAAACAATGCCTGCTCAGTTTAAAAGTCCAATTTTCTGTATTTTTAACAGGTTTTTTTTTTTTTTTGCTTTTCTCCCCTTAATTCTTTTCTTTCAATTCTGAAGTTTTTCTCAAAGTGCTTAGTTACTGCTTTAGCAAATAGTTGTAAGCCTCTCTTTTCCTGGATTATTTCCTTTTGGGATTAGGTTTTAAATAAGAAAGAATCCTCTCACCCAGTTCCAGACATTGTTCACTAACTTCGCTCCAGCACCAGTCTAAAGTGTTCCTCGGCTGCCCCAGCTTCATGGCAGCCATCTTTAGGCTGCCTCTTTTCGTCGTGGCTGAGAGGAAAAAAAACATGGGGTCCAGCAGGAGAGTTGCAACTCTCTGTGGTCTCACAGGGTGCCCTTCTTTGCTTCGCCACCCTTATAGGACGGCTTTGGCTCCATTTGGAGCCCACCAATGGTGAGAACTCAGCATGGGAGCACGGAGACCCACTCCTCGTGTCTGATCTCGCTGCGACACCAACCAGAAGCCTTTAATATCCTAGTACTGAAAGCTTATACACCAGAGACAAATTCCTTCTCTTCTCCAATCATACTTGGCCAATAAAGAATTCTATTCCATTCCATTCCATTCCATTCCATTCCATTCCATTCCATATGTTTGTCACATATATATTTTACATTTGTTAAGCAGATCTTTTTGATGGTTTCCATATTAGATTTTGTTAACATGGGACAAATTAATGAAAGACAAATGTCTATTTCTATTTAACCATGAAGGAAAATGTAACCTTAATGTTCAGAAGTAAATGTTGCTAAACATTAACTACAAATTTAAAACAATATTGTGTTCAGTTTATGAAAACTGAAGCACTATTGGGAATGAATTGTTGGACTGGTTGAGTACATCTAGAAAGTTTCTTGTGTGTTTGTGTGTTAAAATATTACACAACTTTTCTTTGATTTCACAAATGGAAAAATGAAAAGCATTAAACTATTCATCAGTCTATGATTAAGGAAATAAGAAAATTAAGAGAATTTGAAAACTTTAGTAAGTAGAATATTCTGAATTCTTATATCAAAATTTCTGAAGGACATTTCCAGAACAAAGCATTCTGCAACTGCAGATGTATCTTGAAATAGAAAAGAGGTTTCTAGATATCACCTAATATACTTTTTAAAATGCAAACAGTTCAGATATTGTTTATCAAATTTGTGCTGCAGCCTGGCTCAGTGAAATCACCTCTGGGCAGATATAACAATCCAATTGTAATGTTCAATATCGTGTATTTTCATAAAGTAGAACATTGCTCCTGGATTAAGATAGATTCTAGAATCATTGATTTGAAGATGAACTATTGATTTCTAAATTCAATACAATGACTCAGTACCCCTATTCCTTACTCAGGTGCTACACAAGCAATTGCCAGAATATCTCCCCCCCCTTTTTTTTTGCTTTATAACAAGTGATGCAATGCCCTTTTCACTAAATGTGGAATCAAATTCTCAAATACCATATTGAAGGAAGAATTTGAACTAGAAGACACTAGAAAATTAGAGAAAGCATATCTCATCTCTAGTGAATTAAAACCATGTCATATCAGTTCAGTTTGCATTGAAATCAGTGTCATGCCTTTTAACTTCACATATTCCTGAAAATCAAGCAGTTCCTGTCTTGGGTGGACAGGCTGTTAATCAAAATGAAAGTTAAATGCTATATATATATATTCAGACATATTAACTTTGCTGTTTTTGATATCAGATTTAAAAATAGGAAACAATTATGTAGTAATTTGTTAGTATTCTTGATACTTTTCTAGCAGCCGAATGATTTTTTAACAAGTCAGATAGACTGATCTCTGGATAAACAGTTTCAGTTATCAAAATTCCTGGCTGAGACAGGAAGATAACTTATTGTGCAAAAATATAGTTAAGTTAGCATTGAATATAGCAACTATATTGTGTTAACAATCTTAGGTTTCATATAACAAAAATATAAGGGATAATCATAGTGTTTTTAAATTTATGATACTGCAAGCACGGATAAAAATTGTGTATTTCTTTACAGAAATGTGAAGAAAATCCTTGAATATAAATTGCATTTAGTTCTCAATTTCCATGTTTTCAAGCTTAGCGAAGGCATAAAAAGTACATAAAACATTAATGAATCTGGCCCTGACATTTAAATTCTATACATTTTAATGTCCCTTTGCTTACCTTTGACTCCTTCAGGGACCTTTTGCTATATACTATATGTAGCATTGAAGTTTGCTCATATGTTTGATTCACCTTACAGAAAATATGCTAGTAACTGTAAATATTAAAATAGTATGCACGATAGAGCCTTTTTTAAAATGAATGACTTAACTTGAACATTGTGACTTTTCACAATAATATTGTTTATAATATCATCCTTACATAAAATTCAATCTTATGTAAACAAATTTAATTCCTTGAGGCTGAACTGTAGAAATGGAAACCTAAAATATTATATTGAAATCCCCAAATACTATATAAATTTAACAACATGAAAATGTTTTTAAATAATTTTTTGAATTTGTATTGTATTGTTCCTATGTCTCTGATACACAGCACGAACCTAGACTGCCTTAGTAGGTGGCCTTCTGTTAGTTAATGTTTTTTTAGTATCTATTTTCTTTGTAAATTTTTCTGAATCCTTGGAAATTGGTGGTATATCAGCAAATTGCTAAATGAATGAATGGAAGGGTAGATAGTTGGATAGGTTTTAGAATACAGCTTAAGGAAAACATGAGGACTTTCTAATTAATAGCAAGAGAAATTCTGAATAATATTTTTATATTGAGTTAAAAACAATTATATGAAAAGAATAGGATAATAAAATATATAGAACATAGAATTCTTGCTACAACTGCTTTTATTCCCATGCTAATATCTATGATATTAGGTATATGGAAGTAAAAATCCAACACTACTATTATGTCATCACATTCATTTTATGAAATGAAAGGCAATAGAATATATTGAAGTGTTTTACCTATAAAAATATGGTCATTGCAGCAAACTGATATTATATCAAAATGAGGACATGTATGGTGATGTCATAATATAAATCCCTTACTTATATAGTATATTTGCATCCTAAAGTCTGAGGTAATTAGTAATAGTATTTGCAGTATGTAATTAAGGTTTAAATTTTGCTAACTTGCCCTTGTTCCCTCACAAAGAGAAAGTTCTTATTAATTTGGAAGCCTGTAAAATCAGAAAAAGCTCAACATGTAGATAGAGTTGAATTCTTATCTCTATTTCATATAGGAACCCCTATATTCTGATTCTGAAGGAATTTAATTTCCATTGTACTGTATTTTTGTTTAGAATATAGATTTTGGAATTATTTTTCTTTTCATCAGCTTATTCAACTATTACTTTAGCCATGATAAAACCTTCTCAGTGACATTTTCCCCCCATCACCACATTTTCTTTTATATATATATATATATATATATATATATATATATATATATATATATATATATATATGGGAAAAATGGAATGAAAAATTAACTACAATGATTGGCAACAACTCTCCAATAATTACCATAAGGATTTTTTTACAACTCACTTGGAAATGTACAGATCTAAATCTAAGTTCTGCATACAGAGTATATGGTCTATCTCTGAATTATTTGAAAATATATTCATTATTTGGGCTCATTTAAGTTCAAATTAAGTTTAATTAAGTATTTAAACATGCAATTTTGTAAAGTTTATTTATTTATTTGTTTGTTTGTTTGTTTGTTTAACTTCTATGCCGCCTTTCTCCGAAGACTCAAGGCGGTTTACAATGCATTTAAAAACCATATATAAAAACATTAAAAATTAAAACATTAAAAACAATTAAAACCCATTCACACCATTCATGGCCGGATCTTGCCAGATCGCAACAGTGAGATTAACGGCCCCAGGCCTACCAGAAAAGCCAGGTCTTCACTGCTTTTCGGAAGGCCAATAGGGTGGGGATGATCCAGATCTCAGGAGGTAACTGGTTCCAGAGAGCTGGGGCAGCCACAGAGAAGGCCCTCTCCTGTGGGCCCACCAGCCAGTACTGTTTAGCTGACAGGACCCGGAGGAGCCCAACTCTGTGGGATCTTACCGGTCGCTGGGAGCTATACGGTAGAAGGCGGTCTCGAAGTTTAAATTACACTAGCAACTTATTCTGTATCACAAAATGATTTTGAAATCTACCACCTGACTACACAAACAGTTAAACCTGTCATACTAATTCATATTCCTATAATCAAGACAGTACAAATGTGTTAATTCATTTTTTACATATATGTAAACAGCAAAGAAAAATATTCATGGCGATTTACATCCCAGTGATACTAATCTCATTTGATTTTACCTATAAATGCAACAAGGTATTAATTGATTATTTTAGGTATTCCTTATTTATCTCTCTTTCAATATATAAATGTATGTATATTTACTAAGTTAAATATATGCATTTTGAATAGCTTAATAGTTAGAAGATAAAATATGTTATATAAATTCAAATGTATTCCATATTTCTAACTAAAACTTCTGGCAATAAACAGCTTAAAGAAATAAGTTTATCACATCACTGTATAATTGATGGAGTATAAGTATCTTTCCAAACTAGTCTATGCTTTTAGAATAACCTCAGTATCCATCTCTATCTTTTCCTCTTAGTTTTCAAACTATTTTTATGTAAATCAGAAGAATGATAGTCATTCAAAAATAGTGGATTTTCCAAATCAAAATTATTGAGAAATTTTGTCCAAAAGACAAAACAGAACATAATACAAGACAGTGTAAACCAATGTGGCATTTAGGGAACAGGTACAGGAAGTCCTCAACTTACATCAATTTGTTTAGTGGCCATTCAAACTGAAAAAAGTGACTTATCATAGTTTTTCACACTGTTGCAGCATACAGATTGTCACATGATCAAAATTCAGATGCTTGACTCATATTTATGATGACTGCAGTGTCTGGGGTCATGTGACTCCCTTTTGTGACCTTCTGACAAGTAAAGTCAATGGGGAAGCCAGATTTACTTAACAACCATGTTAGTATCTTAACAACTGCAGTGGTTAACAACTGTGGCAAAAAAGGCCATAAAATGTGGCAAAACTCCCTTAACAACTGTCTTGCTTAGCAACAGAAAGGTTGTACAGTACTGTACTATATCTCCAACTATTAGCTTAATTCACATTTTTCCCCTAGAAAAAAAACACCAATAGAATCAAAACATCAAATAGAATCAAACCATCTCAGCCACCTTGAGTCTCCAGAGAAAGGCGGCATATAAATTGAACTAATAAATAAATAAATAAATAAACTTATTGATTTAAACTACATGCTTCACACACACTGTGTGCATAATTTGTTCTTATTTTTACCTCAGGATTCCCTAAAATGTCATATAGAATAATAATAAAGTATATTTTGCTTATTATTTCTAGCAGTGTCTTTCTAAAGTAGAAGGAACGAATAGACAGTAATACCTTTCAACTTAGAAGAGGTATAAAGTATGCATAATGCAATTTTGTAGTAGACAATAGATTATTTCTTTTTATTTAAATAGAAATTCAAGTGTCTCTTTAACTGCCAATTGAAGCTTCCTTGATAAAAAAAGGATATTTCTGAAAAAGAATATTAAATTATAGAAAATAAATTTAATAATATATAGAGAAATAATATAGACTGTAGTCATTTTAAAGTTTCAGTTTATTCCAAAAAGCACTAACTTTATACATGAAAACAAAGAGAGAAACTGAATTTCCATTCAGCAAATTCCCTGCTGGGGGCAATATTACTCCACTTGTCTTGAAATTACAAGGCAAAAAAATCCAAAAAGAAAAACATATAAAAACAAAAGCTAAAGTCAGTAAGAAAGAACTATTAAGCATTGAATAAGTCACAATGAAGCATTTTTAGTAATTTGAAATGCAGAAAATCATTGGCATTATGGTATGTTACATTTTTTAAAAAAATAACTGCATCATATATTAGCATTAACAATTTACTAAAAGTTTCCATATTTTCAGAACCCTAGTCATAGTGATGAATCCAACCGACTGCTCAATACAGAATTCAAGACCAATGACTGTCTTTTGCTTTAACACATCTAGCAAAGGAAAAGCCATAAATACCTTTGAGTGCCATTACCCAACTCTTAAGAAGTTTTTTTCTAACATTAAAATGGACTTTGTTTTCTTATCATCTCAGTTTATTATAGGGTGTACTATATTTTGAAATGATAATAAATAGGTCTGGATCTTCTTTGTATAACATTATTGCATTCTAATAGCCTTCCTATTGATATTTTCAGCCCATTTTATATCATATCAGTCTTAACTTACAATACTGTATAGTTGACAATTGTCGCACGCTTTGTACATAGTTCCTGGAGATAAAAAATCCACATTAATATGACTTTAGATGCTGAAGTTTCAAGATATCCTTATTTGTATACTGAGAAGTATAGAAGACTGAGTAGATTTCAAAATTTTTGCATCTACATAAGGGTTCTGTAGCCAGAGTTAGGTGAAAAAGATATATAATTTCATTGTAATCATATGTATCTTTTTAAAGAAATACTGCCCACTGAATTTAGGTAAATAAGTAATATAGAATTACAGACTTGTAATATAACAAGCTATCTCTGAACATTTGCATAATATAGTATCAGAAATAAACCAAATCTTTATCTTTTCATCCAAAAGTTAATTCCATTTTCTTCATTCAAACATTTTTTAAAAACCATTTTGAGGTTGCTATTGATAAAACTTTCTGGAAAAGGTTCTGATGCTGGGCAAAGTGTGGGAAAGACAACCAGCAGCAAGATGGTTGAACTCAGTTAGAGTGGCACAGATACACCATTGGGACAACTGAAAGACCAGGTTATAGATAGAGTGTCATGAAGAAAAATCTGTTTTTTTAATGTGTGGTTGCTAGGAGTTGAAAACAACTTTATGGCACATAATCAATCAATCAGTGATAATACATTGCAATCGAGTTAGAGATCTACCATTAGATTTTAGTCTCCTCTTTTTCTACCTTTTTCAAAAAATAATCTCTCCATCTCTGGCATCCTGTCATTATTTATTTTGTTTGATCATTGAAGCACAAATACCCTACTTGAAGGTATTTGGTTTTATAGATAAATGTCACAATAATTAAGACTGAAAAAGTTGTCAAAACTTTTATTATGGCATATATAAAAATTGTATAAAATAAATACAATTTAAAAAGTGTAAATAGTTCCACACTGTAGAGAATCCAAAGTGTAACAGAAAATAACTGAAATGAAATGAAAAGGGAACAAATAAAAGCAAACAAATATATCCTGGAAGGAAATCGATGGAAATCAAGCTTAATTGTGTGTTGTCACATGGTACTACAAAGAATAAAATAAAGTAGTCAAGAAAAATAATCACATTCACAAATCATTGTCATGTGTTAATAAGAAAAACTAACAAAGGACAAAATGGATATGTGAAACAAACTGAATATTAGGATTCTGCAGGGCAATGAAAGGGCCCCTTTAATTTCTAAAAGGACGGCTCCCTTTATGGTAATATGCTTAGCAAAGCACTCTTTTTGAATGCTTACCCTGCTGGGATGAATATGCTTGCAGTCTTCCTGCAGATCTTCCCCATCAACTAAAGAAGTAGAAGGAGAAAAGCTGCACAGCTCATTCCTGGCACCCTACATGAGTTAATTTTTTTGAACATACATAATATGCACTTATTTATTTGTTGGCTTACTTGTTTGTTTTATTTAGAGCACTTCTACACTATCAACTCCACAAGGATTCCCAGTGGTTTATAAGAAAGCTGCACATAACATTTGCAAAAACAATTAAAAGCATACACTCAGTCCAAAATCTGGCATCTGATCAGTGATTTCCTTACCACTCATCAGATTAAGGCTATTCAGCACAGCTTGTTTTCATTGCTTTCTGAAATACTGTTAGGAAGAACACAGATCAATTCTTCTGAAGCAAGCTATTCCAACAAACTGGGGCATACCCACAGAAGTATGATTATCACTTTCTTTTAGAATGCATACAATTTAAGGAGAATAGTCTCACCCATCACAGGGGACCCAGTTTGGCATAATGGTTAAACACAAAGCTAGAGACAGAAGCTGTGAGTTCTAGTCCTGCCTTATGCACAAAGCCATCTTGGTAACTTTGGACCAATCACTTTCTCTCAGCCCTAGAAAGGAGCAGTAAAATACTTTTGAAAAACCTTAGCAAGAAAATTGTATGAATTTGTTCAGACCATTACCAGGAGTCAAACAATGACTTTAGGCTGAACATACATGTGCCCACACACACATTTCACATATATGCATTTCTGCAAAGCATTCACTTGCATATTAGAAACTAAATTGACTATCAACACAAAAGGTTAATTATTTGTTTGAACATTTAAATTGATAGAAACATTTTCATTTAAAGCAAAATGATGATGTTGATGATGATTTTACATGTTTAGAGGTTGCAAATATCATTAGCAGGATTCTATATTGCAGTATCTTGTCAATTAAAGAACCTTATCTCATTACTTTACTTGCAGTCTTCTGCTGATTTACCTCCTCCCCATTTTTAGATATATCATTTCCATTTTTCCCCGAAAATAAGATGCGGGGCTTTTTTGCTCCAAAAGATGCATTAGGGTTTACTTTCAGGGAAACACGATATCAGGGTGATCAGCCTGGCTGGGTGCCACAGCCCTGGTGCGTGCACAAGAGGTGGCGAGCATGTGGGGGCTGATGGTGGTAGGTGGCAAGTGTGCGGGGGCTGATGACGTCTGGCAGCAGACGCAGCCCACTGGCCCCTTGGCTAGCACACTCTGGGATAAGTTTATTACCATCCATCCTGCAGGCGGAGCAGAGATATGGAGAGGCATGTGATCTGGCCTGCCAGATGCACCACATGGCAAGCAAAGCCAGATGGTGGATGGGTGGGTGCAGCACACTCATCTCACATGTGCAGCAGAGCTGGACAATGTTGGATGGTGGGGGCCAAGCACGCAGGGGCTGTGGTGTGGCATCACCCCCACCCCACCACCTGCCTCGCCTTGTGTGGTGGCACTGGCAACAGGCGGAGGCAGAGGCATGGGACTACACACTCTGTGTCCAGCAGCTGCTGCAATCACACTTCAGGCAGCCATTAACTCATCTGGTTCTCGGTCCCTCCCAAGCCACTGATGGGCTTCTTCACTGATGAAGAACCTTCAGCCAGAGCAGTCCAGTGCAATTTAATGCTTTTAATTTGCAAATAGAAAACCTAGTTACTAATAGTACTTCTTCTCCTTCTCTTTTTTCTTGGCCTCACTTTTTTCCTTCTCATTTTCCTTGTCATCTTTCCTCTCCCTCTTATTTTCCTCCTTCTCCTGCCCCTCCTTTTTCTTGGCATCTCTGTTGGCCATCTTGTTGTTGATGAGGTTGTGCAGCACTATCAGGTCATCGAACTCCAGCGCTATCAGGTCATTCTCCAGCTCCACTGGACATGCAGGACAAGCCTTCTGTGGCCACCCACTCACCATCTGTCCTTGCTTGCTGTGTCTGGTGGGCCAGATTGTGTGGTCCCCTGTGTCTCTGTCTCTGCCTGCTGCTTGGAGGTTACATGCTGCATGGGCTGCACAGCCCCAGAGGGTGCTGGCCAAGGGGCCAGTAGGCTGCGGCTGCTGTCAGACAATGTAGCACTCACTGCCTCCTTTGCTGGCCATGCCCATCCTCACCCCCAGGGCTGACTATCTTAACTGGAGCTTATTTTGAGGATAGGACCTATATTAGGAGCATTCTAAAAAATCATGCAGGGCTTATTTTCTGGTTGGGTCTTATTTGGGGGAAAACATGTATTTTCACTTTATCACTGAAAATTGAAACATACCTATACATTTACCTTACAAAGCTCATTGTAAGACAACATATTCACATTTCCTGATTTTTAGATAGTAATGCAAGTTATTGAAATGTCTTTTTAAGGCTAATGTAGGCACGCCAATATTTTTCACTAACATTAGATGGGCAGTTTTGTAAAAGAAAAGGTGTGCAGCAAAAGACCTCCTTCTGTTACTCTGCCTATACTTTCCCTAGGAAATTGTAACACATTGCACTTTTTAAAAGGACTCTGTGGATCCAAGAAGGTGAAGTCATTGCCAGAAGACAGGAATAGAAAACAGAACAGCTGAAGTCATAGAGCAAGCTGGAAGATGCTAAGAATGCAAACAACTGGCTGTGTCACTGTCTACACAACAGCAGACCAAGCCATGTGAATTTTGATCACATGCCCATGGGGAGGCTGCAATGGTTAAAAGTGTGAAAAATGATCACAAGTCATTTTTTTCAGTGCTGTTGTAGCTTTGAATGGTCGCTAAATGAACTGTTGTAAAATGAGGACTGCTTGTACTTGCAACAAAAAGATTAATGTTGCAATAGTCCCAAGCTACAAGTTTTGCACCTGGCGATTGGCAGACCACCAATGTATCTGCAAATAGCCAGCCCAACAGCACCTATAGCCCAACCTAAGAAATAAGAGTTTCATACCTGGAGATCTGCAGAGCACCAACGTATGAGTTGTAAAACACTTTTCTTTGAGCAGCTTAATATAGTTGAACAAAAATAGGCAAATCTAGATCCACATCAATATTTACATCCTGTAACTCAGTGTCTCTTTGATTTTATCCTTCTTCTTTTTAAAAACATCAATTATGTATTGTGTGAAAGGCTGGGCTTGCACTACTAATTCTAAATGCAACATGCTGAAGAAGGTAAAACTATGCATGATCAGTTGTTTATGTATAGTCATTAGTCATCTCTGCATGATGGCCAGGAGCAAAGATTAGCAATTCTACTGAATCTGTCTAATGTATTCTTCATGTATTTTTCTTCATATGAGCTGTATATCTCAAAATGGCCATATTGATAAGATGAGCAATCCTAAAACAATAAAATTCACAGAGCATATTGTCTATCGTACAGCTGCAAATTATCTAGGAAAGACTATGTTTTGTGGGGTATGATTATAACAATCAAATGCATTGCCATAATAGCTGCAAATCTTTTTGAGAGAAAGAGTGACTGAAAAATCTATATTGATCATGTAATGACAAATGTGGGATAAAAGTAATAAACTATCTGAAGGAAAAAGGAATGACAACATGTAAGATTTCTATATTTCTTTTCTTTAATGATTAAATATAATAAAAGAGAATAAAAGTATGTAACTATACCCCAGGACAAAACTTTCCACTTATATGTAGGGATTGATGACAGTGAAGGGTAGAGATGCTTATAATTTAAATTCAGTTCTAACAAAGTCTTCGTGAATAAACATCTGCAGCTGTCCTGATTAAATAAGCAGGCAGGCAAACAATGTTATTGTGAGGTCTGGTATGCATCAGTCTGAGAAAATATCATTTGTTCTGTTCCTAAAAATGAAAGATTTTAAGTTTTATGTTATATGATGTTTCCTTTAAAAATTGTGAAATTTTTGTAAACAAAATGAGAATGAATTTGGTACAATGAATGTGGATACATAGAAGTTCGACTTGTTTCACCAAACACCTATTGCTACATTCTTAAATGTTGATTACTAACCTCTAAAAATCAGATCAGAATTAGTTACACATTTAAGCCCTGTTATCTGGACTGTCCAGTAATTCAAGTGTGAATTCTTCACATAAAAAGGAAGCAAGATATTTATGATTTATCTTGAATCTGACCCAGCCCATTTTAAAACTAAAGCATAGTAGTTCTTTATGATCTATTCTGATTTTATTGCTATTATTACAGAATGACAGTAATAAAAAAAATCAGGAAATTTGTAGATATGTTGCTGGAAATACACTTTATTCTTAAACTGTATATACAATTTTTTATTGTAGATCCATAGTTTATTCACTGATATTGTATGAAAGTTCTTTCTTATATTTAAGAGCTAAATCTTTGCTTTTCTGCTTTGAATCCATATGATCTTAAGAGGAACAGGAAGAAGAGAATTTTGTAGAAGATTATCATCCCCTAGAGAAAGCATAAACAATTTCTTCAACTTTCCCCCCCATAATATTTGATCTCTAGCTACGTCACATGCAGCTTCTTCCTCTTCAGGCAATAATTCCAGTTTGTCAATAGCCTTTTAAAGCCCCAATGCACAGAAGTGGATACAGGATTCTACAGCCAACAATAATATAGGATAGTACTGCATTAGCTTTTTAAGCCACTTCATCTTATTATATAGTGCTGCATTAGTAGGGATGGTCATTGTTGATGTGACAAGCATTATGATTTTATTCATAGCTTACATTTTTGGCATTGCACAATGAGTTGGAATATGTCACCTTTGATGATTTCTGTAACCACAGAAATAAAGCTAATTGACATTGATTTACAAACAAGTATTATCTAGCAAAAATTTCCGAAAGCACAGTGGCAGCAATTAAAACAATGTAGTAGCACCCATCATTTCCTACGCAATAAGCCTGAAAAATACACAAAAGATTACAAAAGATACCCTATATTTTATACCACCATATTCTACAAAGATTGATTGCAGATTTCTATTTGGAAAAATAATAATTGGGAATGTTACATCACTGTTGCTTAACGCATTGTAAGCCGCCCTGAGTCTCTGGAGAAGGGCGGCATATAAACTAAAGCAAAAAAACAAAAAACAAAACTGTAACATAATACATTCTTTTAAACCATCATTTTCCTATGCAAACCCATATTTCAACCTTATCAGCATCACTGTTATACATTGCAAGGACCCCCTCATCCATTCTAAACAATTTAGATTACTTATCTAAAGTAAGAATTAAAGCACTGTGATAGAAAGCAGTTCCACAGGATTGGTAACATTTTAAAAAATGTTATGATTTCTTCCTTCCTATCTAGACGTAGTTGTGAATCAATGAGGATTCTATGTGTTAACATATCCAGAGTTACCATTGGAATAGACAGAATGCTAGATGGTTTCTTAATATTGTAGGTATTAGGATTGTTCATATACAAATTTACAGCTTCCAGACACCAGGTCAAGACCATCACATAATTGATCCTGCCTGGGATTGACATGCATATCTGATTATAATCAGCATTAATGATGATACTTCATCCCAAACTGACATATGATTTTTCCCAGCAACTGCATGTCAATAGTGAATTGTAGGAAAAAGAAGAGGAATCTCATATTGGATTAGCCAACCCTAACCCTATCCTCCCAAAATAAGGTCTAGAGCTGCACATCCAGAAAGAAGCAGAAACATTATAGCACTCTGCATCCCATGGTAGCCCAGAAGGATGCAGACCTACTAAATACAACTTAAACATTGAAAGCTATGTTGTCCTTTTTGAGCACTCTCGTTAACTCATCTACTAGCTTTCCTAATGTGGTTTCCATCCCATGCCTAGGCCTGAATTTCAAATGAAAAGTGGCCCTACTTTTTAAGGGTACATTGCCCTTAAAGTCACATTATCTTATCAATATTATCTAAAGCGAAGAATATAGTTTGGCTAATCCTTTAAAATTGCTTTAATAGTGCATCTATGTATTATCTTAGGAATAGTGAAAAACGGAAAAGAGAAGTTAAATAACAGAAAAAAATTACTTCTAAGAAGTCGTTTTTCATCCTCATCTACAATCTAGAGGGACATGAAGTCATTTCTCCTTATGTCTTCAGTTCTCTAAGTAAAGCTGAAATTTAGAACTGAAATCTCTAACCTTTTATTATCAATAAATGCCATCTAGCTGAAAGATAATTCTTTATATTGAAGATTTTTCCAGTAAAGCATACATTAATTTAATTTCTCTTCTATAGAATTGTATGGGAAGGAGTAGATCCCCGAATATGTGATTCAAGGCAATGGGAAAACCAGTCATTTTTAATGTTAATACTTTGAATGCTCCAAAGTTTAAAGCCCCTGCTTTTATTGGCATTGTTGTGACTTACATTGTTTTATTTTTTTAAAAAAAGTAATAAAACATCTTTCTTTTCTTTCTAGAATATGTTTCCCTAGCCTGATTCTTAATTCTTTTGATGATCTTCATTTTGAGCAACTAATGCTACAAATCATCTTGGAACCATTGCTGCCTAACACCCCAGCAGAAATCCAGTCTTATTGTCTTGGGAATTCAATGAATATAAGGAGCACCATTCAGAAAAGCTTGCCAAATATAGTTTTCCTGTAACTAAGGCTGGTTTTTAGGCAGTTTCCCTTTAGGTTCTCAGCAAAATGCTGTCTAGGTCTGCAAGGTTAAATCATTGTGAGCTACAGCCTGAAGATAAATATTAACTTCACTTCACTTCAGGGAAAAGAAATAGACAGAAGTTTAGAGGCTACATGTAACAAGCACAAATTTCTTCCTGGATAAAGGTAACTCCGTACTTGGTTTGTTTCCTCAGCATGAATTCAAACAAGCATTACTACAGAATACAGACCTTTTATAGTTTCATTTTAGTAATCTGACTTTTTGAAAAGTGTAATATTTAATAAGTTTGTAACTCTTAAAAAGAACCCAAGAGAAATAGATTCAGGATAAAATCAGAATAACATGCTCCTATAAATTAAATGTATATCTAATTTTTTGGCAATGATATATACTGATTTTTTGGAGTACAAGACACTCCGGTGTATAAGACACACATTAGTTTTTGGGGAGGAAAACAAGAAAAAAAAATTCTGCCTCTGCCTACCAGCATCCATTGGTATTCATCTCGCTATTGTCCTTGCAGCAAACAACAAACAGTCTGGTCAACTTCAGCACATTATAACAGCATGATTCAGCATAAGCAGCTGATTGGCAGTTGGATCGGCCTCCTGGAATACCACCAATCAGCTGTTCCAGGCTGCAGAGATCGCCACAGCACATCGTGACCAATCGCTGCCTCCGCATGTCACATTTTTGGCCTCCGCACATTGCGTTTTCAGCCTCCACACACCCTGTGTGTCACGTTTTCAGCCGGTTCCAGGTGGTAGGGATTCGTGGTGGTGATGGAGGGGATGCCCGCCACTTGGAACTGGCCGAATATGCGATTGTGGAGCCCCAAAACAGAGCATGCAGAGGCTGAAAACGCGATGTGCGGAGGCCTAAAACATGACACATGGAGGCAGCGATTGGTCACGATGTGCTGTGGTGATCCCCATAGCCTGGAACCGATCTAAAACAAGCCATGTGGAGGCCAAAACACAATGCGCAGAAGCCACAAACATTTGCTGTATAAGATGCACAGACATTTCCATCCACTTTGGGGTTTTTTTTACAGTGCCTTTTGATTTGCGATGATTTTTTTAAAATTTTTTGCCGTGGTCTACTATCAAAGTATAAATTAGGCTTAACACTGCTTAGCTTTTGATGTGTTACAAGAATGAATATGTGTGAGAAAAGATTGAAAAAATCTTTGATTCCAATGTAAAAAATAAGAAATTTGGCAAATGTCATCTATTGCTTTCCTAGCAACCACGTGCAAAGAGAAAAAGGATGACCAAAAAGAAAAGAAAATGAAGATCAGGCAACAAAATAGAAGGTGGTTGTCAAAGAAAAGAAAAAAAAGAATGATCCCAAGATATGATTTTCAGCAAAATGTTGCTTCTGTCAAGAAAAAGATTTGCCACTCTTTTTAAATATTTTATACATGCAGATGTAAATCACATGAAAAGAGGACATGAAGATGGGTGGCTCCAAGTAATCAATTTAATGGAGAATTAGCAAAGCCTAGAAGACATTGCTACAGTGATTGCACTCTGCCTATGAGATCATGGTGGACTTCTGAAAAATATCAAGTTGGTGTGGGATACAAGTGATACATTTGGGGGGTAAGGCAAAGAGTCAAAATTTAGTTAGTAGACTTTCTCAAACCAAGAACCCTAATGACAGTATGACCTAAGTGGTGGTGGTGGGAAGAGACTTAGGTGGCACTATGAAGATCTGTGGTGTTTTCTCATCTTCTGTATAAAAAAATATACCAGTTTCTTCAAGTAAGTTTAATAATTTCTCTTCTGAAAAAATAAATTTAGCTGTAAATATAAAAATTGGATAATACATAATATTTCATTTAGGGAAGTACAAACTATAGCTTAAAAAAACAATTTTGTATAACCTAAATACTGGTTGCATTTCAAGCAATACCAGTAGGCATAATAAGAAATCCATCTATAGGCACACTGAAAGCAGATGTTCCTGGAATTTTTCTCTCATCTCTTATAATTTTCTCTTTCTAAAACAACTTAGCATGCTCCCTAAGTTGCTTTTTCTCCCAACATTTTATTCCTTTGCCAAGAATAGAGAAAACAGTTATTTTGTGAATAAATGGAAAAGAGAGTGAGTTTTAGAGGAACTGAGTCCTTTATCTTCTAAAGGAGTTTTCAATTTATGTCTTTAATGATAGCT
This sequence comes from Pantherophis guttatus, assembly GCF_059756535.1. Taxonomy (NCBI): domain Eukaryota; kingdom Metazoa; phylum Chordata; class Lepidosauria; order Squamata; family Colubridae; genus Pantherophis; species Pantherophis guttatus. The sequence goes on from NC_142070.1 coordinate 46,756,909, forward strand.
ATACAGTTCGGGATGTACACCCTTTGAATGGTGTGGGAGTAGGAATGGATTTCCAGAGAAAAAAAAAATTGCAGACTACAGAAACCAGAAGCACTACTCAGGTGACCCTGATGACACAGATAAACCTCCAACTGCTTCAATGACCCTCTAAAAGGATGCAAATGACCAGCTCTCTGCAAGGAATATAAATCCTTCCATTCCCCACTATCCTGTCAGAGCTGAAGATGCTTCTTGATGAAAAGTGAAACATCTTCACAGAAACAACAAGAAAGTCTACTGTGTTTCCCCAAAAATGAGACCCTGTCTTATATTTTTCTGAACCCCATAATAAGTGCTTGGCCTTATTTTGGGGGAGGTCTTATTATTTTGGGGCACATGGAGCAAGATGGGGGTCCTCTTGCTGTTTTACCTGATTTCTAGCTCTGCGTTTAAATATTTTTGGGGAGGACTTATTGTTGGGGAAGGCTTATTTTAGTGCATGTGTTAAAAAGCCCGATTGGGTTTATTATCAGGGGATGTTTTATTTTTGGGGAAATAGGGTAGCTGCCTCCTGAAAAAGCACCTTTGGGATAATCTTGAAGTACCAAACCAGCAAAGGGCTTTTAATCTGGCACAATGTCATGCCCTCCCCTCAGCTGTGCTTGAAGTCCAATACAGAAAAATTCTCTACCAGGAGAGACCCTTTCTTTCCCTGTGTAATCACAGAATAACCTGTAACTCTGGACATGCAGGAACAACAGAATATGTACTCTTCCAGTACGTTTATTACAGAAACATTTATACTAGCATCATCTCACCATTACTAAATAAATACTCATGGTGCACAAGATGATTCTATAGCTCCCTAGTAGCTTTTGGATACTAACTCTACTGTAACATATACTGTTGCTAGGTTCTGCACAGCAGCATTTACAGTGATGATGATATGTATTATAAATTAGTCTTAATTAGCATCTAGGTTATCATTCTAGTATGCTCTGTACTGTGATAGATTTAGTCTGCCACTTTGATGCTCTCCTTTATCCATATAATGCTCCTAGCTATCCTTTTAAATTTCTTATAGAGTTTTGTTTATTTTTACACACACAGATATATGTGTATCTATATATGTATATGTAGGTCTTTGGTTATTCGGGTCCTCTCCCACGCAAAACCGGAAGTGTCTTGGCGACGTTTCGACGAAGTCTCATTCGTCATCCTCAGGCTGGCGTTCTCGGCCTCCAGGCGTTCTCGTGCCTCCAGGAGCAATGTGAGATCGCAGCTGTCTCTTCCTTTTAACTGCTAGTGGGGGTGTGAGCTGATTGGGTGGGAACTTGGCTGTGTTCTGATTGGGTGGAGGTGTGTTCTGATTGGTTAGGGGCTTGGCTGTGCTCTGATTGGCTGGGGGTGTGTTCTGTTTGGGTGGGGGCTTGGTTGTGCTCAGCTTAGTCTGAGTTGCAGGGGGATTTGAGCTGGTGAGCTGCGTTGTTGTTGTTTGGCTTCGTGTTTGTGGCCGTGCGAGCTCTTCATGGTGGGTGTCAGTCTGCTTCATGTATGGATTGGAGGGGTTTAAAGTGGCTAATGATGCAGCTGCGGTCTGGCTTCTGGTCCTTGGTCGTGGCTCATTATCAGTGTGGGTTTGAGTCTGCTTTCTGCGTGGATGTGTGATGGTAACATCAGGTGTGGCACTCGTGAGTGTGGGTCTGGTGTCATTCGTCGTGTTAGGGACTCATTTGTCAATAAGGGCGGGTTTCCAAATGGCTGGTAGGCGGGAGGTATCGTCTCGTTTGTTCATGCTGTGTGGGCGTTTTTCTATCTCGATGGCTTCTCTGATTATTCTGTTGTTAAAGTGTTCAGTTTTGGCGATAGTTCTGGTCTTTTTAAAATCAATATCATGTCCTGTGGCTTTAAGGTGTTGGACCAGGGAAGAAGTTGGTTCCTCTTTTCTGACTGAGTTCTTGTGTTCTTCTATGCGTGCGCTTATTCATCTGTTGGTTCGTCCGATGTATGTGGTGGGGCAGGCGGTGCATGGGATTTCATATACTCCTTGATTTTCTAACTCAATTTTGTCTTTGGGGTTCCTTAGGATGGTGGATATTTTTCGGTTTGTGCAGAATGCTGTCTTGATGTTATGTTTGTGGAGGATTTTGCTTATTCTGTCTGTGGTGCCTTTTATGTATGGGAGGAGGGCCTTGCCGTTTTCTTGTTCTCTGTCTTGGATTTTAGTGGGGGTTTCTTTTTGGATTAGGTTGGTGATCTTATTTCTTTGGAATCCATTGGATGTGAGTACGTTAGTGAGGGTGTGTAGTTCGGTTTTTAGGTGTTGTTCGTCAGCTAAGCGTTTTGTTCTGGAAATGAGTGTCTTGGCTACAGAGTTGATCTGGGCAGGGTGGTGGTGTGAGAGTGCGTGCAGATAGCGGTTTGTGTGTGTTTTCTTCTGGTATATAGTGTGTCCTAGGGAGCCATTGGATTTTCTGTAGACTAAGACATCCAGGAAGGGAAGTTGGTTGTTCACTTCTGTTTCCATGGTGAACTGTATTTTGGGGTGTAGGCTGTTGAGGTGTGTGAGGAAGTTGTCCAGTTTTTCTTTCCCATGTGGCCAGATTATGAAGGTGTCGTCCACATATCTGAGCCAGAGTTTGGGTTTGTGATCGGATTTTTCTAGAGCTTGGGTTTCAAAGTATTCCATATAGAGGTTGGCAATGACAGGTGAGAGGGGTGATCCCATGGGTGCTCCTTCTGTTTGTTTGTATTTCTGTCCATTATAGATGAAGTATGTGTTGGATAGGCAGTGGTTGGTCAGATCTAAGATGTGCTTGGGGGGGTTGTGCACGAGGAGCAATGTGCACGAAGCACGAAGCCGAGAACACCAGCCTGAAGATGACGAATGAGACTTCGTCGAAACGTTGCCAAGACACTTCCAATTTTACATGGGAGAAGACCCGAATAACCAAAGACCTACATACAAACACCCGCGAAAACCTGAGAAAACAAATATCCCACCTCTACGGGGAGGAAATCCACCATCTGACCAGGACCTATGAAAAACTCGAAGTCCAAAGAGCTTCCATTTTATGTGACCTTGCATTCCTATGCAACTGCCGAGATCAAAATTTAATCCCCACAGGCTTCCAACTGAAATTCCACTTCAACTCTGCAGCCACCAAACGCATTCTGAAAAGAACAGAACTAGCCCTAATCAGAAATGAACTCCACAGAAAAAGATTCCTCCTAGACCGAATCAACAAGGATCTCCTCACACTTCACCTCAAACTCAGCAACAAGATCCACCCCGCACTTTGGGACAAATCCAAACAACTTGCCATCTGGAGAGCCGAAACACAGACCACCCTCAAGACAGACACACACACCAACAAACTCCGAAGACTACAAGAACGCCAGAAACAATCCCCTCCACCCTCACAGCCACACATGAAACAAACAGTGCATAACATCTCAGATAGGATCCTCACCAAAGCCGAAACCAATGTCCTTTCCAAAGGATTCAACTTTGCAGTCGCTCCCAAAAGCATCCCCACTGAAACCATTATATGCGGAGTTGAAACCAGCCTGACCAAAATCAACCCCGACGATGCAAACAGAATCAGACTCGAAATCACCAATATCTTCTGCACCAGCAAGCCACCCAAAAGTAACTTACCCAAAGAGGAACAGACAGCACTACTTAACCTGAAAGAAGACACCAGCATAATAATCCTACCAGCAGACAAGGGCAATGCCACGGTGGTTATGAACACATCTGACTACCAAACCAAATTAACCAACCTACTCCAAGACTCCATATACAAACCCCTAAACACAGACCCCACCACCTACCTGGAAAAAACCACCAGATCCAAAATAAAAGCCTCCCCCATCAGCGAAGAGATTCAGCAAAGAATCATACCCAGAGAGAAATCATCCAGATGCCCTAAGCTTTATGGTCTCCCCAAGATACACAAAGAAGGAACCCCACTTAGACCCATAGTCAGCTCCATAGGCTCACCTCTACAAAACCTAGCCAAATTTCTCACCAAACAACTACAGCCCTATGCAGAATCCATCACCTCATACGTAAAAAACTCATTCCAGTTCATAGACATCATAAAGCAACAAAACTTACAGCCCAGTGACCTACTCATGAGCTTTGATGTCATATCCCTCTTCACTCAAGTACCAATCAAAGAAGCCTTGACAGTTATCCAAAACAAATATAAACACCCCAAGCACATCTTAGATCTGACCAACCACTGCCTATCCAACACATACTTCATCTATAATGGACAGAAATACAAACAAACAGAAGGAGCACCCATGGGATCACCCCTCTCACCTGTCATTGCCAACCTCTATATGGAATACTTTGAAACCCAAGCTCTAGAAAAATCCGATCACAAACCCAAACTCTGGCTCAGATATGTGGACGACACCTTCATAATCTGGCCACATGGGAAAGAAAAACTGGACAACTTCCTCACACACCTCAACAGCCTACACCCCAAAATACAGTTCACCATGGAAACAGAAGTGAACAACCAACTTCCCTTCCTGGATGTCTTAGTCTACAGAAAATCCAATGGCTCCCTAGGACACACTATATACCAGAAGAAAACACACACAAACCGCTATCTGCACGCACTCTCACACCACCACCCTGCCCAGATCAACTCTGTAGCCAAGACACTCATTTCCAGAACAAAACGCTTAGCTGACGAACAACACCTAAAAACCGAACTACACACCCTCACTAACGTACTCACATCCAATGGATTCCAAAGAAATAAGATCACCAACCTAATCCAAAAAGAAACCCCCACTAAAATCCAAGACAGAGAACAAGAAAACGGCAAGGCCCTCCTCCCATACATAAAAGGCACCACAGACAGAATAAGCAAAATCCTCCACAAACATAACATCAAGACAGCATTCTGCACAAACCGAAAAATATCCACCATCCTAAGGAACCCCAAAGACAAAATTGAGTTAGAAAATCAAGGAGTATATGAAATCCCATGCACCGCCTGCCCCACCACATACATCGGACGAACCAACAGACGAATAAGCGCACGCATAGAAGAACACAAGAACTCAGTCAGAAAAGAGGAACCAACTTCTTCCCTGGTCCAACACCTTAAAGCCACAGGACATGATATTGATTTTAAAAAGACCAGAACTATCGCCAAAACTGAACACTTTAACAACAGAATAATCAGAGAAGCCATCGAGATAGAAAAACGCCCACACAGCATGAACAAACGAGACGATACCTCCCGCCTACCAGCCATTTGGAAACCCGCCCTTATTGACAAATGAGTCCCTAACACGACGAATGACACCAGACCCACACTCACGAGTGCCACACCTGATGTCACCATCACACATCCACGCAGAAAGCAGACTCAAACCCACACTGATAATGAGCCACGACCAAGGACCAGAAGCCAGACCGCAGCTGCATCATTAGCCACTTTAAACCCCTCCAATCCATACATGAAGCAGACTGACACCCACCATGAAGAGCTCGCACGGCCACAAACACGAAGCCAAACAACAACAACGCAGCTCACCAGCTCAAATCCCCCTGCAACTCAGACTAAGCTGAGCACAACCAAGCCCCCACCCAAACAGAACACACCCCCAGCCAATCAGAGCACAGCCAAGCCCCTAACCAATCAGAACACACCTCCACCCAATCAGAACACAGCCAAGTTCCCACCCAATCAGCTCACACCCCCACTAGCAGTTAAAAGGAAGAGACAGCTGCGATCTCACATTGCTCCTGGAGGCACGAGGCCGAGAACGCCAGCCTGAGGATGACGAATGAGACTTCGTCGAAACGTCGCCAAGACACTTCCGGTTTTGCGTGGGAGAGGACCCGAATAACCAAAGACCTACATATACATATATATATATATATATATGTAGGTCTTTGGTTATTCGGGTTTTCTCCCGCGTGGAATTGGAGGTTTCTTGGCGACGTTTCGACGAAGTCTCATTCATCATCTTCAGGCTGGTGTTCTCGGCTTCGTGCTTCTAGGAGCAATGTGCACGAAGCACGAAGCCGAGAACACCAGCCTGAAGATGACGAATGAGACTTCGTCGAAACGTTGCCAAGACACTTCCAATTTTACGTGGGAGAAGACCCGAATAACCAAAGACCTACATACAAACACCCGCGAAAACCTGAGAAAACATATATATATATATATATATATATATATATATATATATATATATATATATACACACACACACACACACACACACACACACACACACACACACACACCTTTACGGGGAGGAGACATGAGATGAGAATGTGGCTAACTGATGAGGACTAATTAGTCCGAAATAGATCTATCTTAGTCTCCCTTTAGTCTCCCAAAAGACAGTAAAATGCTGGTTTGTTGTCTGAAAAAGCCTAGAAACTAGTGAATGGGATTTCACTGAGCTATGGCTGTATAAAGATCTTGATTTACGTAGGAAAAAAACCTGGCTGAGAGAAAAATACACATAAAGACCTACGAAAAGAGAAGAAAATAAATATTTGACCTTTATGGGGAGGACATTTGGCATGGGTGTGCAGGGCAACCCAGCCATCCAGCCAAAAAAGAGCCATCACTAATCCTGCCAGCCAGCAGCAGCCCTTCAGAAGAGACCAGACCAGCCAGCCCAAGAAAGGCGTGTATTTCAAAACTCCAGAGGCTTTTCAAACACACAGCGGCCAAGCAACCACTTCGCCAGAAAAGAAGCTGCACATCACTGTCAAGATCGAGGTGCTCCATGCAAGATGGAGATTGACACAGGATCGTCCATAACGATCATGTCATGGGCTGACCTTCACACAGCCCTTCCCATCTTTAAACAACACCAACTGAAACACCAACGCTTGAAACTACGAGACTATCAGGGAAATCGCATCCCTGTAGAAGGCTACGGCATGTTCCAGGTCAAGTTTGGCCAGTATGACAAAAGACTGCCTCTCACAGTAGTCAGCGGAAGCCTCCCAAGCCTCCTCGGCCTAGACTGGTTTAAGGCTTTGGGAATGGGGGTCACTTGAATCAACGCTACCCGAAGCAATCTACGGGACGACCTACTACATGAATTCCAGGACGTGTACTCCGATTGTCTGGGCAAGTATGTGGGGACCCCATATCCTTTAACCTGGACCCAAACGTAGCTCCCATCAGGCTTAAGGCTAGGAGAGTGCCCTTTGCGCTGAAACCAAAAATTGACCAAGAGCTAGACAAGCTCATAAAACAGGGGTTTTTAATTCCTGTAGACCATGCGAAATGGGAGACCCCGATAGTCACCCCAATTAAGCCCGATGGATCAGTGCGCATCTGTGTTGATTATAAATGCACAATCAATAAGGCTCTCCAACAAAGCGCCTATCCAATCCCTATTGTACATTTGCTCCATTCCCTAGGCCCTGGCAAGATTTTTGCTAAACTCGATCTTGCGCAGGTGTACCAACAACTGCTGATAGATGGTGCTACCGCTGACGCACAGGCTATTGTAACTCATAGAGGTGCCTTCAAGTATACAAGATTGCAGTTCAGAGTCAATGTAGCCCCCGGACTATTTCAGAGCGTGATGAGCAAGGACTTCCAGGGGTAGTCCCCTATTTTGATGATGTCCTTGTTACTGCAGCAGATGAACAATAACTTGGGGACCGGTTATGAATGGTGCTAGAGAGGTTTAGAAACACGGGACTGCGAGTAAAGCAAATCAAAAGTAAGATAGCAGTGCCTGCCATTGAATTCTTGGGGTACAAAGTAGATGGAACTGGCATACACCCCACCGAAAGCAAGATAAGGGCTATTAGGAATGCGCCAACCCCTAAAAACAAGGCAGAGCTACAAGCATTCCTAGGACTTTTGAACTTTTACTCAATTTTCCTGAGAGACAAAGTGACGGTAGCTGAGCCCCTCCACCGATTGCTTGCTAAGAAATCCCTATGGGTCTGGGGCAAAGCTGAGGCTGAATCATTTGCCACTGTGAAAAAACTTCTGTCTGCTGATAGCCTCCTAATTCAATATAAAGTCTGTGACACGTTCCCCTTTGGCGTCAGGGCCGTCTTGAGCCACAGACTACCAAATGAGCTAGAGGCGCCCATTTCCCGCACCCTGTCCAGTGCTTACTTTTCCCGCACCCTGTCCAGCGCTGAACAGAACTACAGCGAACTGGACAGGGAGGCCCTGGCCGCCGTATTGGGAGTAAAAAAATTTCACGAATACTTGTTTGGGCGGACATTCGAACTAGTTATGGACCATCGACCGCTCCTGGGTCTCTTGGCAGGGGATCGGGCAACCCCTGCAGCCTTGTCCCCTCGCATGACTAGGTGGACCATTTTCTTGGCTGCCTACTCCTACCATCTTGTCCACCACCCTGGCTGGAGCCTCGGGCATGCCGATGCCCTCAGCAGATGCCCGCTACCAGAACTTTTAGAAGACCCAACCCCAGGAGTTCCTGTTCTGCTCATCAATGTTTCGGACTCAGGGCCTCTCACTTCTGCTGAAGTGGCGAGAGCCTCTGCTAAAGACCAAGTGTTGAGAACTGTGATTGGTTGGGTGAAAAGGAGGTGGCCGGGTGAATCTGTAAACGGGGAATTTAAACCTTTTGTAACCAAACAAACTGAATTGACTATTCAAGACGGGCAACCCCTGGGTTGCCTATTGTGGGGTGATCGTATCGTTGTATCTCTATGCTTATGGGAAAAAGTATTGAATGTCTTGCATGTGGGGCACCCAGGGATCGTAAGGATGAAGGGGTTGGCTAGGAGCTACGTGTGGTGGCCTAAAATGGATGATGATATCACTGAGTGGGTGGGCAAGTGTCACCCCTGCCAGAGTTGAAGCCTGCTTCCCCCACAGCCCCTGTCAGGGAATGGGAACGACCCCAGGGCCCCTGGTCGCGAATTCACATTGACTTCGCAGGCCCATTTCACGGGCAAACCTTTCTGATAATTGTCGATGCCTATTCAAAATGGCTAGAAATTGTATTAATGCATTCAACCACTGCAGAAGCTGTAATCAAGACACTGAGAAAAGTCTTTGCCACACATGGGCTACTGGACACACTGGTGTCTGACAACGGGCCTCAGTTCACGGCCACACAGTTTGAAGGGTACTTAGCAGAAATGGGGGTCAGACATGCACTCACCACACCTTTTCGTAATGGACAAGCTGAGAGATTCATAAGAACTGCCAGAGGCATTATCGCGACTAGGCCCAGGGGATTGGCAGGCCAGAATTGACACATTCCTAGCTGCCCAACATGTCACCCCATGCACAGCCACCGGGCGAAGTCTGGCCGAACTATTAATGGGCCAAAAACTTTGCTGTATTTTGGATCACTTACACCCCAATTATTCTCCTGATGGGTGCAGGGACAACGATGGGAAAATGAGGGGGCTCTTAATAGGGACACCGGTGTTCACAAGAAACTATGCAAATAGCTGGGAAAATCTCTGAAGTCACTGGTCCCAAATCATATACCGCAGACATGGGAGATGGAAAAATCTGGCACAGACACATAGACCAACTTAGAAAACGAATAACAGATGAGCCAGAATACTAATCCACAATACCAGTCCCTGACTCACAAAACCTTCCCTCAACAGCTAACTCAACCCCAAAGTGGCCGGAGGACTTATCTGAAGACTTCAGCGCAGCCTTCTCGAGAAGCCAGTCTCAACAGAGGAAAACAACGCTCCGAAAATAATCCAGGAGGTTCCATTGGCTGGGCTGGGAGAAACAAAGAGTCCCTCTGACCAGCCCAACTCCCTGCCTCAGACTGAACTGCGCAGGTCAACTAGGATCAGGGAACACCCTAGTCATCTGCGTGATTACCTAAGTTAGTGACCTAAGTGTCTTCTGGGAAGGGACGGGTGTAATGTATCCAGTTTTGGAGGGAATTTTAGGAGGGAAAACACATGATGTTGATTGACTGGCCCCCTGTCATACTATATAAAGGGAGCTGTCTTGTTGCAGTTTTGCTGGATTTGTCACTGTGAAATAAAGAGCTATTGTTCACACAGACCTGGCTCCTGGCTCCTCACTCGCCCAACTTAACACCTTGGGTGGTCATAAGTAGGTGGCCTGTTCCATCAGTAAGCTCCCCATGGCCTTCGCCACCCTGAAATACCTCATGTGCACTTAACAAGCCTTGCATTCGATTAGTGATTGTGTGGGCGAAAGAAAGGAGTGGTGCGTGTGTGTGTGTGTGTGTGTGTGTGTGTGTGTTATAGCTTTTCATAATAATTATGTTTATGCTTTTTAACTAATTGTGGCCCACCCCACATAAATTGATCCTTGACTGTAATAAAGATTCATTAGGATAGGATATTTTGAAGTGATTCTATTTCAGTCTTCCTTTCTACTAATTTTTCTATAAAAACTGATTTGGTACAGTAGGTAAAATAAAATAAGGCTACTTCGTAACCCTGGGCTAGTTACAGAAGTGAGTTGTACCGGTTCGCAACGATTCAGGCTAACCGGTTGATAATTTTTACCAGCTCGAAGAATCGTTTAACACCCCCCCCGGGTTGGCCCCACCCCACCCCATCTTTCCCAATGATCTGTTTTGGATTCCAGGTTAGTGCAGGAGGCTTTCCAGCCCCAAAACAAGGCGTAGGGGTGGGGCGCGGGCCCACTGAGCCCCATTTTAGCTTCTAGGGCAGTGAAGGAAAATAGTTGGGATTTTTGCATGATCATTACTATGGGGTGAGTTTGAAATGGGGATTTTGCATTATGATTGCTCATAAGTAAGTAGGAACCAGTAAAAAAGGAATGGAAAAATCCCTATCTGTAGATCAGTGTTTTTCAGTCTTGGCAAGTTTAAGATGGGCAAACTTCATGCTGCCTGGGTAATTCTGGGAATTGAAGTCTATGCACCTTAGAGTTGCCAAAGTTGAGAAACATGGGTCTACACTAGAGTTTAGGATTTTCCATTCCTGTTTTATTTAGAGTTTGGTGCAATTAAATAAATCAGTTGTGGTTTTGTTAACAAATAGTGATTAAAGCGATAAGAACCATTACTGGACTTTTTGTGAGAAACTGAAATTAAAAGTTGATCTGGGCTTTGATGATTAAATAAGGGATTATGGAAATAATGTAGACAAATGCTAATCTTAAAGTAAGAGTTCGATATATTTTTTTTACTTATATGTGTACCAAAGAAAGTTGGAAGTCATTCTTCAGTTTTCCTTCTTTTCCTCTTTCTTTCTTACACTTTTACTCTTTTTCTTTCCTGAGTCTTTTCTTTTTTCAAATCTGTTTTTTATTTGTTTATCCCTTGACTTTGCATTTTTTTTTGATGTATGAAGGATCAAATATTCAGCCATTATAATTCTACATTCTTTACTTACAAAAATCATATCTCTGCAGTTCACAGCCCTTGCTAGCTGGATCTGGATGTCACAAAGCAAAGCCCACATTTTGTAATTAACCCCTGCACCCCGTTTTGGCTGGCATAGTGCTCCAGGAGGCTGAGTGCTGTCACGCCCCCTGGCCATACCCACCCAGCCGGTCATTAGGGCAGAGAACTGGTTATTAAATTATTTGAAGCCCACCACTGGCTAGTTAGTATATTTATGCTGCCTTCAGTGCGACACAATCTCAGGCAGGCTGGTAAAGAGGTTTGTGTGTCCATGTGTGCAAGGATCAGGGAAAGGATACAGTGCAACTCAAAGGCTATGCTGCAGGAAGCCACTGTGTCACAGTGCAGTGCAAAGCTTCTTCTGCCACTGAAAGCTTCAACTGCCAGCCCAGCCCTGCAGCATAAAGTCACCATGTCCTGGATGTCCCAGCAGTGCAGTACAAAGTCACTGCATCCCAGAAAGTACAAAGTAGCTTTTTGGAATGCTGCAACAGTCTGCAGGTCTGCAGGAAGCCCTGAGCTTCAGTGTAGCACAAAGCCCCAGCCCAGCAGTATGGCACAAAGGAACTTGCCACCCTGAAAGCCACAGTCAGCCCCCCACCCCCCCGCAGTCCCAATCAGTCTTGTAACCCTGTGCTCTGAGGCCAGCATTTTGCCACCTCGTCTGACATTTGTCATCCTCTTGTTCTTGTTGCTGATAAGGCATGCCTGGCTTGGCCCTCTGCTGGTCACATACGATGCCATCTTTCCCAAGTCTTGCAAGGAAGCTACCATGTGTGATTTGGAGAGAACAGTCTTGCTGCCCATCAGCTGTTTCATAAAGGGCCAGGCCATGCATCTTGATCAGCAGATAGAGAAACAAGATGGTAAAAGTCAGATAGGCATCAGGAGTGTAGAAGGCATGAGGCCAAAAATGCATAGATGGAGGGGTGGGGGAAGTTGAAGCACTCTTGCAGTTGTAAGTGAAACAGACTGCCAAGCACCTGAATTTTGATCACATTATGGTGGGAGAACTGCAACAGCCATAGTTTCAGAGTCAGTCATAACTCCCTTTCTTTAGCACCACCAAAACCTAAACAGTCACTGAACAAATGGTTGTAAGTTGCCTTTATTCAAAAGCATTTTGCAATATTCAAATGTATAAAAGTTCACTAGATGACTATAAATGGACTTTCACTTTAACACTCTGCTCTACCTAAAAATTGACCTAGCCATTCACAAACCTTTTTAAAACTTATTCTTAATTCTCATTTCTTTCTCTCTGTGGTTTTTGATCTAACTGAAATTTCCATTGCTATTTTTTTCTTTTTTTGACACAGAGAGATAGGGCATATTTGTTCAATTTCCTATTACCCAATCATTCTCAGAACAATTTGAATCTGTGATTGTTTTAATATCTACCATCCTTGAAATACTGGGAACATTGTGTGCCAATCAGTCGCATCTTGCATCTGACCATTACAAGAATGAAAAAGTTATCTAATTAGTATCTCACAAGCCTGATCTACTGCTGGAGAAAGCAAAAAGCTCTTTAATCTCATAGGATATAGAAGAAAATTAACATCTATCCATTCATACGTTCAATACTTGCTACATGAATCTTCTGGTCATTTGCAAAATATAAAAATAAAAACAAACAAATCTGGTTGCTATAATGGCAAGCTTTTTGACCTCAATATTTTTTCTTCTTGTATGAAGGTGAAATGAAAATATATCAGCATTTATATACTTCTTTTTTGCAGCAGAGATTTTTCTTAAAACTTTAGCTATTGTTGCACATTGCTATAAATGTTGGAAAAAGGAAATTGAATTCTGGAAGTTATCTATAAACCAAAAGCAAAACATGATATTCTGGGCGAATGTAATAGCAGGTAAGGTAAGCAAAAGATCCCATCAATGAAAAAACATAGTACTCTCCAGTGGTGAAATCCAATTTTTTTTACTACCAGTTCTGTGGGCATGGCTTGGTGGGCGTGGCAGGGGAAGGATATTGCAAAATCTCCATTCCCTCCCCACTCCAGGGGAAGGATAGTGCAAAATCCCCATTCCCTCCACACTCCTGGGGGAAGGATATTGCAAAATCTCCATTCCCACCCCATTCTGGGTCCAGCAGGAGGTGGCATTTGCCAGTTCTCTGAACTACTCAAAATTTCCGCTACCAGTTCTCCAGAACCTGTCAGAACCTGCTGGATTTCACCCCAGTACCCTCCCAATAAGCTTTGGACAATTGCAATGTTGCAAACAAAACAAAGTTTTAAAATAAACCAGAAGTAAATCAGAAATAAGGCTAAGCAACTCCCTAAAACAGCAAGTATGAAGAACAAAATTTAGTAACTGCTGCTAAATTCCTATGTAATGTGCCCTGATATTTATACTGTATTATCCTTCACTGGATCTAGAGATAAGATATTCTCTTTTAGGTATGTCTTAGCCATTCAGAAGTTAATAAAGATGCAGCCATTGACAGCCAACCTACCATAGGCTTGAATCAATTGAAACTAAGATATTTTGACAAAAAGAAACATTTATTCGTAAGAGTAACATCTTTACTCTGGATGGTGAAGTTGCAGAGCAACTTGTAATATGCTTCTTCTGAATATATATCAAGATACAATCCATCGTGAACAAGATAGAATTATATATTATTTTAGATCTGTGTGAAGCCAATCCTGCAGTACCAGCACAATTATATTACAGAATTAAAAGTGAAATACTTATATTATTTATTTATGTTTATTCCATAATAAATTTTTATATTTATATGAATGCATTGTCTAAGACAGTTACTAATTATCCATAAACTTCAAGTTTAAAAAACACATCAATCCTTTGATAAACTTAGAAACAGCCTCAAAGAAAATCTAGTTCAGTTTTCAGTTTCTAAGCACTGAATCTCATCATATTGATACTTAATGCCCATATAAGTTATATTATACATTAATTGAAAACAAAAGGCACAAGACCCACTTTTATCCTTGTCCCTGTTAGACATAACCCAATTTCTGACATTCTGCTGTTTATTACGTTTGCCCATTTTGTCTGGCAAGAAGAAAAAAAAGTGTGTGGCTTGCAGGCAAACTCATTTTCCACTTGGTTAATTACTTTTCCTTGTTACTACTCCGCAACTCTTTGTAAATTTTGAATACATGTACTCAAAATGAAATGTGGCTCTGGAGGATAAGACGATATCTAAGGTAACTTCTCTATTGCATATTATCTTCCACTCATCCTAGGCACACAGTGTTCTGTTGAACTGAGCAACAGATAAAACAGTTAAGAAGGGGAGAGGGAGGAATTAGATACAAAAGCATTCTAATCCTAGCTATTAAATAGTACAGTATAAATATATAGATTGCTTGATTTTAGGAAATGCTTCCATTTCACAATAAGCAATGTCCATTACCATATTATTATTTCACTTATTTTTTCTAAGAAATATTTTTAGGTTGAATAGAGAAAGACTAGCGGAATTTAAACCTAGCAATTTATCAACCATATGGACCAAATGCCAGATTCATTTTTGGTAGAATTCATGCCAGATTTCTTTTACATTTCTGTACCTCACTTCTTGTTATAACAAAATCACACCCAGGGACTGAATTTTTTGTTTTTTTAATTTGATTTATATGCCGCCCTTCTCCGGAGACTCAGGGCGGCTTACAATGTGCTAAGCAATAGCCTTCATCCTTTTGTATATTTATACAAAGTCAGCTTATTGCCCCCACAACTGGGTCCTCAATTTACCTACCTTAGAAAGGATGGAAGGCTGAATCAACCTTGAGCCTAGCGAGATTCGAACCTGCAGTAATTGAAGGCAGCTGGTCTTAATAACAGTGTGCTTTAGACCACTGTACTACCAAGGCTCTTAATAATTAATGCTAGTGAAAAATATAACAATTGAAAATTGAATACATTCGTGTGCATGCCAAAAAAATGGCAACTCATTCACAGTGCCTCAAGCTCTTTAAAATTAAGTAACTGATTCACCACTACTCATGGAATTTGGGAAAAATATATTTTGTCAGATGACATGAATGGGTCAGGAAAATGTGATAAGGGAACACAGCAAAGGTGTTTGGGATATTTAAAGACCTTAAAATAACTAAAGATGAAGTTATGATGACAAATACTTTCTTAGATGTGTGTTTATTTTTAATTCACAATTAAGCAAACACACAACAAAGGACTGAATAGGAAACTAAATGTTTTGTCACAGTGATTTTGTTCATGCTGAAAAGGGCTCATTGATAGAATTAGTAAAGCAAACAAGAGTGATAAGTGGTCCTGGGTGTGGGTTAGACCATTCTGACAGTGTCAAGAAGAAATGAAAGAAACAAGACTGAAAGTAGAATACCTGAAGGAATGGAAAATACAAGTCCCCTATAAAGCATTAAAAATAGATCAATATCCAACCTAAATTCATAGAAAATACAAGTAATAAAGTATTATCAGCATGTTGGTTGGGACAGAATGAGTCGTGGAAACTGTGTATGTGTTTAAGTGAAACAAGACTGTGGTGAGAAAAAAGCATATAAGAAAAATGAGAACAAGAGGAATACACACAGACACAGATTCAGATACAAATTGTATTGTATACATGTATACAATACATTTACTTAGAAAAAATAGTTGCAAGGAAAAGAAAATAAGCAAAAAAAATAAGGAAGAGTTAAAACAAAAAGAAACAGAGTAAAAGCAAAACAGTTTTGATTGATGTATAGCATTGTTTGGAAGAAGATTTAAAAGAGCTAAAGAAAAACTTGAAAGCAGAATGAATGGAAATAAAAATACAAAAGTGGTGAAATGATCTGTGATGAAACCAAAATGAGTAAATGCTGGATTGCAATAGCACAACCATGAGATTATATTATAATTAAGTGAACTGTTACATTTTCCTAAATATTTTGTAAAATTTTGATATTTAAATGTGTTATTTCTTCAACCTTATCAACTCAGCTATGTTCTCTCTCTGTCCATATTTATAAAAGTAGTCCTTGACTTATGACCACAATTGAGACTAGAACTTGTGTCGCTAAGTGATGTGGTTGTTAAGTAAATTGTGCTCAGTTTTACAAATCTTACCATTCAGTAAATCAATTATTAAGTGAATGACACAGTTCTTAAATAATTGATTGTCAGAAGTCCCCTGGGAAAGTCACAGATGGTGATAATGTGATCCTGGGACACTCCAATTGTCATAAATTCATGCTAGCTGCCCAGTGCCTGAATTTTGATCACATAACATTGAGGATGCTGGAACAATTGTGAGTGCAGATATTGGTCACTTTTTTTCAGAGCTGTTATACTTGAAATGGTTGTAAACAAATTACAGGTTGAGAACTATCTGTACTCACTTTTTCTCTCTTGTACTAACATACAAACATAGTTATATATGTGTGCTACAATGTCTCAATTTTTTCTTCCAAAATAATCATTATTTGTGCCAAACTGTTAAAGGGTAATCAGAATCTGGTTTTGCACCTTGAAAAAGTGACAGACATAAAATTTATCATCTGACAAGTCAGGTTCTTGGATTAGTAGAAATGCCTTGTTAAAATACCAGTTGGTTTCAAGGCACACAATATACTGCAAAAAAATGACAGTTCAAAATGGAAAAAGATTTTAAAAATCTGAGAAGAATTAATACAGATTGTCACAAGAGTTAAAGATCACTCCTTTTCACTACTTGAGTCCTGTTTTGCAGCTCTCAGATCTCTCAAGGGAAAAGTTATAGTTATTTACGAATGGCCACCAACTTTACAACTGATTTTAGCAAAAATATAGGCACATAAAACACAGCAAAAAGGATATACGATTTGTTAACCAATGTCATGATAAAAGGAAGAAAATAAATTAATGCAAAACACAGCAGACAGTGTTAGAATACTGTCGAATGAAACCTCCAGTCTGAATTTTATAAGCCTGTAAACTGTAGTCTATTGTAAAAAAATTACAATAATAAAATGAAAAGTAATTTTTCCCTTTAAAAAATATGACACTCCTGTTGGGTGAATAAGGAACAAATGATGAAATGAGTACAAATAACCTTACTAATAAATCAATAAAACCAACCTAAAGCTATGCAAGATCAAGTCATCAAACTTATTTATGTATTTTTCCACCTGTAGAAATACCCTAAATAAAAAGAGTGAAAATTTAATTATGGCGTTTGTCATATGAAGGCTGCTTTGCTCATATGAACACACTCCGTGAAGCAAGGCTTTTAAACGTTTTGCACAAACCTATTATAATCTTATACAGACCTATTATAATCTTATACAGATATATTATAATCTTATACCACCTAGTAGGGCTGGATTTTTTATTATCCTTCTCATCTGTCCTATTACCTATTTTCTTAGATTCTTATGATTGTAACTTCTTCTTGTATCTCATCATTTGTTGATTGCTTTATTTAGTATCCTATGACTGAGTGTTCTATCTTTTGATTTATTGTATTTTATGATTATGATCATGATTTATCATTTGTTGCTTATATGTACACTGAGAGCTTATGCACCAGAGACAGATTCCTTGTGTGTGTCCAATCACACTTGGCCAATAAAGAACTCTATTCTATTCTATTCAATGGAACATTTGCTGTTTCAGACTTGCAAGATTTATGTCAGCCTTCCAAGTAGACCAAATAAGAAACACAGCAAGATAAACTAATTTATACTTTATTATCAGGCTGCATTAACAGAATTTTGCAAATATGGAAGTATAAATCTCTCACTGTCTCATTTTACCACCAGATAAGTTAGAGAGGATCCTGTCTAGTTTCTTTCTCTACCAATTACTCAGTTGTGTACTCAGTCATCTCCCTTTTATGTCATTCTCTAGGCAGTATCTGTCTAGGGAACAGATACTGTCCCCTGTCCCATCCCCTGTCTTCCAAGGTGATTTTCAGGTTCCATTACATATTCTTTGCCACAAACAAAATTGGTTTCCAAATCCAGCTCAGAGTTGTTACTCTCAAAATCCTGTATGACTTAGCATCAAGGATCCATCTTCTCTAACCAGAATCAGCACAGCCAATTCATGTGTCCCAGGAGAAAGTAATACCTTACTTCAACCAAGTAGACATTGTTGAGATTCAGAAGCACTGTTTTTCAGTAGTAGCACTTGTATAATGGAATGGTCTCCCCTTGTAAATTAGTCTGGCCTCTTTATTGCTAGCCTTTTGAAAATAATTGAAAATCTAACTGTTCAAAGAATTTCTGCCACCGATGGGATGCTTGTGATGGATTCTTAATTACTACTTTTTATCTTTTTATGTGTTTATTTTAGTTCTTATTTTAGTAGGATCTGCTTAATTTATGCTCTTAATTATTGTAAAAAAATTACATGTGACATCAGTGATCATTACTGTAAATTAACAAAAGTTTGGTTGATTGCAATAGGTATAAATTTGATAAATGAATTAATTAAAAGAGCTCAAGGGCTATGGGTTACCTGTATCTAAAACATAAATATTGGACTTAGAACAGCCATGGCACAAGACATTTTTTTGCAATTATTTCTGAGTATTTTATGTTTCGGATGCCATTTTAAAATTAGAATAAAGGGTTATATTCATACATGGTAATACTGTCAAAACAATATGATTCTATATACCTATATATTATAGGTTATATTATGAAAATACAATTTAAATATAAGATAATAAATTATTATTATCTTTAAAAGATAAACCTTTAAAAGCCATGTTTTACAAAGTATATTTATATGAGCAAAGCAGCCTTCATATGACAAAAGCTATAATTAAATTTTCACTCTTTATTTAGGATACTTCTAATGAAAATGAATAAATATGTTTGATGTCTTGATCTTGCACAGGTTTAGGTTGGTTATATTGTTAGTAAGGTTATTTGAGGCAGGGGAAGAGGAGAGGAGGGGGAGGGGAAGGGGAAGAAGGAGAAAGAGGAGAAGGAGAAGGAGAAGGAGGAGAAGGAGGAGAAGGAGAAGGAAAGAAGAAGAAGAAGAAGAAGAAGAAGAAGAAGAAGAAGAAGAAGAAGAAGAAGAAGAAGAAGAGGAGGAGGAGGAGGAGGAGGAGGAGGAGGAGGAGGAGGAGGAGGAGGAGGAGGAGGAGGAGGAGGAGGGGGAGGAGGAGGAGGAGGAGGAGGAGGAGGAGGAGGAGGACGAGGAGGAGGATGAGGAGGAGGACGAGGAGGAGGGGGGGAGAAGAAACAACAACCTTTTAACAGTTTGGCACTGTGTATGTTTTGACAATTTGGGATTATTTTGGAGGATAAAATTGTGAAGCTGTTGTGTAATTGTATAATTATGTTGTATATGAGTGCAAGAGAGAAAAAGTAGTGCACAGGTAGTCCTCGACATATAACCATTCATTTAACAACCATTAACAATTATGATTGCACTGAAAAAAGTGAGTTATAACTGTTTTTTTTTCATTTATGATGATCCCAGCAGTTCTGCCACCAAAATTTGGGTAGTTGGCAACTGACGTGTATTTACAAGAGTGTCTTGGGGTCTCTAACAACCATTATACATTCCTTTTTTTATATATTCTTAAAGTCAGTATTTTAATTTCTGTCAACAGTATTGCAACAGAAGGTATTTCAGTGTAAACATAATTTTTATCTTGGTCAGTACTATATTTTATTTTAGCAATTATTAAGCTAATTATGATTTTAATATGTTTGTTTTTCAGCTAATATAGGGATTTGTTTCATCCCAGAGCTCAATGACTGCCAAATTACATACAAGACAAACATTCAGAATTGTATTTGTAAGCAATTTACCATTTCCCTAAATGCCTCTTTTATTTATGTATTATACATTTATAACCTCTGGAAGCACAATGTGATATGTGGATATAAGCTTTTATATGACAACGATGCTGTGAATATGATTGACATAAAGTCATCAAATGAAGCAAGGACTTCAACTAACTTGGCTTTCCTATCCCAGTACACCACTTGTATACAATTGTATACAAGTGATGATTGTATACAAGTATACAATCACAGTATACTTGAATTAAATATAATTTTCATCTGATAACTCAAAGCTGGGCAGGGTACACTAAAATGCATTACAAACAAACAAACAAACAAACAAACAAGAACAGTTACATATCTTAAAACTGCAGAGTTGTACCAACATGCTCCAGAATGTTTTAAGAGGTTGACAGGATATTGTAGGCTAAAGAAAGCTAGTTCTAATGCCTTTTAAAAATTAATTCAAGTAATACCACAAAAATGACATAATATCTTTTTAAAACAAATTATAGTGAACTAAAACACTTACTGTTGTTTTCTTATAGCAATATCTCTCTTCGCAAAGCCAGTTTGAAGTTATTGCCTGTTAAAAAGTCACAAAAACATGAATACATTAATTTAAAATATAATAAACTTAGAATTAGTAGTCATAGCTTATAAGAATGCTTTATATACAAAATTAGAAAAATAGCAACTATAATAATACTATTTCAGCTTCACCCCATGAATTAAAAATGACAAAAGCAGGACAATTGAAATTATCATTTGATTCCATTAATTTCTTAGTAATAATTCAGGAATGCTACTACTTAGGCTCTCATTCTATACGTACTTACATGGAAGTAACCATTATTAAACAAAATGGGACATATTAATATGCAAATTATACATGTTAAATCCAAAGCTCTACTACTGTTCCCAGAATGGTACTTTCATTCTTCTTCAGTAAATTTATAATAGTTTTCATTTTCTTATTACATTAGAAGAAAAAAAAAACACTTTACATTCTTCACCAAATATTCCATAATGGGTTGTGGAAGCAAAATAGTAGCCAAATCAAAACGGTTAGGAAAAACAAAGAAACTAAGTACCCAATCTTCCTTCTCTTAAAGAGAAATTTCTATGGAAAACATTGTAGAAATTCTTTACTTTTACCTTTACCTTAACTTCTCTGGAAAATATTGGAGAAATTCTTTACACGTTTTATGAGATCAGGAGAGATATAACCATATTCACAGATCTATACGTTGTATATGTGACTTTTGGCTTTTAGTTTATGGTTCAATGTACCCCTTGGCTGTTCTCCTACAAGCATAACTGTGTAGATCATTGAAGATCAAAATCATCATTACTACTCATCTAGTTAAGCAATTTTCTAAAGACAATTATTCGAAAAAGGAACAGCCTGCATATTTAACAATAATAGCCCAGCTATCAAATTCAACATTGTGCAGGATGCAGCTGTAGAGGTGGTCAACAGTATTAAGTATCTGGGGGTGCAGATAACTAAAAATCTGAATTGGTCTTTCCACGTATCATTCTTAGTGAAGCGTGTAAACCAGTGTCTGCATTTCGTGTGTCGGATGAGAAGAGCATATCTTTTTCCTTCTGTCCTGGCTACTTTTTATAGAGGCACAATTGAGAGTGTTTTACCAAACTGCATCACTGTTTGGTTTGGTGGCAGCAGTGCCTGTTAGAAAGTCAATACAGACAGTGGTAAGGAAAGCTGAGAAGATTATAGGAAGCTTGGTTCCTGTTATTCAGGATACTGCTTATAAGTGCTTTGTGCTTAGAGCTCAAAGCATTGTTAGAGACCCCATACACCCACTTTACAGTCTGTTTCTGGGGAGTTTCTTGAAACTCTGGGGAGTTTCAAAGTATTTCTAGCAGGACCCTGCTCTGGGAGGAGGTTTCAAAGTATTTCTACCACATTCCGTAACAACTTTGTTCCCTATGCCTTCCGTCTGCTAAACTTGCAAGATTTGTTTTTCTCACTATTTATATGTATACATCTGAACTAGACTACCATATTTTTCGGAGTATAAGACACACTCCCCCACCCCCTAAAAGAGGGTGAATATTTGGGTGCATCTTATACATCAAATGTAGCCCTGCCCACCTGCCCCCTCTTTGGCCTCCGCGTGTCCTCTCAAATGGACCTTTTGGAGCTTTTGGAGGCTGCAAACACAGCCTCTCAAATGGAAAACCTCTCAAACAGCCTCCAAAAGCTCCAAAAGCTCTGTTTGCAAAGGAGCTTCTCTTTGCAAAGGCAGCCTCCCAAATGGAGTTTCGGAGAGTGAAAAAGCAAGGTGCAGAGGCCAAAATGGCAACCAGGAACAGCTGCTGCCTTGTCGGACTGGTTCTGCGGTTCCCTTGCTGTACTCACTGGAGCGCCCTGAGATGATCAGCTGCATTTTTGAAGCTGCTTATCTTTCCCAACATGTCACGTGCACGCGCTCACAACCAGTGAACCGATTGCTAAAATTCACTTCTGGGAGCAGCTGATTGGGGATATTCCGGGAGGCCGATCCACCCACCAATCAGCTTTTCGTGCTGAATCAGGCTAATGTGCTGAAGCTGACCAGGCTGTTTGCTAAGGACGCTAGTCAGATGACTACCGATGGATGCTGGTAGGCAGAGAATTTTTTTTCTTATTTTCCTCCCAAAAACTAAGGTGCATCTTATACTCTGGAATGTCTTATACTCCAAAAAATATGGTATGTGGTTTCTCTGTCATATAATATATGTGGGTATATGCATAATTTTGTATTTATTTATTTATTTTATCATGTTTATGTATTGTATATTGGAGGTGATGACTCTTTGAGAGCTGTATGCAATGAAATTTCATTTTAATGTATGCCAATTATTGTACATTTAAAGTGACTATAAAAGCTATTCTATTCTATTCTATTCGATTCTATTCTATTCTGTATCAGAAGCTTACTGGCTTAGCCTTTTGACCAAAAAATATCATTTTTCCTCATGTTCCCATTTATGGTAGCCACTCTGCTTCTGAAGAACAAGAAATAAAGTTTGAAGTTCTTTCTTGCAGGGATGGGAAGTTTCACAGCAGTCTGAGATAAAAATAAATAGGTTTTATTAAATCTACTGAATATGCAATTTTAGAAGAAAATGTGAATGGGCAAGAGGTGCAAATAAGGAAAGGAAGTGAAGAAAGACCTTATTTGATGCAAATGAAAATTAGTCATTGGAACTGTCCATTATTGACTATTGACTTCACACAGTGAAGATTGACAGGAGAATAACCCACCAATCTTATTGAGTTTGAGTACATTTGAAGCATATTTATGTAATTCACAGAAATTATAATCTCTTTCTCAGTGTTTTGAGGAAATAGTTTGTGTGTAAGGTAATGCTTTGTATGTTTTTGTGCATATAGAAGATCAATCAAATCTACAAATGTGCCTTATATACAAGAAATTTACTTTAATAAGTATTATTTAGTTTTTTTCATTAGCTCTAGCCCTGCCCATTTTTTCTGGGTCCTGTGGGCATGCAAATAAATAATAAATGCATAAGGATGTAACAAATGTATAATATGCTATACATTTGTTGGAAACGAAGATATTCAGAATTGGTTTTCATGGGACCTAGTAACCATGGTTATCAAGATATGATTGCTGTTGGGTGAGAAATGTATTTAGTTGGTGTATATTTTTCATTTATCCATTTATTACTTTCTTCTTTTTTCTGGTAGAAGAATTTAAAGACTAAAGAATTTAAAGATTTTAACGATCAGAAAGATCTGCCTTTGTTTGGGGCAGAGTGAAGGTCGTGCCCTGGGTTTGTTTTGGGGTTTTGTTTTTGGTAATGTATTGTTTCCAGGGTCATACATACATACATGTGTGTGTGTATGTGCGCACGCACGCGTGAGCCAAGAGTCATTGGGAGTCAAGTGGCCAGTAAATTGTATAAATAAATAATAATATATTTATAATAATAATACTAAATTTCTATGAGAATCATTATAACTGGCAGAAAAGTTAGACTAAAACAAGTAATATACTTTGTGCACTACTTCCTGTAGTGTTGGACACCAAAAGCTGTCTATGGATTATAACATATCCTATTAGTGTTTTGTGAAAAAATTAGAATATCTTGTACATTTTGCTAAACCTGCAATAAATAGTTTCCTAAAGATACAAATGAGATCCTATAGGCAGACTTTCTTACATCTTTTCTTCTCTTTTCATGTAAGCAGCAGAAGCCACATGTTAGCATTTCCAGCTGCATGAAAACCAGGAAGTGGGATTGATTCCAATTTCTTCTAAATGCTAAATCTCTATACAATTAAAATTCACATTGCTTTGACCTTTAAATGTGCAACATGGTACAACATAAGACACCATTTTTTAATCAAGGTACCTCAAATGGGCTAATTTACCAAATGAGTCCAAAATCTGAGAACCAAAATTCCAGAGAGAATTAAATATGGGGAAGTTGTAGCTGCTTCAGTGCTACTGGTTGCTGTTGCACTGAGGCCCTCATTTTCAACTTTCTGTGATAGTTTCCCAGGCAGTTTCATAATCCCTGACCCTCTCTCTCACCCCACAGCAGCCATTTACATGCCTGCTGGAAGTGAAGATTTTAAATTTTCCCTGCCAGATTCCAATAAGGAAATTCAATGGGGAAGCTGGAAGTTGCTCCAGCTGCTACTGCTATTTTGCTCTCCCTTGGTCATTCTGTTTCTCTATAAGTAAGTAAATGTTTCTGAAAGGATACCCAATGGGGATGTCTACTTCTTCTTAAAACTCTTTTATGAGGTGACTTTGAATCTTTGTTTGGCAGGCAACAGGAAGTTATAAGGCCTTATTTATCCTTTCTGTAAATAATATATGAATACAAAGTTATATTAAGCAAAATTTCAGGCCCTATAGATGATGCTTTTAAAACACTGAAAGAACATTCCTAATACGCACAATCCTTGTGACTTTCCATTGTTACTTTTCATCACAGAAAAAAGGGACCAAAGCAGGCTTCCCTGCAGTATACTTTTTGCTATTTGGACAATTTAAAGGATAAATTCATTTCTGAATTAAGATTTGAAACACAAATTCCTTCTCCTTGTGTTTAAGGCACCCTATAGTTCATCATTACTGATACTATGATATTCTTCCTATCATATTTCTTTAGAATCCAACTTTTGCTTCCATAGAATGTCACAGGGAACACTATGGCTCACTTAATTTTGATCTTTGTAGATATAGACATTTCACAGTATTTAAATATCTCTTCCAAGTTCTTCATGACTACTATACCAAGTCCTAGTTTGCAGTGTCATTTTTGACCAGTTGTTCCTTTATTCTTGATGGTTGATTCTAAAGGCAGAAGCTAACACTTCTTCAATAGCTTCATTGTCAATTCTAAGGATGATTGGTCTACCTGTTGTCATTAACTTGGTCTTCTGTATATTTAATTTTAATTCTATTTTTTTCATTGTGCTCTGACTTTCAGAAGTAGGCTTGCAGATTCTTTGCATTTTCAGATACCAGATTAATGTCCATAACATGATGTTGATTATTGATATTTATTCCTCCACTTTTAAACCATACCCATCTTCCAATACAACTTCTCTTAATAAATATTCTGCGTGTAGGTTGAAAAATAAGGGGAGACTAGGATGCTTTGTCTCATTTGTCAGCCTGAAGCCAGTCTACTTTACTATGCTCTATTTATACTGTGGCTTCCTGACTTGTATGTAAGTTTCTCATGAGGACAATGAGAGCTTCTGGGATTCCTATTTTTTGGAGTACATTCCAGTTTGATGTGGTCAACACAATCAAAGGATTTTCTAGAATCAATTAAGCACATATTGACTTCTTTTTGGAATTGTTTGTTTTTTTCAATTATATAGTATGTATCAGCAAAAGTCTGTATTTTTTTAAAAAGAACAAGATAACATTTTTCTATTAGGTTTCTAATCTGCATTGGATGATCCTAAACATTATTTTACTAGCATGCAAAATATTTTTCCTATATCTATTTTACCTTCCTTTTCGCACACACAGTCATTAATGACATTTGTTTATTTATATTGTCAACTCCAACTGAGAATGTTTTGCCATCAATCTTTACATGTAAAGATAACTCTATAGGGGCATCTTTACTTTATAGAGGCTCTGATTAAGTCTGTCTTGGTCTTGAATATGAATTCAACTTATCTCAAAGAAGAGATCATTATGAAGTTCCAATAAAATATGCCTAGAGAAGAATTCCTGGACTTTTGCCATTTGCAGAAATAATGATGGAAAATGGATCATTCCATAATTTGTACTGAAGCTTAACTGTGCAAAGAATTGCTATTTGATGTTACAGTTCAATTATAGCAATGAGATTTATAAAATTTTACAAACATTATTAGGTAATTATCTTTGGCAATGTACAACGAACAACCATTTGTCACATCATCACCAAACATATCTCTACATATACAGTCTTGTTCTAATACAAATATAACGGCTTAGTAGCATTGCTGCTTGGCATCAAGCCCATACAATTCCCTTTCATATATTATTCATTTCAGAGAATTTGGGCCTATAGCTGCAGTAATAAGATGTAGTTTTTCCAGAAAGGGAAGGGAGCACATATAAATTCAAGCGAGCCATTTTATCGCTGCGATGAGATATTGCTGAAATCATTCGCATTGCTGCTGAGTGATTGTGAAAATGCATTATTGAGCTGCCAATAATGCCATTTCTATGAAAGTTTTTGAAAGATTCAAACCCCCCCTCCCCCCCCAATTTCAAGAACTACTAGAATAGTTACTCTGGTCTAGCTTTTTTCTCAGTAGACGCTAGCTTTACTATGGAATGTATTTTTTTTTAAATGACACATGAACAAATGCAGTTTTAATATAACACAATATTTAAATATAATAGTTTAAGGTATATCATTATTATGATTATTATTTATAATATTAAAGTGTTACAACTGATTTCATACAGCATTCTAACAAAGCATTAAATTATCCTGGTTTGTTGATTAACCAGAAATTGACTGGATTACATAATACATTGAAAATGTATAAACATTTGCTAGTTTCATGAGGTATATTAATCACAAATAAGCAAACCACATTATGCGCAAATTAATTGTTCATATCTGCATGGATAATCTTATGGTATACTTAAGGGGCTTTAAGTAGACTCTTCTGCATTTTCCAAAATAAATCCTTTGCAGAAGACATTTGCAATATAAACTTGGAACAAACAATGATGGGTGTTCTTAAGACCTCAGATGGATTGAAACTTAATACTATAAAGTGATATTCAGAATTACGTAATGTTGTCTAGTGAAATATAATGATGTCTAATCACCACTTTTACTCTATAAATATAAGCAGTTATCATATAGTGACTTCTCCTTTAGCCACTATTCAAAGTTACAATGGTCATGAAAATGTAACTTTGCAATCGATCATCACATTTATGACCTTCACAGATCAGAAAGCAATGGAAAGCTGAAGTAAGATCTTAAGCAAAAGTCATGGTTTCATTTAGAGATTGCTTTACTCAATGACTAAGTTGCCAGTCCCAATTATAATTGTAGTTACTAGACAGGGACTACCTGCAGTTATTTGGAACAAATTCAGGACTGCTCAAATTTCAGCCTTTAATTATCTGCACTTTTTAAAATTAGAAGTTATTTATGGATTATATTATGCAGATCTGTTTTCTCTAAACTGAAATGGAAATTTCCAAATTCTACATGAGCATAGGAAACTGTGGATGAGTTCAGCTGAATTCAGGCATGACCAAGAAGTTGATTTGATATATAGTTACATGAATAATTTGGATCCATTTTCAGGATTCCTTATCTGATTTGTATTCCCCATCACAGAAAACTAATTGTTACAACTATACGAGAAAGTATTTTAAAAGGTTATCTAAAGTAGCCCTAAGTAAAAACAATTCTTTCTAAGTATAAACAATAAATTTGATCATAAAGAAAGCCTAAACTTAAATAGCTGGGAACATGTTACCATCTCACTAAAAAATATTCACATACGAATCTAACAGTTTTAGAAAAGATCCTGTTCAATAGCTTATTTATATTGCTACAGAGTCTTTAATCTTCTTTTCCAGTTATAGATCTGGCAGTCAGTAATGAAGGAGGAAGGTCAGTTCTACAGCAATTTCATTTTTGCTGATCTTTAGCACTTCCAAATGACAAATTTGCTACCTATTTACTGCACACATAGAAAATTGATGTTTAAAAATAAAAAAAATCTGCACAAATATGGAATCACTTTATTTACTTTTATTGGAAACTGTATGGTAGTGCAAGAATTTATATAGTTAATACAGCATATAGTGGAATACGAAACAATGTGTAATATATTTGCAATTTTGTCTTAAATGGAGAACTGTTGTTGAAATCCAAAGTATTCTTTTGATTCAATAAATGAATTCTAACAGAAAAAAACAAACAAAAATGCTCTTTGAAGGTCTAGTAATGAAATGTTTCACTGTTTTATATGCTGCAGAACACTGAACATGTATGAATACACACACAAACACACACAGAGACAGAAATACACACACACACAATAAGGCATTATCTTCTGGATCAGACTTTCAGAGAAATTTCCTTACGTTAAACAGAGAAACAGGTGGGCCGCAGCAAATTCCAGCTTTCCCATTTAGTTTCCTTGTGGAAAGGTAGAAGAAAACATCACAGAGGTGGGTTGCAGCAGGTTCTGACCAGTTCTGGAGAACCAGTAGTGGAAATTTTGAGTAGTTTGGAGAACCAGTAATTACCACCTCCGACTGGCCCCACCCCCATCTATTCTCTGCCTCCCGATTCCCAGCTGATCGGGAGGAAATGGGGATTTTGCAGTAACCTTCCCCTGGATTGGAGACAGAATGGAGATTTTATAGTATTCTTCCCCTGTAGTTGGGTGGGAATGGAGATTTTATAGTATCCTTCCCCTGCCATGCCCACCAAGCCATGCCATGCCCACCAAGCCATACCCACAGAACTGGTAGTAAAAAAAATTGAAACCCACCACTGGAACATCAGAATACCTTCATTTCCTGTCTTGTTCAATCATTATATTTCTTCCTTACCTGCCCCCAACCTTCCTAGAATTCCTGCTAGCTTCCCCATTTACTTTGCTTGTGGAAAAGTTTGCAAGGAGAAAGCCAGCAGGAAGTTACAAGTTCAAGGCCTGAAGGCAGGTAAAATGGCTGCTGCCAGGGAAGGGAGGAAATGAGAATATGCAGGGGTGTATGAGAGATGCCACACAGGTTGGGCAGAGTTTGCAGTTACATAGTTTGCAGAATATAAGAGTTGCTGCATGAGTTGGAAAGGGTTCCAAATTTGTATATCTGCAAAATCTAATTATTTTTCTGGTCTTATTGCATCTGCAGAAAACCGCCCAGCCGCCCTGTATAGGATGACCCGCTCCCTTCTTCACTTGGGAGCGAGGGGAGACCCCTTGCAGGGAAGGGCTGAGGATTTTGTGTAATACCTGCATGACAAAATCACTCAGATTCGGGAAGGCCTGGACTCCGACTGGGTAGGTTCAGATGGGGTGACAGAAGTGGGTCTTGAGAGTGCTATCTGGAAGGAGTTTGACCTTGTGACTCCCGAAGATGTGGACAGGATACTGGGTAGGCTTAGTGCTGCCACATGTTTATTGGACCCGTGTCCCTCCTGGTTGGTGCTGGCCTCCCAGGCGGTCACACGAGGCTGACTCCAGGTGATTATTAATGCTTCTTTGAGTGAGGGCTTCTTCCCTCCCACCTTGAAAGATGTAATGGTGAGGCCCCTCCTCAAGAAGCCTTCCTTGATCCGGCTGTATTAGCGAACTATTGTCCAGTCTCCAACCTCCGCTTTGTGGCAAAGGTTGTTGAGAGTGTGGTGGCGCGACAACTTCTTCAGTACCTGGATGAAGCTGTCTATCTAGATCCGTACCAGTCGGGCTTCAGGCCAGGGTACAGCACAGAAACGGCACTGGTCGCATTGGTTGATGATCTCTGGAGGGCTCGGGACAGGGGTTGTTCCTCTGTCCTGGTCCCATTAGACCTCTCAGCGGCTTTTGATACCATCGACCATGGTATCATGCTGCGTCGGTTGGAAGGGTTAGGAGTGGGGGGCACCGTGTTGCAGTAGTTCTCTTCCTTCCTCTCTGACCATACGCAGTCTGTGTTGGCAGGGGGACAGAGATCAACCTCGAGGCGCCTTGTTTGTGGGGTGCTGCAAGGGTCGGTCCTCTTGCCCCTCCTGTTCAACATTTATGTGAAGCCACTGGGTGAGATCATCCGTGGTTTTGGGGTGAAGTTTCATCAGTACGCTGATGATACTCAGCTGTACATCTCTACCCCGGACCACCCCAATAATGCCCTTGATGTGATGTCCCAGTGCTTGGAGGCCGTGCGGATCTGAATGGGGAGAAACAAGCTCAGACTCAACTCTCTAAGGCCGAGTGGCTGTGATTTTCTGCATCCCAGTATAGCCAGCTGGCTCCATCGCTGACTATTGGGGGTGAGACCTTGGCCCCCTCAGAGAGGGCTTGCAACTTGGTGTCCTCCTGGATGCACGGCTGTCTTTAGAAGATCATATGACGGCTGTGGCCAGGGGGGCTTTTTATCAGGTTCACGTGATCTACCAGTTGCATCCCTTGCTGGACTGGGACGCCTTGCGCACGGTCACTCATGCCCTCGTCACCTCCCGTCTGGACTACTGTAATGCTCTCTACATGGGGCTCCCCTTGAAGAGCACTCGGAGGCTCCAACTGGTCCAGAATGTGGCCGCGAGGGTGATTATGGGAGTGACACAGTGCACCCATGTAACACCTCTCCTGTGTGAGCTGCACTTGCTCCCGGTGGTCTTCCGAGTACGATTCAAGGTGCTGGTTACCAGCTTTAAAGTGCTCCATGGCTTAGGACCTGGGTACATACGAGAT
Organism: Pantherophis guttatus; assembly: GCF_059756535.1. Lineage (NCBI taxonomy): Eukaryota > Metazoa > Chordata > Lepidosauria > Squamata > Colubridae > Pantherophis > Pantherophis guttatus. Next base: position 46,787,947 of record NC_142070.1, read on the forward strand.
CACCTTCTGCCACCGAGAGCCTCCCACTGGCCAATACACTCCCACAGAGAGGGACTCCTCAGGGTGCCGTCGGTCAAACAATGTCGAATGGCAACACCCAGGGGGAGAGCCTTCTCTGTGGGGGCACCTGCCCTCTGGAATGAACTGCCCCCGGAGATTCGCATGATCCCCGACCTATGTACCTTTCGCCGTGCCCTTAAGACTCTATTGTTTCAATAGGCTGGGCTGGCTTAGAAAATGAATTTTAATTGGGTGTTTGTAGTTTCTTAATATAAGGGCCAAATTTTTAATATATTTTAAACTGTTTTTAAATTTTATGGGTATATGTTGTTTTAGTATGGCTGTACACTGCCCTGAGTCCTTCGGGAGAATAAAAATTTAAATAAATAAATAAATAAATAAATAAATAAATAAATAAATAAATAAAATATTAAGGCTTTATTTGGAGTTGGTCCTTTTCTTTCAAGCTGAGAAGTCCTTGTTAAATTTGTGTGAACACAACATTTGAGAACAGGCTATAAAGTTGTTGGATATTTCTGGAAATTAACAGCTGTGATTTCTAATGGGTCAAATTAAAAATCCACTTAAATCCATTTCTGTCATATGTCTTGTAATATATTTATATAACAGAAATAAGTTAATCAAAATGTTATCAGACTAACACAGCCTATAACTTGTTAAAAGACAGTTATTTTAAACAGGATCTGTGTTTGCACTCTCACCTATTTCAAAGTAACTTGCAGTATATTTTTTGAAAGGTGTATAGTTCTTGTTAATGTTACCAGATGTTACATGAAAATAGAAACAAAACAGAAACCAGGAAGATTGTGCACAATTGAAACTCATTTGGAATAACTTTCAGACTTTACAGGGGCAACACTTTTATTTATTAAAGGATCCAAAACTTATTTCCTCTCAGACGCTAAAGTAAGTCTGAAGAAAAAAATGATACGGGTTTAAGGAACCTACCCATTTAAGTAAACCCAACTCTTAAGAAACAACACATATTTCCATGCTTATGTAAAATTCCAAATGTACTGGACTTCTTTAGTGAGTGGAAAAAAGATACTGTGTTTCTGCAGTTTAGACATCACTTGATACTGGGTGGTTCAAAATGATAATATAAAAACCAGTACAAGCCCAAAAGCCATGTGGATCTATGCACAATATTTCCTGAGAAATAGGCAGTCCCTCAAATTACCATACCCTATGCCATGTCAATGGCAAGATGGTGAACCATAATTGGAAGCAGACTGGCAACCAGTTCAGCTTGCAGAGTAGTGGTTTTGCTTGGGCACACCAAGACATGCTCACCACTGTCCACACCACTGCATTCTGGAGCAGCCTAAATCTTACAAACAGCTTTTTAATGCCATCTTCATAGAAGTACTTGAATCTTGAGGTGAGTAGGACCTGAGTGACTGTCTGAAGGACTTCCATATTGAAAAAAGAGTGGCTGTCAATAAAAATAGAGCTGGAAGGAACCTTGGAGGTCTTCTAGTCCAACCCCCTGCTCAAGAAGGAGACACTATACCATTTCAAATAGGTGCTGTCCAGTCTTTTCTTAAAAACATCCAGCAATGAACCAACTACAACTTCTGAAGGCAACATGGTCCACTGGTTAATTGTCCTCACTGTTAGGAAGTTTTCCTTAATTCCAGGTTGCTTCTCTCCTTGATTAATTTCTATTGTTTTTGTCTTGCCTTCTCATACTTTGGAAAATAAGTAGATTCACCCTTCTTTGTGGCAGCCCCACAAATACTGGAATACTGTTATGATGTCCTCCTTAGTTCTTCCTTTCTCTAGACTGGCTATACCCAATTCTTGCAATCGTTCTTCATCTGTTTTTGTCTCCAGGCCCCTAATCATCTTAGTTGCTCTTCTTTTTTTTCTCCGAAGCCTCAACATCACTTTTGTATTGTGACAAAAACTGGATCAGTATTCAGATTTGGTCTTACTAAGGTTTTATAAAGGGGTACTAATACTTCATATGATTTTGTTTCTATGCCTCTGTTTATACAACCAAGTATTGTATTTGCTTTTTTTGGTTGGTGCCGCACACTTCTAGCTCACGTTTAAGTGATTGTCCACTAGGACTCCAAGGTTCTTCTCACAGTTCCTGTTTTTATTCATTCATTCATTCATTTTATTTATTTGTCAAGCATATATAAGATAACAGGTAGAAGTATAAATATAATTTGAATACATGAAAAGAATAAGAGTAAAAAGGAATATTAGGACAGGGACGGTAGGCACGCTGGTGCACTTATGCAAGCCCCTTACAGACCTCTTAGGAATGGGTGAGGTCAACAGTAGGCAGTTTAGGGTTAAAATTTTTGAGCCAAGTTTCATATAATCTGTACTTGTACATTTGCTTTTTTCTTCCTAGTTGCAAAACCTTGCTTTTCTCCACATTGTTCCCATATGGAAACATTGTTCAACTGGATGGAGTTTAGCAAAGGATGGCAAATTATAATACTATTTTTATTGAGATTGATTACAATTTGTCAATTGGATTCCTTCTATATTCTTATGAATTAGGAAGATATCTGTTTAAACGCCTTATAAATATGTTCTATATGTTGTGTATTTAAGATACGTTTCATTCATTTGATACCAGAGCTTGCATTTTCCTATCCTAGATAATAATACTGACTGGTGATACAATGATTGGAATGCAGTATTGCAGGCTAATTCTGCCAACTGCCAGCAGTTCGATCCTGACCAGTTCAAGGTTGACTCAGAAGGTCCATTCCTCCAAGGATAAAATGGTAAAATGAAAATCCAGATTGTTGGGAGTGATATGCTGATTCTACAAACCACTTCAAAGCACTATGAAGTGGTATTTAAATGTAAGTACTATTGTTGTTGCTATCTTCCTTATTCTTCTCTTTCTATTGCTATTGCTATATTGTCTATATATTGGATAGAATTTCAACTGCCTTATTTGGTTAGTCTGAAATTGAAAGGTATAATTGAATACAGATATAATTGAATACAATTAGTATGTTGATAATTTTGATTCCCAAATGGCATTACCCAATGGCTTCATGTAATTGTTAAGCAAGAGGAAAGAGTGCCACACCATTTACATTAAGACGGTCCTATCCCTAGGCATCCTATCAATACTGACAAACTGCTCATGGAGGAAGGACGAGAACTACGATAAATAGATGTCCCTAATTCCCAATCCCTGCAGCGTGGTCAATTGTATCAAAAGTAGCTGAGAGATACCATCACTTCCATCCCAACTCCATCTAAGCCATCAATAAGTAAAGATTACCATGTCTCAGTACTGAATTCCATCCTAAAACTTTACCAAAATAAGCCTAGATAATTGGCTTTATAATCCAGGGTAGTATGCAACTGCAAATCTTCACAACAAAATTGTAGCATACAATTGGGACCAAGATTGTACTTTTGATGAAGTAACACATCACTTTCTCTTCAAGGGTGAAGGCACCCACCCTTTTCTTAAGTGAGATCAATATCACAGGCATGGATTCAAAGAGAACATAGAGGACATTTCTTTGATTATCGTAACAACCCAGGAAGGAGGTGCCAAACTAATAGAGTTTTTTTTTTTACTTCCTCATATTTCAATAAGTCAAATTCATTGCAGATCACATCTATTGTCTCTCCTTCCCCCTAATATCTACATATTTTATGTGATTTAAAATATTAATTATTGTGATGGGATGTGCATCTGGAGAAGAAATTGGAGCAACGTTTTCCAGGAAGGAGGTAGCAATAGCAATAGCAATTAAGATTTATATACCACTTTACAGTGCTTTACAGCAGTGGTGAAATCTAAAATTTGTTACTACCGGTTCTGTGGGCGTGGCTTGGTGGTGGTGGGGTAATGTGACTGGGTGGGTGTGGCCAATTTTTTGCTTTTACTTTTAAAACCATTTTTTTACAACCTCTTCATGAACAGGTTGTAAAAAAATGCTTTCAAAAGGCGCTGACGATCCCAGCTGAGTTGCCTGATTGGCAGAGCTCAGGCAACTCAGGTTGGATTGTCAGAGGCATTTAAAAGAAAAAAAGGGTTTTCTTCTTTTAAATGCCTCTGATGATCCAAGCTGAATTGCCTGATCGGCAGAGGTTTTTTAAAAAGCCTCTGCCGATCAGACAACTCAGCTTGGATCATCAGAGACATTTAAAAGAAAAAAAGGGTTTTTTTTCTTTTAAAAACCTTTGATGATCCCAGCTGAGCCACGCGATCATCAGAGGCTTTTTTTTTTTACTTTTAAAAGCATTTTTTGGCCGAAGAGGTTGTAGAAAAGATGTTTTTAAAAGTTAAAAAAAAAGCCTCTGATGATTGTGCGGCTCAGCTGGGTATGGGGGGAAGGGGCAGGGATTTTTGCTACCGGTTCTCCGAACCACCCTCCTCCATCGCTACTGGATCGGGTGATCCGGTCCGAACTGGCAGCATTTCACTCCTGCTTTAGAGGCTTCTCTAGGCGGTTTACACAGTCAGCATATTGCCCCCAACAATTTGGGTCCTTCCTTTTACCTTCCTCAGAAGGATGGAAGGCTCAGTCAACCTTGAGCCTGGTGAGATTTGAACTGCCAAATTGCAGGCAGCCGGCAGTCAGCAGAAGTAGCCTGTGGTACTGCAGTCTAACCAGTGCCCCACCATGGCAGGTAGCACAAGACACTATGTTGTCCTATAAAAATTCATAGGAGGCACATGCTAGATTATCCCAGAATATATATATTAGGTTGTACACCTTTAGTCTGGCAAGATTCTAGGTACAAACAAATAAAGAACTGGACCTGATTTTATCTCACTATGTCATCTTTGGATTTAGGCCTGACAGTTATTTAAAACTACAATTATATATCTTAAACAAATTGCTTCAAGCTATACAATGGCTTGGTATAGATGGTACCATTTTTAGCTATAGATGGTATTCTTTTAATTGTATTTATTTGAAAGATACAAAAATACCTCTTTCCATCACTACCAGTAGAATTGTACCTTGGAATCTGTTAATATCTTATTTTAATTTAAATTGCATTGAATTTACGGTACTTTAATGCTAAATTTAGCCTCCCTTCATTCCCCAAAGCCACCAAAAATGTTTTTCTTCTTGATGAAAAGAGCCTCCAGAGGCTAATAGAAATATATATTTAGTTAAAATCATCTTGCCCCTAGAAATTTCTTAATTAGACTCTCATGGTTCACGTTTATATCCATTCAGGTTATTGGAGATATTAAATTAGTAGACAGACACACACACATACAGTGGAGGGGAGGGAGGGAGGGAGGGAGGGAGGGAGGGAGGGAGGGAGAGAGAGAGAGAGAGAGAGAGAGAGAGAGAGAGAAAGAAAGAAGTGTAAATTACATTTGTCAGTTTTTCAGTTTGAGTATTTGATTCCAACTACAGTCAGCTTTTCATGGAAGTAAACTACTACTGTAGACACATATAAGAATAGACACATATAAAACAAATCAATCAAAATATGAAATGAGAATAGTTACTAGGCTTCCAATTCTTTGCTATGTAAGAGAACAGCCATTTGCAGGATCTCATGGGTTTGGCTACAATTTACGATGTTTTTGCAGGAAACTGGTATTTACTTCCAGGTGCAGCAATGAAAGCTCCATTGCATGGTTTTCAATTAATGACTATGGCACTTGCTTTACAAGTGGTAGGGGAAGGATATTGCAAAATTTCCATTCCCACCCCATTCCAGGGGAAGGATACTGCAAAATTCCCATTCCCACCCCACTCTGGGTCCAGCCAGAGATGGGATTTGCCAGTTCTCCAAACTACTCAAAATTTCCGCTATGGGTTCTCCAGAACCTATCAGAACCTGCTGGATTTCACCCCTGTTTAAAACCCATTTCATACTCCTAATAATTATAGCTCCTAATAATTATAGCTTTCTGTAGGTATTGCTTATACCTACAGAAACCTATCAAAAGGTCTTTGGCTGTTATCAAGAAAATATAAAGAAAGATGGAACACGGTTAAAGCAAGGAAAAGGGAATGTTGCATATCTCATTAAGGATTTTAATATACAGTAGCTTTAAATAAATATTTATAAATAGTCTAAAGAACTATTTTTTATAAGTTCCTAAAGGTGGATGGGGAAATGTAAGGGAGAAAAAACAAGGAGTGTATTATAATACAAAGCATTTGTCTTACCTATTTGTGTTTGACATCAAGATGCAAGTACCAAAGAGGAAGATTTCTGTCATAATACATTTTGCTATATTATACCTATCCAGTTTGTACCAGATGCCTATAGTCCTTTCAGAAGATATTCCAATAAAAATACTCAAGAGACCCAGCAAGAGACAGACAAAGAGAGAAGGAGAAATAGAGACAGAGACAGATACACACACACATTATAAGCTGTATCCACTAAATTGCTAATCTAAATTCAAATAATTTGTTCAAACTTTCAAGTTTTAGAAAGCAGTTGAGTGAATGTATAAATGTACATAGAACAGATATTGGTTTCTATATCTATAATTTCTCTGATATGAAAATATAATTGCTATTTCAAAAGATACTCATCTGCATAATATGTTACTGGATTATGGTTTATATGAAAAATAAAATTAAAAATGAAGATATTTTTCCACATGCTGCTATGTTGGCTCTTGAAGCATATTTTTCTCTCTAGAGTAATATTTCACGTCTTCATTGTCTATGTCTGATATATAAACCTTCCACTGCCTACTGTTCTACTGACAGAAGAGGTGGAAACTTAAGCTGTGGTGCCATAGTGGTTAGAAGGCAGCATTGCAGGCTAACTCTGCCCACAGTCAGGAGTTGGATCCTGACTGGCTCAAGACTGATTCAGCCTTCCAAGGATAAATGGTATCCTTAGATGGTAAAATGAGGACCCAGATTGTTGGGGGCAATATGCTGATTTAGACTGTGCTGTAAAGCATTATGAAGCTCTATATAAGTCTAAATGCTATTGCTATTATAGACAAGATAGTCAAGAACTCACTGTACAGTGTTTCTTGGCAGATGGTGTGTCTACTGTATAGCCAGTGTGATTCTATGGAATGTTCACATTTATCTGCATGCATAAATTTGAAGGCTGATCCAAAGAAGGATAATTGCCAACTTGCTTTCCTAGCATTAAATCCATTTGGATTCAGCAAGCCTTATAAATGTGCTTAGTATTGCATCTTTCTATAGTATATAAACTACAAACCTAAGTGTGTATGTAGTCATTATCTTCCATAAGTATTTTATTCCCATTTCTGTATGTTCGTGTGTCTTTATGTGTATTTGTATGTATATTTATATTGTGCTGAGATTTTCAGATCACAGCTGCCTCAACACTTTGTGGAAGCATCTACACTTGTACCAATATTCTCTATGACACCAGCTTTAAATACCTTCCACCACCATGTTGCTAGTCAGTCAGTCACTCACTGGCTTTCTCTTTCTCCCAGCTCTGCTGTCCTGCCCATTTTATGGAAGCAGGGCCAAGCCTTATCTGTTACCCTGTTGAGAAAGTTGCAGCGCCCTCTCTCTTGCTCTTTTTCATCCACAATGTGTTTTTACAGCAATAATACATATGTCATATAAGGTTATATCCTGCAGCTCCTACTGTTGTAAAATTCCATTTGAACTCTGCAGGAGTTTTATCTTACTAAAAGAAACAGGATTAACCCCTGAATTATAAAGTATGGTATGCCACATCATCTAGGCACTATTTCTAAAACATTAATACAGATTATATAAAAGTATCCTCTGTGAATGATATTAAACAGACATACTGCTAACACCAATGATACATTAGTAACCCTGGGGCAGACATAGCAGAAACATTTGATTTTTTTTTTTCCTTTTGTGATTAACCTCAGTAGGGAATTTTCTACATTCTCTCCTCTGTGTTACTATTTCATAGACACTTCCTAAGTTAACAAGTCAGCTGCTTCACTGTGATTTCCATAGTTTTTGTTCTTAAAAGCACACTAAAAGCTAATTTAATCACAGTTTCAAAATATCATACAATAAAACTAATTTAATTACACTTACCAATGGCCACTAGCCTCATTAAAATGTTAATGAGGCATCTAATTATTAAATTGCTTAATGACTGCTAATAAGATTAATGACAAAATAAAACTTAACTACAAATTAAAAATGCCCTAAGCTGAAGCCACATCTTGCCTCCCTTCAACTCCTACTAGCATGTAAAGAAACATGGTCAATTAAAGTCAGGGAAGCCGGAAACAGAGCATAGCAAGGATATATGCATCTCCTGCTTCAATGACATTACTAAACATGCACAGTGCTATTAATATTAAGAGTGCCTTGTATGCAGACTTGATCTTCTTAAAAGCATTTTTTCTGCATGCGACATGATAGATCCTAGACTGAAGCCTGTTTCCAATATCTATTACAGTGAAATAAAAAGCAAACAAAAAAGTAGATCAAAGACCAACCCTAACATTAGTATGAAATGTTACACAAAGTTCACAGAGAATAATAAAGATGAAATTGTTGTAGAAATGCTTTGAAAATAAATATAGCAACTGTGTGATCTAAACCAGAAATGTATTTCTCATTATGTGAAGGTATTTGTTTCTCCTTGGTAAGTCTGATCAACATATTCAACTTTAAGCTGCCAAAATTCAAGTCTAAATCAATATACTGTTGAAGTGCACATTTTTATGAATATACAACTTAAACTACACAGTGAAACTTTATCAACTAAAACCTGCTTTTTATTATGATAGAAGCAGATAGGCACCATGTAATTATAGAAAACATGGACGACACAATAATTTATGAAATGTTTCCTAAACTGTAACCCTTTCCACAAAGGATCAAGATTTTGCCTGTTTACCACACTGTTGTCATTATAATGCTTCCTGAGACTCATCCTGATTTCAGTATGAAGGTCTATTCCCACTCAACCTGTAAAAGGATTCTCTAGTCCTGGTCCAAACATTACAAAAAACAATAGTTACAGTATATAAGATGATTTCAGTCTGAACTGTCAACAGAAAATAAATAGCTTCCATCATTGTTCTCAGCTTGCCACTAACAGCTTCTTCAAATGTGAAACATTTCCTTAATGGAAATAATATTTTGTACAAATGACAAATAAATTGTCATATATGACTATATTCTTTAACTATCTATCATCTGTCTGTTTGTTTATTATCTATCTCAGAAGGTGTCCTGTTTTTTTCACGTATAAAAAATATTTATTAATGAAATGTCAAATGGTAATGAAAAGATTATTGAAATTATGAAATTATTTATTCTAGGTGAAAATTGTGAATAATTAAATATAAACTTTTAAATCAAGATGTGCAGTTTGTGGTATGCTGTGATCAGACCTCCAAAACCTCTAATCACAGTAAACATAACATTTTATCCATACTGCCAAGATATTAGAAAATTAAGAGCCTTAAATGAGGAATATACAAAATTGTATTATGAGATATTATATCCAATAATATATTTTATTTTTTTAAAATTCAACATATATATTTCTTAAAATTTTGTGGGATTTTTAAAAAAAATTTAAACACACTTTGTTGCATCTTAAAGTGTTTTGGTCTGCCCTTTTTAAGCACTATTGTAGGGTCATTATAAGGAATATTATTTAATATAAATATATCATAAAGAAATGTATCATGATATTCGGTATAAAATATTCAACTTCCTTATGAATAGCAATTATAGTTTTGCATGAAATTTAATTGAGATCATTAGTTTCCAATCAAATTATTTCTAAATACTTAACTCAAATGATTTTTTACATTTTCCACATCAGTACATCTTTCATTACTACTTATTTATTTATAAAATAATAGAAGTCACCCATAATTTGCTGGCTTGCTAGGGTTAATAAGTTACATATTTAAACTCACATAAGGAAAATTACATGTGTAATTCTATGTGATTTTCAATAGAATAAAACATTTAAATTAAGATAATGATAGCCATTGTAAAAGATACCCTCGCTGAAAAATTTCATATCAGCAATACATCTATTTAGCTATTCCTTAAAACTTTTTCTCAGTCTCCGTGCTTTTGAAGGCCTGCTGAATTCTCAAGTGGTATTGTTTTGATATTGCAGTGTTTTAAAACTTTTTTAAATTGATTTGATCTTAGTGGGTTATAAAAATTTCCAGTCTTGGTCACAAATATTACAATACTAGACAACACAGTATTAACAGTAGAGACTTTTAAATTTCTAGGTTCTATCATATCTCAAGACCTAACATGAACACCTAACATCAAAAACGTCATTAAAAAAGCACAACAAAGAATGTTCTTTCTGCACCAATTCAGGAAGCTCAAATTGCCCAAGGAGCTGCTGATCAGTTCTCCAGAGGAATTATTGAGTCTCTCATCTGCACCCCTATAACTATCTGGTTTGGTTCTGCAACCCAACAAGACAGACACAGACTTCGGAGGATAATTAGAACTGCAGAAAAAACAATTATCCGTGTTGGATCCATGTCCCTCCTGGCTTGTTTCGGCTGCCTGGGGGTGACTGGAGACTGGATCCAGGCTATTGTCAACACCTCTTTGAGGAAGGGGGTCGTCCCCACCTCTCTTAAGGAGGCAGTGGTTCGACCCCTCCTCAAGAACCCTGCCCTGGATCCAGACTCACTTAATAACTATCGGCCTGTCTCCAACCTTCGCTTCATAGCAAAGGTTGCTGAGTCCGTGGTGGCGCAACAGCTCCCACAGTTCCTGGAGGAAATGGATTTCCTAGACCCATACCAATCAGGGTTCTGGCATGGGCACAGCACGGAAACGGCATTGGTAGCTCTGGTGAATGATCTCTGGTGGGCCTGGGATGGAGATTTTTCCTCCATCCTGGTCCTACTTGACCTCTCAGGGGCTTTTGATACATCGACCATGGTATTTTACTGCAACGACCTGGGGGGTTGGGGGAAGGGGGCACTGTTCTACAGTGGTTCTCCTCCTACCTCTCAGGTCATTCGCAGTTTGTATGGGGGGGCAGAGGTCCACCCCGAGGCCCCTAACTTGTGGGGTGCCTCAGGGGTCGGTTCTGTCCCTCTACTCTTTAACAACATATATGAAGCCGCTGAGTGAGATCATTCGTGGTTTCGGGGTGAGGTATCATCAATATGCTGATGATACTCAGTTATATATCTCCACCCCGGGCCACCCCGGGGATACCCTTTCCGTGATGTCCCACTGCCTGGAGGCGGTACGGGCCTGGATGGGTAGGAACAGGCTCAGACTCAAACCCTCCAAGACTGAGTGGCTGTGGATGCCGGCGTCTCGTGCTCTAGAAGTCCCATCACATTTGATGGGGGGGATGTGCTTGCTCCCATTGAAAGGACCCACAACTTAGGTGTCCTCCTGGATTCCCGGCTGTCTCTGGAAGACCATCTTACGGCCGTGACCAGGGGGACTTTCGCCCAGGTTCGCCTGGTGTGCCAGGTGTGCCCTTTCCTAGACCGAGATGCCCTTCACATGGTCACTCATGCCCTGGTTACTTCTTGCTTGGATTACTGCAACTCCCTCTACATGGGGCTGCCCTTGAGGTGCACCCGGAGGCTCCAGCTGATCCAGAATGCAGCCGCATGGGTGGTTATGGGAGCTCCCCATTACTCCCGTGTAACACCTCTCCTACGCGAGCTGCACTGGCTACCAGTGGTCCTCCGGATCTGCTTCAAGGTGCTGGTACTTACCTTTGAAGCCCTACATGGCTTAGGTCTGGGGTATTTGCAGGACCATCTCCTACGTGCCTCCCACCGTCCTGTCCGCGCACACAGGGCTGCCCTCCTCAGAGTACCCTTGACCAGACAATGTCGGCCGGCGATGTCCAGGGGTAGAGCATTCTCTGTGGGCGCTCCTTCCAATTCCTGTTCAAAGGAATTATATTTTACACAATTTCTAAACTTTAGTCATCACTTTTGGAACCTGAGGAAAGCATTGGCAACTCCTCTGGGTGTCACCAGTTAGGTCTTGGCAATTTAGTTTGGAGCACCACAGAGACATTATTTCTATTTTATAGACCTACATGGGCTCCTTATAGTATTGGTTTTAACTGAGTGGCAAAGGGCAAGTTTATTTCTGGAATCATCATTCCCTGAAAGTTTATCACCTTTCCACCAAGTCAGAATGAATATGCTACAGATCCCTTCTGTAGGGTGCTCCTGTCAGAAGAACGAGAGACCTGGTAAAAAAGCAACAGGGTTCAAAACATGTTCTGGTGTACATTTTCATAGCCAGTGTCTGTTGGGTAATGTTGGGCATCCGGGCTTAATGACTCTGGTATAGAGATCAGATTTCCTGATCCTTCATCAGCAGCTGTAGCTTGCATTTTGAGAAGCAATGTAGTCTGTATGCAACTGAACAGAATTGATTGGGCAGATCATGGTCAACTGAGCAGAACACACTCTCTCTCTCTTTGTGTGTGTGTATGTGTGTGTATAATGTAATGTAATGTAATGTAATGTAATGTAATGTAATGTAATGTAATGTAATGTAATGTAATGTAATGTAATGTAATATAATATATATATATATATATATATATATATATATATATATATATATATATATATATATATATATATATGTTTTTCTTCTAGCCAGGTTTTCCCTACGTAAACGTTCCCTATGTTTCCCTGGCTAGAAGAAAAACACACATAAACCCTACGAAGAAGTAAGAAAATATATATATATATATATATATATATATATATATATATATATATATACACACACACACACACACACACACACACACACACACACACACACACACATACATACATATACACATACATAAATACACATACACATACATACACATACAAATATACATATACATGTATATATTACTGTGTTAGGTCCCCCCCCAGTTACTTTCTTCTCAAACAATTCCCTCTCTCAGCTTCATTGAGTTACCCAACTACTCTCCCCATTGGATGGTGCTGGTCTTTCTTTGTACTTGTTCTACCAGAACTGCATCTTTTTGCCTTTTGATTAAGCTTAAAGATATACAAGTTAAAATTGAATTTGCACATCCTTTTTATCTATTAGCATTAAAGTACAAGCTTATCTTGTTTGATTATTAGAGGCACTGTTATAAAATTGCAAAACCGGTATTTATTATTCTGATAACACATTGCTTGACTTTCTAACATTACTGAAATTATCATTGTTGAACATAAAAATTGAAAACATGAAAGAACAGCATGTGAGGGAGATTTAGTACTGTTGAAATCTTAGCAATAGATTTTAAAAATAGAGAAAGGGAGAAAAGCAGATTTTTCTGCTTTTTCTATGTTTCTATTTTTCTATGTTAACAGCTTATGCTTCATAGACATTTTGGAGTCCTATTGCTTTTGTCAATAAGAATAAGAACACACAGCTGCTGAAAACAACAATTAAGACTAAGAGGTTTGAAGAAGACAAATAACTATGCTCTATATTAGCTGCATGTGTTTACTTTTATATTTCTATTATCAGCAGTACATGCTGTCAGGGCAATAATCTACAATGAGTGAAATAAAATTAGTCCTAAATGATTTCCAATTGCAATAAATTAGTTAATATATTATACAGCACACTTGGAACAAATATTATAGGTGTGTCTTCCAAAAACTGGATGCCGTCAAATTTAGTAACAAGACAGCAAAGAAATAGTGTATAAGTGTGAAAGGAAGGCAATCTAAAAAACAGGTTAGTCATATGAATAATTATTGCACTTTTGAAAAGGAGGATATTAAAAATAAGATGGTCTTCTCAAGAATTCAAAACCCTGCAAAATGTGTGGAATAACCTGTAAGAGTACTGTCTGGCTGTCTGGCTGTCTTTCTGACAAGTACCTTGAAGGAAAAAACAAATGATAAACCAAAGAATTATCCAATTGTGCTGGTTAGTACTGTCTATTAAACTTCTTGAAAGACTGCTACAGCCAGATCCTTCAGATGATTCCAGTGGAACAAGATGGAATTCACCATCCATCTTGGTGAAAACACATGATCAAGTGCTTTCATTAACATCTTATACAGAAGCAGGATATCAGACAAAACAAAAAAACATCAGCTCCCTTTATAGATCAAAGCACAGCATAGGACAGTGGTCCCCAACCTTTTTATCGCCGCGGACCAGTCAGCCTTTGATAATTTTACCGTGGCCCGCTGAGCGCGCGCAGGGGTGGGGGGCGTTGTTCGCGACGACACATTGATTGTTTATATATCAGATTATTTTGATTAAACAACTTTTATTTTATTGTATTTAAACATGCCTTACAAAATAAAATACAATTACATAAATATAAAGTGCTTTAACATTTTAACAGTTAAACTTTAACTAAGCGCTCTAGTTACTAGATTCTAGTGAATCAATGAGAACCCTGAGCTTGTTTTTCTGCAACGAGACGGTTCCATCTGGGGGTAATAGGAGACAATGACACCCGAAGTGTCTTGCTTATGTCCAGTTTATTTCGTTGTTTTATTTTGGTTGCTGTCACTGCAGAAAACCCCGCTTCACACAGATAGGATGTTGGAAAAGGCAAAAGGGACTTAAGAGCTGTAGTGGCAATCTCAGGATATTCCGCCATGACTTTAATCCAGAACACCGGCAGAGTTGTTGTCTCAAATACAGTTTTAAGGCCGCCGTCATTTGCAATCTCCAGCAGTTGATCTTCTTCTTGTACAGACATGCTACATTCGTCTGGTTTGTTGACAAATGGGTCGCGGATCCATTCCTTACCAGTTCGTGGGTCTTTTGTGGTTGGGAAGTAGTGCTCAAACTTTTCTAAAAGCAAAGACAGGTGATCGTGCACCAACTGGGAGAATGAACGCTCAGGCTCAGTCTCTCCTAAAATCCCCGCTAATGTCTGAAACATGTCCAAAATGCCTCTGTTCACACGCCGTCCCCACAACTCCAGTTTGGCTTTAAATGCAGCTACTTTGTCAGCCAACTTGAAAACAGTTGTCATTTTCCCCTGAAGGGACAGATTGAGTTCATTGAGCAGGCTAAATATGTCACACAGGTAAGCCAGTTTTGCAAGCCATACCTTGTCACTGAAATGTGCTGCCAGTGGTGACTTCTTTTCTGAGAGAAATCTTTGCAATGGCTCTCTTAATTCAAACACCCTGGATAGTGATTTTCCTCTGGATAACCATCTTATTTCTGTGTATAAGAGAAGGCATCTGTGCTCTGTGTCCATCTCCTCACAAAGCTGCTCAAATAGACGCGAGTTAAGGGCGTTTGCTTTGATGTGGTTAATAACTTTAACCACATCATTCAATACACTGTTAAATTCTGGTGACATTTTTCGGCTTGCCAGCATTTCCCTGTGAATGATACAATGTGTAGATTCGCACTCAGGTGCAACCTCCTTAATCCGAGCGGTTAAACCAGACAGCCGTCCGGTCATGGCAGCAGCTCCGTCTGTGCATATGCCGACACAAAAGGACCATTTTAGTTGTCCTGATATATAACCATCCAGTGACTTGAACAGTTCTGCTCCTGTGGTGTTGGTTGGCAAAGATAGTGCACATAATAAATCCTCATGCACATCCTCCTGATAAAGATATCGCACATAAACAAGTAGTATTGCCTTGTTGTCGATATCTGTAGATTCATCAACCTGTAGTGCGTACCACGGTGAAGTATTAATCCTCTCCAACAATTGTGTCTCAATGTCTTCAGCTATTTCATCAATGCGCCTAGTCACGGTGCTAGCCGACAAAGGCACATTTGCTACCTTTTTTACAGCAGCCTCTCCTAAAAGTTCACGACAAATGTCTTTAGTGGAGGGCAAGATCAATTCTTCACCGATAGTGAATGGCTTTTTAGCCTTAGCAATACGGTTAGCCACCAAATATGATGCTCTCAGAGCATTCTCCTTTATTGCTGTGGTGGCCCTCAGAAATATCTTCTGTCCTTCGTGTTCCCTTTTTTTTCTTTCAAAATACTGCAGGGGTTTGTCTTTTAATCCAGGGTGCTTGGCATTCAAGTGGCGAAGCAGTTTTGAGGGTTTCATTGCCTCATTAGAGAGCCGCTCACCACAAACTATGCAGAGTGGGGTTGGCGCGTGGGAATCACCTATCCCGATAAATCCATATTTCAAGTAGGACTCATTGTATTGTCTGTTAAAAGTTTTATGTTTCTTTGATGCTGAAGGCTCTTCTTCTGTCTCTTCACTGGGCCTTTTCTTTTTCCCAAGGAAACTTTCTGACGACATCTGTTTCGTACTCATCTTTGCTAATTTGTGGGTTAAATTTGAGCAAAAACAATATACACCTACACCAACTACTGTAAAAATGAGAAAGTACCAGTGAAAAGCGAGAAGAGCTAGCACCTGGGTACACGTTATGAATTATTAATGCACTTATGCACTTTATATGTTTGGACACTGGTAGAATTAATATAAATTATATGTAATTTCACTGTATAATGTTAGAGATAATTTGGGGCCTCTAGCCATGGCTCACACTTGGAGAGTACCAAAACCTGCTATAGTGTGCTGTTCGTATTTCCCCCCCCCCATCTATCTATGTCAGTGTTTCCCAACCATTGTGCCTCCAGCTTTTTCCAAACTACAACTTCCAGCATGCCTGGAGGGCCAGAGGCTGTCTGGGTATGCTGGGAGTTGTAGTTTTGCAACAGTTGGAGGCACCCTGCTTGGGAAAAATGGAGCTATGCTTGTCCTCTCTTTCTGCCTATCTATGCATCTATCTATATCAGTGTTTCCCAACCAGGGTGCCTCCAGCTGTTGCAAAACTACAACTCCCAGCAATGTGTGTCCAATCACACTTGGTCAATAGAGAATTCAATTCAATTCAATTCAATTCAATTCATTCTATTCCTATCCTATTCTATTCTATTCATCTTCATATATATACACAGGTACTACACAAACACACACACACACACCTACTCTCCACCTCATCCCTACCCAGCTCTATAGAGTCCACAGAGCCCATTTCATACAACGCAAACCCGCAGGCATACAACCCCCCCCCCACACACAACCCGGCCCCCACAAGGGAAGGACCCAGATTCTCTCTCTCACACACACACACAGAGACGCGTGTATTGCAAGACACGTGTGCATGCCACCCCCCATGCCCAGAGACACCCCCCCTCCAGTCTCCCCCAGACAGGGAGGCGTGTTTCGAAGTGTGTGTGTGTGTGTTTGCACAAGGGTGTGACTTTTATACACACACACACACAGAGGGGGGAGGGGTTTGAGCCCCCCTCCCAGTCCTGCAGGCCCGAAACCCCCCTCCCCTCCCCCCCCCCCATTCCCAGGTCTGGCTCGGCCCTTCGCCCCGCTGACCTGCCCGGCTTGGCTCGGCCCCAGGCGCCCTTCCTTCTCCCGAGACGTGGTGCGGGCGGCAGGCGGGGCGACGCCGCCCCTTCCTTCTCCTCCTCCTCCTGCTCCGCCCACAGGACGCTTCCGCAGCCGCACCGACCTGCCCGGATTTAGGGGGAGGGAAGCGAGCGTCGGAACAAATGGAGACCGGAACAGAAGGAGTGGGACGCTTTCCCCCCCCCACCAGCTGCGCGGCCCGGTGCCAGGTACTCCACGGCCCGGCACCGGTCCGCGGACCGGGGGTTGGGGACCACTGGCATAGGATACAGTATGGAGGCATGGACTGTTATATAAATTAATACAAGTAATACCATGCCATAAAATCACCTGACTTATGGATAATATGCTTGCTGACAGAACTTTGTGACTGTGAGAAAGGATATTAATGTTACTAAAATATTAAACAATTGGACTATCATAAGTCGGTTCTTGCCCTCCTTTACAATTTATACATATCCCGATATGCCTCATACAAAGGCCAGGAAGTTTGGCTATGCAGCTGGGCTTTTGCCATTCAACATAAAACCTTTCAGATAACTAGAGGTGTTCTCACTTCTGATGTAGATATTACATAAGTACTTTCATAAATGGAGGCTACAGCCTAATCCAACTAAGATGGAAGTAACATTCTTCCATCTTTGTAAGAGTTCAACTGGCAGAAAACTTAATGTACTTTGCAAGGGAAAAAGAGTCAATCACACTAACTACTTTAAATATCTTGAGGTTACCCTGGACAAGACACTTTCCTAGAAAGAACATTTGACAAAAACTGCTGCCAAATTGAGAACTAGAAATAATATTCTGCACAAATTGTGTTTGGGTTGAGCAATGCTACATGCTGTGCTCAGCTTGGTTTATTTAGCAGCAAAGTATTGTGCCCCAGTATGGCTTAATAGCTCATACACAAATAGAAATGATCAAAATTGCATAAGTCAATATGCATTGTTAGTGGGAGGATCCAAACTACTTCCATATACTGTCTGTCTGTTTTGAGCTATATACAGAAGAATGCTCTCCTCCAAGAATACCTGAAGAGGAGGAAAAATGCCCTCCTCCAAGAATACCTGAAGATTATTGATAACTCCCAGCTGACAATATTGAGTGCTTTAGGCTGCCTGGAGTGAAACAGGTTGAGATCCAGTCATCCAGCTACTTCTACTGCTAAAGTACTTGTAGAAGATGATTTTGACATACACAATATATGGAAACAGCACTGGATAGGAAATTGTGCTCCACAATGTCAAAATTTGCCTTGTACCTTGAAAAAAACTACCTAGATTTGACAACAACCATATGATATGGACAACACTTAAACTGGATGTGGTAGATATGCCGATGCCCTCTATAAGTGGGGCAAAATACTATTACTGAAATGTGACTGTGGGGCTGAGAAACAAACTATCCAACATATAGTGACAGAATGCCAAAACAGAGTTTATAATGGAGATTTTTGCTCATTTCCTGGCTGCAACAACTAAAGCAAAATATTATCTAGATATACGTTTATAATATTTTTTATTTTTTATGCTTTTTAATCAAAATGTGATGTGAATGTGCCATGCAATAAATAAATAATTTGACAGGTGCCATGATACATCAGAAGGTACAGTTACTGATTTGGATAGTTTTGTAAACTGGTTTATAAAAGAAACACCTGATTCATTTAAGGAGGCAACCCTACTTCATTCCAGTGAGTTCTTATTCATTATTTGTATGTAAGTTTTGATTAGGGATTTGAAGCAATACAGTAAATAAATGCTGTTTTGTGCCACTTAGGTCCTGCTTATTATTTGGGAGATAACTTGTTACTTGATTTGGTTTGGATTTAGGAAAATATGCTCCCATAGTGAGAAACATTGTTTCAGAATCTGTTTCCATGCCTTGTTCTCTTGGGTCTATTCCTTTGGAACTATTAAGGCAAATTACTGCACTAAACATAGCCCAATGAGTTGAGAAAGACAGAATCTTCTTAAGAGTGTTTTCTCTTTGGAACTTAAGAGACACTAATCCTATTTCAGGCCTTGATGAGTTACAAAGGTAAATCATTTCTTTCTTCTTTCTTGCATTAGTTGTTTTCATAACAAGGAGAAATCACTATTACTTGCTATCTATCTTCTCCCAAATTAGCAGTTTCCTTCTAGAGAACTCATAATGAGACTCCACCTAATTAAACATTGTTTCCTGTAATCCTTTTTTACATTTCAATCGAAAATCATGTCTCAACAGATCTTTCAGCATCTGCTGCGATAAAAGAAATAAGGTTAGGCTAGCAGAATATTAAGCAGTTAAATATTCTAAATAATAGAATAGAATTGTTATTTCCAAACTAAAAATATTACAGCTAGATGCTACCAGATAGGAAGAAAAATAAAATCAGAGCATAAAGAGAAGTAGACCTCACTTATCAACCTCTCATGCAATGACTGTTTAAAATTATGATGGTGCTGAAATAAAAGTGAGAAATGATGGCATTTAGGACATTTACTGTGTCTCTGTTACATGTTTGCCTTGACAGTTAGTTAGTATGCATTATCCTAAACCTGACCCATTCTTTTTTTTTTTTCTCCCTTGTGGAAAGATTGGAGATAAAGGGGTTACAAAAGAGTAAGAAATTATAGAATGAGGAATATTCCTGCTGTTTGCCTAGACGTTTGTGATTCCCAGCCCCAAGCACATTATTTATTTATTTATTTATTTATTTATTATTGAATTTCTATAACGCCCTTCTCCCTGAGGACTCAGGGCGGTGTACAGCCAAAATTAAAAACATGCAGGACAAATATTAAAAAATAATTAAAAGATATATAAATTTGGTCCAATTAAAACTCATTACCAATTAAAACGTTTAAAACATTTAAAAACAATTAAAAATTTCATCTTAAGCCAGCCCGGCTTGCTTGAAAAAATGGGTTTTAAGGGCACGACGGAAGGCACTGAGGTCCTGGATTCTCCTTATCTCTGGGGGGAGCTGATTCCAGAGGGTAGGTGGCCCCATAGAGAAGGCCCTCCCCCTGGGGGTCACCAGCCTACACTGTCTGGCTGATGGCACCCTGAGGAGGCCCTCTCTGTGGGAGCGCACGGGTCGATGGGAGGTCGTCGGTAGCAGCAGGCGGTCTCGAAGATAGCTAGGCCCTATGCCATGGAGCGCTTTGAAGGTGATAACCAACACCTTGAAGCGCACCCGGAAGACCACCGGGAGCCAGTGCAGCTCGCGCAGGAGCGGTGTTACATGGGAGCGCCATGCTGCTCCCGTCACCACCCGCGCTGCTGCGTTCTGGACCAGCTGGAGCTTCCGGGTGCTCCTCAAGGGGAGCCCCATGTAGAGAGCGTTGCAGTAGTCAAGGCGAGAGGTGACGAGGGCGTGAGTGACTGTGCACAGGGAATCCCGATCAAGAAAGGGCCACAACTGGCGAATCAGGCAAACCTGACAAAAGGTCCTCCTGGTTACAGCCGTCAGATGTTCCTCCAAGGACAGCTGCATATCCAGGAGGACTCCCAGATTGCGAGCCCTCTCTGTGTGGGCCAATGACTCGCCCCCAATAGTCAGTGATGGAGTCAACTGACTATATCGGGATGCCGGGAGCCACAGCCACTCAGTCTTGGAAGGGTTGAGCTTGAGCCTGTTCCTCCCCATCCAGACCCGCACAGCCTCCAGGCACTGGGACATCACTTCAAGGGCATCGTTGGAGTGGCCTGGGGTGGAGATGTACAGCTGGGTGTCATCAGCGTACTGGTGGTATCTCACCCCAAAGCCACGGATTATCTCACCCAGCGGCTTCACATAAATGTTGAACAGAAGGGGCGAGAGGACCGATCCCTGCGGCACTCCACAAATGAGAGGCCTTGAGGTCGACCTCTGCCCCCCTGCCAACACAAACTGCGACCGGTCGGAGAGAAAGGAGGAGAACCACCGTAACACGGTGCCTTCCACCCCCAACTCTTCCAGCCGGTGCAGCATGATACCATGGTCGATGGTATCAAAAGCCGCTGAGAGGTCTAACAGGACCAGAACAGAGGAGCAACCCCTGTCCCGAACCCTCCAAAGATCATCAACCAACGCGACCAATGCCGTTTCCGTGCTGTGCCCAGACCTGAAACCCGACTGGAATGGATCTAGATAAGATGTTTCCTCCAGGAATTGCGGAAACTGTCGTGCGACCACACTCTCAACAACCTTCGCCATAAAGCGAAGGTTGGAGACAGGACGATAGTTGGCCAATATTGCCGGATCCAGGGACGGCTTCTTGAGGAGAGGGAAACAGCCAGTGTCAATGCATGTCTTTTGATATGTATTTCCTTTTGTGTGCCTGCTTACTCTCTTGCAATCCTTTCCTATTCAATGACTATAAATACAATATTAATTCCGTTCTTTCTAATTACACCAGCATCAGGGTAAGAATTCCAAATGGTGAAACATTGAAGAAGAAAATTGAAGTAAAATCATAAGCACAGTCACATGGTTTTCCACTTAGCAATTACGCCACTTAGCAGTTGAATAGACTGCCCCAATTACTAAAGAAAGACTACTTGTATGCCAATCCATAGACAAATCAGTTTTGCAGGAATATTGCAATTCCCCTTTCTAAGAAAATAACATTTTTATGCTTTTCTCTAACAGCAAGTGAAGCATAACTGCTACAATCTTAAAACTTACTCTCATTTTGCAGACTCTCAGATAACAGTATAGGCTTTATCAATCTGCTACCTTCTAAGTATGTGACAAATGTAATTTCAGAAATTCCCAGTAGCCTGTTTCCTTTATTCCCACCACTGGGAAATGTTGAGAAAGTTAATTTGTCTCTCTCTTTTCACAACTGACTTTGAAAGATGTACATTTGAAAGGTGTTACCAGATTTGAATGCTTACCTATATAAACAATACCTACAAGTAATAAAATAATGGGAATAGCAGGGAACACTTGAATCAATTCAAGTATTTTCTTATGTATAATCCCAGGAATTTTTTGATTAAATATAGAAACTTACTTAAGTTTCTGTATGAAGCCTCATAAACTTTTGAAAAAGTGACAGAAGTAAAGAAAAAAAATCAATCAATCTGATCTTTCTACGTCATTTAAATTTACTGAGAATACGAAGTAAATCAAGATACAGTTAAGTTCTATTAAGTGCTTATGTATAATCAGAGAGTCAATGAGCAGAAAGGCAACTAATCTGAATGATTTTTACAATTACATGAATTTATCCCATTATTTATTCACCTGAATAAATCAAGTAAAGGAAATAGTTGCACAATAATTCAAAACCTTAAATTTGCTGAAAAACTGAGTGTAAAGAAAATACTTATGAGCAAGAAATAATGAAAGATTAATCTGAATGGCAACATATTTTGAGAATGATTAAAGCAACAATAAAAAATATTGTTAACATATGTTATTATAAATAGTAGTATCTGAAAAGAAACATCATTATTTATAATTTACAAAGGTATACCTAATTTAATCTGTCCTGATCTTACATATTTTTTCTTCTGACTGATGAATAAGTTTAGTCTCATAAGGTTAAATTACTAGAGTGAAATACTACTGACATTAACGAACTCTTGTCAGGAATTAGCTTCAAATTATTGTATGTTTATATTGAAACTGCTCACATTTTTATTGAAGATTATTTTACAAAGTTAAAATGCAAAACAACTTAAAGAGAGTGTTATAAAAGAGAAAAGATACTGTAAAGATAAAGTAAAAAAGCAATAAAGCAATAAAGAGAAAAAACAGCACTGGAAGTGTGTTAAGGAAGCAGGTTTCAATCTTTTTCACAACACTTGGAAACATATTTGAAACTATTTTTCCCCTTTAAAATTATATAACATGGTGCCATTGTCCCTATATTCTGCCTTAATTAATCAGTAAATGAAGTAATAATTAGTTTATTTTTATCCATTTCTACAAAAAGTCCATAAAGTGTTTATGAAAGTAGTAGTTGTTCCTCCTTAAAAAGCAAGTCAATTCAGCCATTTCTGCAATTTCAGCTATCTTTATAAACAATTCCTAAATTGTAGATATTTCTATACTCTTCCGTTTTTGTGCATATAATAAGCTTACTGTTGTTGCCATATAAAAAATCAATTATTCATAAATCTTTTCTAACTGATCATTCATAAGTTCTAACATACTTCATATGGATGTCAATTTTTAATATTCTCTGCATCATTGGCATTTCCAAGTGAGGAATGGTAAATTAGCATTTCTCTGAGCAAGATGAGATACAACCATGGTAAAGACTGAAGGACTGGTTAATAGAAGATAAAGGAATCATGCTCTCAGTAATGGCAGAGCATTTTAAAGCACACTGAGTTTGCCAACCTCACTTTTTAATCAGTTCTGGAAATTACCAAAATTAATGGTAATGGAGAGAAATAAGTTTGACTGTACTGGTTATGAAGATCAGAGGTCACTTCTTTATTTCTCTTTTCTTTTTTCTTTAATCTCTTTCTCTTTTCTTTCTTGTACTATTCTTTTTCTCTTCTCTCATCTGAATTTAGTTTGTATTACCTTTTATTGGTTTTTAAACTTTCAATACAAATTGTTTTTTAAAAAACAAATTCTCTGCATCATGGTATGTATTTGTGTTCAATATTTTGCACTTTTTTCACAAATCGACCAGATATAGTAAAAAGTCCTTTCATGCTTTTTACTCTTCCAACAACAGTTGAAGCACTCTTCTACATCTTACATAATTTCTCTGGTAAAATATACCAATAGTATTTCATTTTATAAACATTCTTTCTTAAATTCAAAAACAATGGGAATATTGTTCCTATTAACTACATGTTTTCCACTGATCCATCTGTACATCTATATGCTAATTAAACTTTGATTGTTAAGTCTTTTCACATGGAAAAATGGCAACAATTTTTGAATCAAGACATATCAAAAGGGATAATTTAAAGAATGTGTCCAAAACACAGGAACTGTGACTCTGAGGTAATTAAATTTGGGAAAGCTGTGGCTGATTCAGTGCTATTGGCCGCTACTGCATTGTAGTCTTCATTTTCAATTTTTTGTGACACTTCACAGGCAGTTTCTAAATCCCCCACACCCTTCCCCATCCAGCAGCAGCCACTTACCTACCTGCTGGTAGGGGAAGGGAAGAAATGTAATTGCCTTGGATGGAAAGATGGGTGGCAGACAGGGGTGGGTGCTAATTTTTTTTACTACCGGTTCTGTGGGCATGGCTTATTTTGTGAGCGTGGCTTGGTCATGTGACCATGGGCGTGGCTGGATAGTCATGTGACTGGGTAGGCATGGCCAACTCAATGTCACTCACATCAAGAGGTGCCTCGCCTGGCCCCTCTCCTCCGAGCCATTCCTTGTCACACCCAGCCTCAACGTATCTATAGTTCTGTAAAATGTTGTTTACCTTTTTTCAACTTTATTATCTACATACTATAGATGAACTTTTATGGACCGCTGAAAGAAGGAAATGGCTCACATGCTTTGTTCAAGTGTGTGATAGGCAACAGGCTTTTAAGGGGCTCCCAGAAAGAAGGGGGGCCAATTTATTTTCCAAAGCACCAAAGGCAAAAAAGAAGCAATGGATGGAAACTGAACAAAGAGAGAAGCAACCTAAAACTAAGGAGAAACTTCCTGACAGTGTAAACCAATATAGGTGCAGAAATATTTCAGTCATAATTTCACATATAAAATAGCTATTTGTGTAATGCAACCTGCCTATTGTTCAAAACAATCATTAGTATTATGGCTGATGTTGACAGCAAGCCTAAAAGTCAAAGATTACAAGAATGCTTCTTTCTCTGTATCAGGGGTGGGTTCTAAATTTTTTTACTACTGGTTCTGTGGGCATGGCTTATTTTGTGGGCGTGGCTTGATGGTCATGTGACAATTCTTTAGGATTTAGCAGAGGTACTGGTCTACCAGGCTTTTAACTGTTTGCAGAGCTGTACTGTTCTACCCATTTATTTTTGCAGGCACTGGTCTACTCATGTATTTTTGCAGGCACTGATCTACTCATGTATTTTTGCAGGCACCCCTCTACTCATCTGTTTTCTTTTACCACTGATCAGCTGTAGGGCAGCCCTTTGAAGCCCCTCAGCAAGAGTTTAAACAGTTTTTTTCCCTCTAGCCATCAGCTGGGACTCAGGAGGCAGCAATAGATTGGGGCTGGGGCCAAATAAAAGGTAAGAATAATGCGGGGGGGGGCAGAACCGGTTCGGTGATGTCATATCATCACCGCTACTGGCTGGGCAGAACCGGGAAGAACCCACCAATGTTCTGTATGTATACAAAACATCACATACCAGGAATAGCATATTAAGATGGAGTTATGCAGTGGTGTGTTTCAAAATTTTTTACTACTGGTTCTATGGGTGTGGCTTGGTGAGCGTGGCATGACAGGGGAAGGTTACTGCAAAATTCCCATTCCCTCTCCACCCCACTAACCTGCTCTGGAAAGGAATCAAACTCCCCCCTCTTCATTTCCCCAAATAAAATATTACTCATAAGAAAAGTAAGGCAAAATCAAGCTGCTAAGAAGGAACCTGCCTGATACTCATTCCACATTCCTGCCAGCTGCATAAAAGAAACTTTGTAAGAAGAAAACAGCTACTGGTGCTTAGAGATAATAGAAAGTGGAAGCTGGAAGTTCGGCTCCATTTACAAGCAGGCAGAAAACTCATTCAAGACAGAATATTTCACAATGGAAATTGCCCAAACCTTTGTAGAAACACAAAGCCCATGTTGCACAAACCCCAAAACTTCAAAAACATAGAACCATATAAGAATCCCTCCTCTTATCCAGTTTGTTGTTCAGCTGACCCAGAAACAAACTGCTGAATGTCACTTCCTTCCAGCAGCTGCATCTTGGCTTGTCAATTTAAAACGACGGTGTCTTTTTTTTCTTCTTCTTCTTCTTTGCCAAGAGATCTCCTGGCTGAGAAGCGATCAGTTGGGAGGCTTCTCAATTTAAAACAATGGTGTCTTCTTGTTGTTTTTTTCTCTTCTTTGTCAAGTGAGCACTGATTTTTTCCTTCTAGCTGATCAGCTGGGAGTCGGGAGGTAGCGAATAGATTGGGGGAGGGCCAGGCAGAGGTGGTATTTACCAGTTCTCTGAACTACTCAAAATTTCCACTAGCAGTTCTTGCGAACCAGGGAGAACCGGTAGCAACCCATCACTTGTGGCAGATAAATTAAATAAAGGGAAGGGAAGGAAATGGGAGATTTCCAGTGCTTCTTACCAGATTCCCACAAGGAAACTCGCTTCTGCACCCACTGCTTGATTATTTGGTTTTTCTATTTAATTAAGGAAATATTTCTGAAATAATGTTTTGGTGTGACATCAGTTGCCCAGTTTTAACCAAAATCCTTAGCTCATTTTATCATGAATAAATGTGAACCAGGATGGTGTTGCAGGATTCAATCTGGGTTGGTTACTGGGATCATTTTATCATGCACTCCTGAATTTATTCCATTTCAATTCTCAATAAAAATTTATACAGTACATAGTTTAGCAATTATGCCCATCATTTGAACATAATTCTACGTTGTTCTATCCCTAATAATTTTTTTTATCCATATTAAACCTCTCTTTTAAATATGCATATGAAAGCCATTGAGAAGCAAATTCCTCTGCAGCCAATTGTTTTTAGTTTCATCTTAAATTCTCTATTTTCCTGAGCTGACATTTCTAAGCCTTTTTCATTGTCTGTTGTTTTTTATGTATAAAACACTTCTTGAGCTGAGACCAATAAAGATATATCCAGGCACAGTCTGGATCTGTAGCTTTTCCATATGGATTTCCTGATCTAATTATTTTAAAAACCTATGTTAACTTTGATTTTATCATTCTATAAAAAAACATGCCACAAAACTCAGATTATATCCTTCTAATCCAAGCTGTATGTATTTTTTGGAATATAAGAAGCACCTTTTTTCCCCCAAAAAGAGGGTGAAAATCTGGATGCGTCTTATACTCCGAATATAGCCCCGCCCAGCCTTGCAAATGGAGATTTCAGAAGCTGAAAGAAGCCTCTGAAAGAAGCTTCAGAAAAAAGCCTCCAAACAGAAATTCAGAAAAAAAGCCTTTATTTCTGAAGCTCTGTTTCGGTGGCTTTCAGAGGCAGAAAAAAAAAGCAAGATACAGAGCTCACAACCAAGGAACCTGTTGCTAAAATTCACCTCTGGGAACAGCTGATTGGGGGTATTCCAGGAGGCCAATCCACGTACCAATCAGCTTTTTTCTTATTTTCCTCCCCAAAAACTAAGGTGCATCTTATACTCCGATGCATAATTATACTCTGAAAAATACAGTATATATCCCCAAGTGTTTTCACCTTTTAGAATTGCATGTTTATTTTTCTTTGAAAGTTCAATTAGGTGAATAAGTTTTCCCCAAAATGAAGCTTTATTTAATGTGTAATAGTACACATGATTTTATAGATTTTAAATAACCACACAATAATTCCATATCTCAAAGGAAATTATTATTTATATTTTGCATACCATCATATCATTTATATTTTCAATGAAAAGTAATTTCAAAGCTAAGATCAAATGTGCCAAGGGGTAAGCTAAATTGTTAGGCTATCTATGCTTTAATCCTCCAAGGTGTGACTGGTTGAGTTTATGCAACACATTCATAGTACTGCAGTGTACATATTTTTTAAAAAAACCAAAGAAACATTATGTTAAAAGCAATTCATGAAATTTATCCAATAAAAATGTCACGTGTGCAAATAAAATTTGTAAAGTACTACTGAAGATATGTTTTTTAACAGAATTAAACACATAGTTATTGAAAAGGACAATGTATAGTACTTCCCCACTATTTGATTTATTTGATAATTGTTTTTCAATTTTCTTAATTTATTCATAGTAATCCATGAGACTATATCCATCCTGCCTGCAATATAGGACAGAAGCTTGTGTTGCAGGAATGTCTTACTGTTCGCATGGTTCAAGATCAGATGTGCCTTTCTCTCAGACCTTCCTAACCAAAGATTTAATGTTCATGGGCTCAGCTAATAAATGTGGGTCTTCAAAATATGTTTCATTCCTGTCAGCATTTGGACACACGGTGTAATCCATGTAGACACTATTCCAGTGGTGAACTCTAAATTTCTTTCCTACCGGTTCTGTGGGCATGGCTTGGTGGGTGTGGCTTGGTGGGGGTCATGTGAATGGGTGGGCATGGCTATGTAACCATGTAACTGGGGGATCAAAAGACAGAAACTCACTAACAATGTCCTGGTGGAGCATGGTCATTTGACTAGATGACATCCAGGTCCCTTCCAGCCCTGGATTATCCTCTGAAGCTGCGTCTAGTCCCTCTCTCCTTCCCTCCCTCCCTCCCTCTCTCTTTCTTTTTCTTTCTTTCTCTATCTCTTTCAAAAACGGACCCTCCCCACTCTCGTTTTTTGGCCTAGCAGGCTCCCACTGTAAAAAAAAGGTTCCGACGATTGCGTGCCACAGCTGTGATCGTCGGAGCCTTTTTTTTACTTTTTAAAAGCATTTTTTTACTACGTATTTGCCCAAGCCAGTAGTAAAAAAATGCCTAAAAAGTTTAAAAAAAAAAAAAAGTTCCGACGATCAGTTGAGCAACCCGCGATTGTCGGACCTTTTTTTTTACTTTTTAAAGCATTTTTAATTACTGGTTCTGAAGAATGTCACCCCTGCACTATTCCTTACTGTATTTAGTTTGTGTAGACCATAACACTTACTGTTTCCTGCTTCTACCTTAGCAATTCCTGACTTATTTTCCTTTGAGCCTGGTCCCATGTTGCCTTATTTCCAGGTGTCATTTCTTCATCCACTTACTTACTACACACATCTCTTTGGAATATTTATAGGAATATGAATTATGGATGTTTGACCATTTGCAGAATAAGCATATTTTTATTTGGGAAGTAATGAAATACGATAATTTAGCATGGCTTGTTAGATTTAGAAAGACCTGTAAAAATGTTCACAATACTTGGCTTCTAATGGATTGAAAGCCTAACAGCATTTTTTTTAAAGCTCAAAATAAAAGTATTAAAGAAAAAGGCTGAAAAGACTAAAGCATTCTACAGTACAACTTATGTATGACAGAATCATATTCTTTAATTGGTGTAGGTATATACAACATGCCTTCTTCAATAGGAAATAGGACTATAGAGAGTTGTGCATTTACTGCAGTCATTTATCTTGCTGACAGCCTGTGGTCATAGCAACATGGTTAATTGATGGCTGACAGATTTGGCAGCCACCTCAAAGACTTAGTGAGGAAATTACAGATAAATAACTTGGGTAATCATTTACTTTAAAAAGCATAATGTAGGTATCTTGAATAGCAAGATTATGCAGTTACTGGCAATAATGTTATTGCCAGTAACTTTTTGTTTATTAACATTTAATATTCCAAGTCATAGGATAATATTCTATTTCTACTTTATTTTAACTACTATTTTTTCACTCTGGAACATAATTTATTTAATTCATTTCATGACTTGAATGTACTTCATTAAAATATTAATAGTACTTATTTAATTCACTTAAATATAGTACAAGAACTTACCTGTTATTTTGACAATTGTTTAGATTAGACAAATAAGATGAAATGAAAACAGTCTTAGAAAATATGTAGGAAACACACACACACACACACACACACACACACAAACACAACCAAAAAGCATTCAGCCAATGCAGAAATCCAAGTAGGGCAAGAACTAAAGAGAAAAAGTTATAACCAACATCTTAAAAAAGGATGATACGTTTCTGATTGTTAGGATCCTATTTCAAAACTAAAAATTTTAATCCCTCTAAGCAGATTTGTAGTATGATTAAGAAATTAACAAGAAATCTCAGAAACAAATCTTCACTTGATCTTGGAATAAAATGGGTAACTTTAGGGTTATTTGATTAGGACAAAAACTATACCCACCAAGTAATAGTAAATAAGGGAGTAAGAAAGAAATTAGTGCTAGTATTTTGACTTTGTGGTATTAACAGATACCTTCTTCTACCTAGTCACATAATGATTCTTATTGTATGTCTATTCTATTTTTTTATTTGTCACCTTTCCACAAGGTGAGACTAAAAAAGGAAGTAATGGAGACAGAATTTGGCCACAGAAGAAGTAACTTTAGTTAACTTTTTATCTTTCACACCACAGAGTCAAGAAAGAGACTTCTCATCCCACAGGGGAAACATTACTTATTCTTTAATAAAAGAGAAACAAAATTCAGAAATAGATTGAGGGAAACTTCCCTTTTTTCATTCCACAGAGGCTCAGGAAAGGCATACAGTAAAAAGAAAATAGTGCATAAAAGTAAATACCACGTCTCTAAGAAAATCCTAGTCAATGTATTTTTTCTTCAGTCAGACCATTTTTAATACACACAGTCTTGTTTCCTTCTAGGATACATATGTTATTTGAAAGATTAGTTTTGCAGTGCCTATTGCTACTGCCAGTCTGCATCAAAGAAAAATTTAGAGATGCAGTGACAGTCTAATACCTTCTATCAAACTTCATATGGAGATACAAGGTGAAAAATACATATGTTGAAGGCCACCCGTAAAAACTCAAGACACTCTCTTCCTATGCGTTTAATGAAACTAATTATTTGGAACATTTTAAATATGTCCTTATAATGTATGTACCATAAAGATAACCACAAAATGTTGCAGAAATTTCACTTCATTTTTAAGAGGATATGTTTACAATACATGAAATGTCTCTAAAATACAACAAATCATTACATGAACTGTTATGCAAATATAATTGTAAACTCTACGTTGTCATGATGTATGCTAGAATTGTTAGGAGATAACTTGTACTTTATTTGATAAAGACATGGGACTATAATTTTCTTTATGCCTAATTATTAGATTTAATATTAATAAAATTATATTTCTTTAAATACTTCAAATTTTTATCATTTCTATCTCTTTTTTCTTTTACATTTTTTTATCAACTATGTAGAGTTTTATTTTTTTTAAAAAAATATTTATTAAATTTTCAAACATTAAAATACAAGAAATAGAAATAAAATTAAAATACAAGAAATAGAAATGAAAAAAAAAATAGAAAACCATAACACACAACAAAAAGAAACAGACAAAAACAAACACATCAAAACTTAAACACTAGTAGCAGCTTTCTACATTGGTATATCTATCCTAATTAACCTCTGTACACAAATTCTACTTCTATCTACCTCTATCTTAACTTACATCCTTATCTGAATTATAATAACTTCCATTCACAATTCGATTTCATGACAAAATATCCCTTACGTTTTAGATTTACTCTCAAGCCAGGAATACCATCTGTTCTAAATTAAATAGTACTTGGTGTCTTCCCTCTCCTTAATTTCCATAGATAATCTGTCCATTTCTGCGCATTTGTATATTTTTTTTATTATAATTTGGTCTGGGGGGGATATCCGGTTGTTTCCAATTTTGTGCTATGACAATTCTACTCACAGTGAGTATATGTAATATGATATATTGTAGATTTTTTTCCATTTTCCCTTCCAAAATACCCAACAGGAATAATTCCGGTTTTCTTTCTATCTTCTGCCCAGTTATCTCTTCCAGCCATTTTTTTATCTTCCACCAGAATTTCCTAATCTTAGGGCAGGTCAACCACATGTGGTAGAACATCCCTTGGTTATGTCCACATCTCCAACATTCCAGGGACCTGTTCGAGAACATCCTGGCCAGTTTCGCTGGTGGCAAGTGCCATTAGTAAAAAATCTTGTAAAGATTCTACTTGTAAGCAGCTGACATTGTTAGTTTCTAGTTTCTATCCCGTAATTTATCCAACTGATCCAGATGAATGTTGTATCCAAAATTTCTTGCCCAACTGATCATTGTTTCCTTCACGGTTTCTTCTTCCATTTTAAATTTTAACAGGAAATTATACATTTTTGTGATCATTTTTTCCCTTGGTCCTAATAATAATAATATCTTATCAAGTTCCAATTATTCTCTATATATACCATATTGTTTCCTGTCTTTTTTATATTTTGTCCTAATTTGCAAATATGGCCACCAGTCAATTTTAATTCCTTGTTTTTTTAGATCCTGTTCTGGTTTTAAATTTTCAAGTTCATCTAATAATTCCAAATATCTTACTATTTTATTTAGGTCCAGCACATTGGGATAAATTATGGCCTCCATTGTCAATATCCAAACAGGAACTTTCATATAATGATTTTTTCTTATAGTATCCCAAATATTTATCAGAGCATTTCGCACCAGATGTCTCTGGAAATATGTATGAGTCTTAATTTTCCCTTTCCAAAGAAACGCATCCATCCCAATTGAAGGTCATGGCCTTCCAATGTTAATATTCTCTTGTTTCTTAATTGTACCCAATCTTTTAACTAAGTTATTGCAGCCACCTGATAATATAATTCCCAATCGAGTAGGTCGAAGCCTCCTTTGGTTCTGGAGTCTTGTAGAAGGTTACGTGTTATTTGGGTTTTTTGCCCCAGCCAAATGAATTTACCTATCATTCTATTTAAATGTTTAAAAAATTTCATTCCATTGTTCTTCATTTTTAAAACACATTACTAAAAATGTGTAAAGGGTGGAAATGAAATATGTTTTGGAAGATTTAAAATGCTATCAGAATAGAAATGCAGAAAAGAAAAGAACAATTAGTAGTCTATCAATATGTACAGCAAAGCAGGTGTCAAGGATTTGTTTGCCTTTTTACATTTCAAAGCAGCAGGTAAAATTATTTTTATCAAGGAATTTTTGTTTTGTTTTACTTATCTCTATATTTGAGATTGATTGTGGTCTAGCGGTCCAATAGAAGAGCTACATTGTAATTTCTCATACCGATAATTTATTTATCTTTTAAGTAAAAAAATACAACAGAATGAAACATGCTAAAATTTCTTAAAAGCCTTTTCTGCAGCTCTTCAGACTTATATAGTGGTACCTTGGTACTCAACTGCTTTGAAACTCATCGAATTTGGTACTCAATGCATTTTGATATGGAATTTTGGTCCCAATACTCATTGTTCATTTGGTAATCAACTCACAAGCTAGAATGTGTCAATCTCGGCTACCTTATGACTCACTACATTATTCCTTATTGGAAAAATTGGTACTCATCATGTGTCCTGGAACCAAATAACGATGAGTACCGAAGTATCACTGCTTTTTTTGAAAAGATATTTACTGGAGCTTTTTAATTTTTATGTTGTTTTCTTGTTTTGTTTTTGTTTGCTTACATTACTTTTTTTGCAATGTAATTTTTTAAAATATTTAAAAATATTTTTTCTGAATAACTACATTAAAATATAATATGCAAGTTGATAGAAATTAATAATCCAGAGTTAAAAGTAAAATCAGTAGTAATAGCATTTGTTATGACCAAATACTAACTGAAAAGAACTTCTCTGTCATTCTTCTCTCTTTTCCTTCCTTTAAACATATTTAAACACCAGAAAAGAATTCACAAAATACAGTAATACATATAATGCATCATACTGCTGTTATGAATTTGAGGAAAGTATGCATTTTATGATGAAAAAAATCCAGACTGAGAGATACACAAATTATAAATTCAGTTTATTTAACAATGAAGCAGAAATTACTTAATTTGAGAAATTAACTGAATAATTATTTTTCCTATATTAAAATAGCCATGTACCAAACTCATTTAACTACAAATAATGATGTCTGTAAAGAAAAACATCACTGGCTTGAATGGCTAAATACTTTCAAATCTCATAGAACCCTTTCTATATTCCTTTACCTATTAAATCATATGAATTTTTGAAATAATATAAAATATTATTATTTTATATGAGACATTCTCTAAACAACACTGGCCATGTATCTTAGAGAACACACTAACATCTTTGCTTTGAATGAAAACTTGACTCTCATTATTTATCTTCTAATAAAAGAAACAATAATAGGATCCTGAACATAAAACATTCCAAGGACTATTATCTTCCTTTTTTCATTTCCAGATCACCAACCAATAAACCAGGGGTGACCTAATATTTTTAACAGGTAAACCTTTCAAGTATTATGTATAAGGAATGCCAGTGGAATTTTAACTGACATTTGGAGAGGGGCTGAATCATATTGACTTCAATTTGGAATATTTAATTTCTAGTAAATTGACCACTTCCAGAATAGCAGATTAGTAATCCTACGAATTGTTAAGGTTATAATTTAAATAAACTATGTATATTCTTCAGATAAAAATCATAATTATACCTATTAAGTATACAGAAATGCACTTCAATCAGAATGTTAGGAATCACTTTGAAGCATAATCTTACTGACAATGAACCAAAGCAAATGATATCAAAGAAGTTATGGATAAATGTAAAAAGAGAAAGCCAAAGACTAAGAAACAATGTCAAAACAAAAAAGGTAAAGAATCATAATATAGCATTTTAAAGAATTGTTAGAAGAGACAAGAAGCAGGATTACAACACCTATAAAGCTATTGCAGAGGGAAAGAGGTATAGAAAAATAAGAAATGTCTTCCAAAAATGGTCTGAACTCAGAAGGATCAGGTCTTAAATTGTATGCTAATGCACAGCAATTCAATCAAAGAAGATGAAACCAAGAGAAATATATTGAAATTATGTACAAGTATAAATGTCAACATCCAAGATATCTTGGAAAACATTCAATGATGTTATATCAGTATTCCAGTTTATTACCAAGCTAGAAGATTAAAAGAATTGGGGGGGGGGGGAATCTACAGAAATATGGCAAGCAATAGAATAAAACTCAGTAAAGATCCTAACCAAAATATACCAGCAAAATTGCAAATCGTAAGAACACCACAATGACCAATAAATTGGAAGAGCTTAGTCATACCAATACCAAAGAAAGGAGACACCTGGCTGATATTGCTAAAATTTGATGACTTAGCCCAACTTCATTTCCACTGATGTTTGACAGACAGGCAAGCCGCTTGTGGATGAGCCTTGTAACTAATTAAAAGAATAATTCTAATTTGGCAGCAAACATGATTTTGGCCACCACTTTTGGCTCATTTTTTATTCAGAATCTATTAATGAAATATTCTGTATTCCCTTTTGATATTGTGTTTTACATAAATAATAAATATTGTCATTGGCAGAACTGTCATTATTTTTCTCTTTATAGTATGATGGACCACAATAGAAACAGATCACAGAATTTTATAGAAATTTAGAATTCAATGGAATAAAGTAAAATACAATTACCGTATTTTTCGGAGTATAAGACACACCTTTTTTACCCCTAAAAAGGGGTGAAAATTTAGGTGTGTCTTATACACCGAATGTAGCCCCACCCACCCACTGGCCCCCACTCTTTGGCCTCTGCCTCGCAGCAGTTACCTCCTTGCAAGCAAACAGCAAGAAAAAAACAGCTCCTTTCAGCTTCAGCACAGCCTAATTAGCACAAGTTAATTAGATCAGCCTCCCGACTCTCAACTGATTTGCTCTTAGCTGTTTTGCGCAGGGCTCTGCTGCTTGCTGCAAAGAGATAAATTGCTGGAGCAGATTTTTTTCCCCCTTGTGCTAATCAAGCTATGCTGAAAACGAAAATGAAAGTAAAGCAGGCTGTTTGCTGTTTGCTGCAATGAGGCAAAATTGCTAAGAGGCAGAGACAGAGGGAGATTTCTTTTTCTTCTTTTCCTCACCAAAAAAGTTAGGTGCGTCTTATACTCCAGTGTGCCTTATACTCCGAAAAATACAGTACTATATTCAAGATAAATAAAAATATTTTTTAATCATGCTGCTCTGAGATCCAGATTGACTATTTCATAATGCAATATATATCAAATTATAAATTCAATATATTATCAAATATATATATCAATATACAGAATCTCTATGTATGCGAATCTGAAACTAAACTTCTTCTGAAGTATTCACCTTTTCCTCATTTCAGTATTTTGGATATCAAAACAATTTGCAGTAAATTTCTCCATATGCATGCTATGGCTCTTGAATGTACATTGGTGTAACTCCTATAAAATGCACTGTACATTTGACATTTCAAAACTAATTGTTGAGTTTATGAACCCAATTGATTGATTATCTGCCATCAAATTGAGGTCAACTCATAGGGGCTACATCAATCACTTTCAACATCATGATCTGTACCTGTCTCTGGTCCTTCAAGCTTTCCAATAGTGCAGAAGATAACTTCTGCTTTTTAGGCAATCACAGTATAGCAGTCAAGAACACATTCCAGACTAGAGACTTGCTGGAGTAGCCAAGAAGGTCTTGGAAAAAGATATCCAAATGCCATGATATACAAACAAAGATCAGAATAATGTAGATAATAATAATTTTGATTTAAAGAAGTTTCCAGAGCATGTATAGCCAAGAAAACACAAACAAACAAATCAATTCAGGCTCAATTTGTCATACTTTAGATATAGAATGTGAAGCAAGGTAGATGAACTCAATTACAATGGTTATGTATATTACAGGTAGTAATATTATTATAAGAGTTGGATTCATAGTGATTTAGTGAAATCCTTTTCAATACATATGTTCAAATGAAATTCTGACAGCCATCTTTCAGAAATATTTAAATTTGAGTTTTGGGATTAAAGTGTAGTTGGATTTTGTTATCCCTACTGCAACTTTACACAGTCCTGCTAATATGCTATGGTTTACTCTTGAGTAGTTTCAATGTTACTTTTTTATTTGTTTCAATTAGTCAAAGTAGTTTACAACAGTGGTGGGTTGCTCCCGGTTTGCACCAGTTCGCAAGAACTGGTAGTAAAAATTTGTAGTAGTTCAGAGAGCCAGTAATAACATTGGCTGGCCACGCCCCTGAACTGGTCCCCGGCCTGGTCGCTTACCCTGCCCACCTCATAAGAGGCTTTTTTTTTTTTACTTTTAAAAGCATTTTAAAAGTATTTAAAAGCATTTTTTCTACAATCTCTTCGGCTGAAAAAATGCTTTTAAAAGTAAAAAAAAAAAGCCTCTGATATCGCGCAACTCAGCTGGGATCGTCAGAGGTTTTTAAAAGCATTTTTTCTACAACCTCTTTGGCCGAAGAAGTTGTAGAAAAAATGCCTTTAAAAGCCTCTGGCGATCCCAGCTGAATAGCCTGATCGTCAGAGGCTTCTAAAAGCATTTTCTTCTGCAACCTCTTAAGGTTGTAGAAAAAATGCTTTTAAAAGTTAAAAAAAAAAGTTGGCCACGTCCACACAGTCACATTACCCCCACGAAACCACGCCCACAAAATAAGCCACGCCCACAGAACTGGTAGTAAAAAAATTTAGAACCTACCCTCTCTCTGTGGGAGCCCCTGCCCTGTGGAATGAACTGCCCCCAGAAATGTGTAAGATCTCCGAACTCCGTGTATTTCTCTGTGCCCTCAAGACCCTGCTGTTCCACCAGGCCAGGCTATCAATGTAATTATTTTAAATTAGGTGTTTTAAATTTTGGGGGTTTTAAATTTGAGCCGAAACTATTTAATAATTTTAATTATTTTTAATTGATGTTTGTCTTTGTGCTTTTAATAGGCTGTACACCGCCCTGAGTCCTCCAGGAGAAGGGCGATATAGAAATAAAATAATAATAATAATAATAATAATAATAATAATAATAATAATAATAATTACCTTTAGTAATTATTATTATTTGGATTAATGACACAATTTTATTGTAAACCATGTAATAAAAAGATATAACAATTTGCCTTAGAATGACTAATAGAACAAAATGAGAGAGAGAGAGAGAGAGAGAGAGAGAGAGAGAGAGAGAAAGAGAGAGAGAGAGAGGGAGAGAATACTGTAAATTATATTACGCAAAGGCATATTAAGCAAAGGTAACTCACAAGTCCTTGCCCCAAAAGGTGTCATACAGTTTCAATACACTGGCTGATTACAACAGAAAATTATCTTCTTGTAAAAGAAAAGCTACTGTGAAACTATGATGTTTGAATTTTTTTATATAGACAAATTCTGAAATTATTTTATTTATTCGTTCAAAAATTCCATTTGAGTAGTAACTAGTATTATTCAGTCAATGTTTCATTTTTAAAAATCAGATGAAAAGAATATGTCAACATGCTTCTTAGAAATGCATAACAGCTACTAGATTCTCTGTCAGTTTCATTAAACCAGTGCCACTATATTTTACTTTGTTTCTAGTCAAGTCATATTTCCTCTTCATATCAGTGAAGAAGAATTTGATAAGATATTCTCAGGATAAAGATTTTTATCTGTGCTGAATTTCTGAATGTAGAAATCATTCAAAAATAAGAGAAAGCCACTGAAACTATTTCTGAAAAATCTAGAGAGATACAACTATTATCAGTGCAAGAGTAGCCTAGAAGCTAGAGATCAGGGCTGTCAAACTTCCGGCCTGCAGGCTGGATGTATCACATGCTGGCCATGCTGACGCCTGGTTTAGTGAAGGAGGAAAAAGTCCCAATATGTCACATGACACTGCTGTGACAATGTAAGTTTGACACCCCTGCTATAGATGTCGGAAGAATATGCACGGATATTTTTAGAATTTAATTGCATTTCATCTATATGAATGAGCATACCCTGTTTCCCCCAAAATAAGACATCCCCTGATAATAAGCCCAAACGGGCTTTTGAGCACATGGCAATAAGGCCAAGCGCTTATTTCAGGGTTCAAAAAAATATAAGACAGAGTCTTATTTTCGGGCAAACACGGTATATGTTCTTAAAAGTCCTGGGATATATTACAGGGATGAAGTTTCAGAGTCAGTGTCACAGAACAAAAGGTACTACCAACTACCACTCCTGCCAGATCAGCTATGATGTATGGAGACAGAGGGTTCCCATACTGTAAGTGACTTGAATGTGACAATCACCACCTTGAACGGTATCTGAAATCACACAACAAACCTATGCAATACCTATCCTTGCCAGCGCACCAATTTGTCAGACTCCAAAACCAATAACACCAATTTGTCAGACTCCAAAACCAGAAAGAAACATTGAGATTTGTCTAAGCAGTTTCTTTAAATGTTTGTCTTCTATACACAGTAATCTTACCAAGCTAAAGCATAGAATCAGTGAGTTTATAATTCAAGTGTATAACTTTTCATTTCTTAAAGAAACAGCTTCTAATGAAAATAAACAATAGGAAGAACAAGTATGTATCAGCTGCAACTCTGACAACCAGTGGTGGGTTGTTCCCGGTTCGCATCGGTTCGCAAGAATCGGTAGTAAAAATTTGTAGTAGTTCGGAGAACTGGTAATAATATTGGCTGGCCACACTCCCGAACCGGTCCCTGGCCCGGTTGCCACTCGCTTACCCCGCCCACCTCATCAGAGGCTTTTTTTAAAAATTTTATTTTTAAAAGCATATTTTCTACAACCTCTTTCACCAAAAAAATGCTTTTAAAAGTAAAAAAAAAAAGTCTCTGATGATTGCGCGGATCGTCAGAGGCTCCTGAAAGCATTTTTTCTACAACCTTTTCGGCCAAAGAGGTTGTAAAAAAAAATGCCTTTAAAAGCCTCTGGCGATCCCAGCTGAGTTGCCTGATCATCAGAGGCTCCTGAAAGCATTTTTTTCTGCAACCTCTTTGGCCAAAGAGGTTATAGAAAAAAAAATGCCTTTAAAAGCCTCTGGCGATCCCAGCTGAGTTGCCTGATCGTCAGAAGTTCCTAAAAGCATTTTTTTTTCTGCAACCTCTTAAGGTTGTAGAAAAAATGCTTTTAAAAGGTAAAAAAAAAAGTTGGCCAGGCCACCCAGTCACATTACCCCCACCAAACCACACTCACAAAATAGGCCACACCCACAGAAACGGTAGTAAACAAATTTAGAACCCACCCCTGCTGACAACCTCCATCTCAGAAAGGTAAAATTCTTGTAAACTGATTTTGAACTAATGGTTAACTTCTTGTGCATTTTATGGAAAAGCTGAAAATCTTTTCTCAAGTGATATAATTCATGGTTTACAAAAGAACAAATGAAAACTAGATATTTTTTACCATTTAACTTATCTGCCAGTTTTAAGAATTTCCGAATAATGAACTAATATTAAAAAGCAAGAAACCAGCTATGCAGTGTCTTTAAACAACAGAATGTACTTGGGAACAAATAAACAAACCATTCTCTAAGAGCAACTTAAATATGCATAATCTAGACTCATCTGCATTACACACTCTGTATAATGCACTCCTCATGAATGACCTTTTACTGTTAAATTGACATTAACACAACTCTTATTATCTACTTCAGAAAATAGCAATACTTACATTGTTATCTACTGCTGTCTTACACTGCAAATGCATTGGTGAAACTCTCTCGGTAAATAAATAATGCTATATAGATATCAGCTACAAAAACTATAAATATTTGTCCAGCTGAGAAGTCAAAAAAAGAAATAATAAATATATATTTCACACTAGTGAAGATATCGCCATAATTTTACTGAGCATAAAAACTATTTTCTGAACCAGTGGATAAATACACTAAATTGATCATTCAAAACCTATGACAGCTTTTCCTATCAACTCCTAATGCAGCTTTTTGTAGTAGAAATAAATGGAAAAAAAATATAATAGTGTAAATATAGTGTAAAATAATATAACTATTGACTAATATAAATAGGAAGACAGAACCTACCAAATAAACAAGAGACAAAAAATTAAAACTTTATTGATAGAACTAGTAAAATTGGAGCAATAAAATAAAGTTATTTATAACTAGAAATGATTGTTGTGATGATATATGTAATGAATCAGTTATTATGATGTAAAGTGTATGTAGTAAAACAAAAAGTGATAAAGGAATGTTTTTTTTAAAAAATATTTGATTCTGTTATCTTCTGACAATTCACTTTCACTGGAAATATAGAAACACAGTTGTATTTTATTTATAACTAAAATTATACAAAAGTGAATGTAGTGACTTTCACTATATCAAAGTTGATATAATAATTCTTTTTAACTGTAGTTATATCAATTAATTGTTTTAGATAAAAAATGTCTAAATAAAAGATCCTACATCTCAGCAATCCCATGAAACTAAAGCCATGCACATAAGGCTTCCAATGCTACAAACTAATTTGCTGCTTACAAAAGAAATAACTTCATTTTCATGTAATATAAATATTCTTATAAAAATAAT
The DNA here is from genome assembly GCF_059756535.1 of Pantherophis guttatus. Lineage (NCBI taxonomy): Eukaryota > Metazoa > Chordata > Lepidosauria > Squamata > Colubridae > Pantherophis > Pantherophis guttatus. The sequence continues at coordinate 46,829,338 of NC_142070.1, forward strand.
ACAGACCTTAAAAACAACTTGAGTCAAAATATATTCAAACTGTGGATTGTGCTCTTTGACCTGTTTCAAATATAATTTTTGATTGGAACAATTCTACTCAGGAGGGCACTTATATTAGCGTAACACTTTATTCAGTTGGAAGGAATATTTAATAACATCCAATAATCAATGGGCTTCTTTCCATGTCTTAATAGGTAGTTCTACATCAGTGGTGAAATCTGAACCAGTTTACTACCGCTAGCCGCACATGTGCCAAATGCGTGCTGTGTGCGTGCATGTGCAGTGCACACCAAAAACAAGTTACGCATGTGCACAGTGCACACCAAAGGAAGGCTTGGGAAGGTAAGTAGAACAGCCACGTCGGGGGGGGGGGGAATGATCAGCTGTGGCACGCTTGGGAACCTTTTAAAAAACTTTTTAAAAGCATTTTTTACTACTGGCTCGGGCAAATAGGTAGTAAAAAATGCTTTAAAAAAGTAAAAAAGAGAGGTTCCAACGATCGCGCGGCACAGTTGTGATCTTCAGAGCCTTTTTAAAAATACTTTTTAAAAGCATTTTTTACTACCTATTCGTCTGAGCTGGTTGTAAAAAAAAGTAAAAAGAAAAAGTTCGACATGATCATCGGAACGTTTTTTTTTTTACTTTTTAAAGCACTTTAACTACCGGTTCCGGAGAATGAAACTACCTGAAACTATTATAATAGCCCTATCCATTTGGCATTTAAGTGATAAGTGCACTTATCAACAAATTCAACAAATTATTGCACACCTCAACAACTGCTTTTATATATGAAAACATATTTGCATCAGTTTCCAACATTTTTGGTTATTTTAAAACTTTTAAAAGTCCTTAACTTTGTCCAAATGACTAAAATATTGCTTTAGGTGTGCACTTTTACATACACCCCCCCCAAATGGTGCAAACGATGTGCAATGCTCCAAAATAAAAATCAGATTGGACATTATATTTTGGAACACTGCACTTTTTGCCCTTTTTTCCAGAAAATAATATTCAATTTTATATAAAAGTTCACACCTATGTACACATATTTCAGCTTTTAGATGGCAAAGTAGAACTGCCAATACATAAAAATCCTTGATTATTAAAGTAAACACTAAGAATATTGATTTTGAATTCTAGAGTATTCCTGTTGCTTTTTTGCAGCAAAAACAACTAATACATGTTTTGGCAGACCAGAGGCTACTATACCATTTAGCTTTATCTTGCTTCACCCATGGTTGCAATAAGAATTGTAAATCCTGAGGGAAGAAGAAAATTAAGTATAGAAAGTACAGGCAGTGGTAATTTTTTATTAACAGTGGCCTTTTCCAACATCATTCTAGGAAATAATAGGATTATTCTCATACAAATGAACTGGGGGGAAAATAAATGTGTGATGACTCCCCTGGATGCTTTTCCAGATGCCTCTCCAGATGTTAGTTCAGAGGAGGATAAGCCAGGTCCAGACTCATCATGAGGGGAGACCAGTGGTGAGACCGGTTCGGATCGATTCATAAGAACCGGTAGTAAAACTGGTGGGAGGCTATGCCTACTGATCTGGACATCATCAAAGGTGATCTGCGCATGCGCAGAAGAGCGCGCATGGGCACAACGCAAACTGGTAATATAGGTAAGTAGAACCCACCCCTGGGGGAGACAGCTGATGGCCCTGAGGTAGGAGCTGTGAATCCAAGTGAGGAGGAGCAATCAATGGGAGAGCAATCTAACAAGCAGCTGGCTTAGGGTGATTTGGCTGAGGCACAGATACAGCAGGACAGCCCTGAGGCTTTGGGTGGAGAAAGCTTGCAGCTGCAGCCAATCACTGATGAAAAAGAAGAACTGCCTTCTCAGCCTGATTTGATAACATGCAGGGAGAAAAGGCAGACAAAGCAAAGTTCAATCGAACTATCCACAAGGTGGTAGTCTTACCCCTCTTGATGGCAGTGCAAGAGGCTGGCTGTTTAACACAGCAGACAGATGAAAATGATGCTGGGAACAACATGTTTGCTTCCTAGCTGTGTGTTCCTTGATTGTTGTGTTTTCTGCCTTGCTTCAGACTGACCTTGTGCCTTGATTTTGGATTGTGCTTCCTGGACTCTACACTTTTGTAAGTGTATCACAAAGGTGCCACTCACTCAAAATAAGACGGGGCTGAACATTGACAGTGAACTTTCCTTACACCCTAAGCTGGTGTATGTTTGTGACTACTGAATATACAGGACAGAAATCTAGAACTAATTTCACTTACTGTATATGAAAGTACCTTGGTTTCCCCTTCTATTGTCTCAAACTCTGTCATGCTATTTTGATCAAATCAAAATGATTGATTATCATTGATCTTAATGCTGATAAAATATTTTGCTACTCAGCAATTAGTAATAGGGTTGCTGTGTATTAAACCAAGCAGAAAGAAAACAGAAGGCTCATCAGAAAAGTCAACATTTATACCAAGCTGTTGTCTTTTAGCCCCATGTTCAAAGCTAACCAGAGTTCACATTATTTCTCACCATGGGAATATCACAAAACAATCATTTTTTGCTTGAGCAATTTTTGTTGGTTTAAAATTCCCTCATATCAAATTAGAACATGAAAATAACCTTATAATTACACCATCATTTTCAATAAATTTTAATTACTGAAAATGAAGCATGCCTTTTCCCCCTTATGGAAGGTGAACATTTTCTTCCACTCCTTCTGCTACAAAATATGGTAAACAATTTGGCAGCTTGTGCCTATTAAAACCCTCAGATCACTGGAACATATAGTCCAATTAAAATATTTTAACTACATTAAAATAAATACAAATTGAAAGTCTTGAACTAATGGTCAGGTCTCTAATAGAGTATCTGAACCTTGTAAATCTTTAAAATATAATTAGACAGTATTAAGTTTTTTTTAGTTGAAATTACAAATCTTTCATACTGACAAAATCAGCAAGCTGCAGGATTTCTTCTATCTTGTGTTGGATAAGATTTTCATGGATAATTTAATATCTAATAACTTAATTTTAGCTCATAAACTAAGATAAATAAATAATATTTGAACAAAACTATAACATTAAGCCAAAGGACTTGTATTCCTTTACTATGCAACTCCTCAGGAAATTATTTTCTGATATATGAAGTAGTTCTGTGATGGATGGTGTTGCTAATAATTTTTGAAACACAATGAGACATAAAGAATAAACAAAATACTCAAATTACATTCTTCAGAAATTATTATGTATCAAGAATGACATGAATAACTTTACTTTCTTTACTTAACCATTGAAAATGGTTTTGTAAATAAAAATAAATAAAACTAATCCTCCAGAGATCTATGTGGCTCCTATCCTATGCTATTCCAGAGAACTTTAAAACTTGATTGTTTTTCCAGAGCTTTAGAAAGAATGCTTGAGGAACTCCTCGGGGTTTTCGTGTCTTTGTGTTTATAGTGGTACTAGCTGTACCCGGCCACGTTTCTGTGGCCCAGTCAAGTGCTTCCGCTGGGCTAAAAGAGCGAGGCTGAAGTTCCAAATTCTCCACGAACATTTCGTGGGCGTGACCAACTCAACATCACTCACTTTCAACAGTCACATGACAGCCCCCAAACCACGCCTACCCAGCTGGTGATTAGGGCAGAGAACCGGTTGCTAAAAAACAATGGGAACCACAAAATTCTCCCTCTGTCTCCCCCTCTCTCTTTGTATCTATGTCTCTGTCTCTCTCCCCCTCTCTGTATCTATGTGTCTCTCTCTCCCCCTCTCTGTATCTCTCTCTCTCCCCCTCTCTGTATCTCTCTCTCCCCCCTCTATATCTGTCTCTCTCTCCCTCCCCTCTGTATCTCTCTCCCCCCCTGTATCTCTCTATGTGTCTCTTCCCCCCTCTCTGTATCTCTATGTCTCTCCCCCCTGTATCTGTCTCTCTCTCTCCCACCCCCTCTCTCTGTATCTCTGTATGTCTCTCTCTCTCTCCCTGCCCCCCCTCCATCTCTCTGTATTTCTCTATGTCTCTCTCTCCCTCTCTCTCTGTTTGTCTCTGTCTCCGGCCCGGCCTCTTCTGCATCGCCCTTACCTTTTCAGGCAAGGCCTTCATAGCTCTCCGCACCACAGCAGAAACTCAGGGGCCCCCTCTGCCCTCCCTACACAGATGTTCTCTGGGGGCTTGACGGGGAGACGCATAGCAGGGAAGGGAAAGGGAGGGAGGGAGAGGGTGCGGTGGGTTCGAGGCTGGTTTGGGGCTTCCCACCCGAAGGAAGAAAGCGGCAAAGCCAGGAACCACGCACACCCCACTGGACCCCTACTGCGCAGTTCTCCTCCCCCGCCTTCCAAGGGCAGGGGAATGATTAAATCCCTCGCTCTTCCAGGCGAAACAAAGGAGGGCCGGACATCCTCCCTCCTGGCCATTTCCGCCCCCCAAAGCTTCCCCGGAGTCCCTTTTCTGCCAGAGGCCGAAATTTTCATGTAGGCTCCGTGAACTGCCAGAGCGCCCACCTGAGAATCAAAGGCGGCACTGGTCAAAGGTGACCCAAGGCTCCAGTTGCCTCCATCTCCTGCTTACTGACCGGATTCGCATAGCACCGGTTAGCGGCTGGTCTTCCTGGGCCAGGCATGATTCGGGCCAGGCGAGGGATGGAGGGTTCCCGCTCAGCAGACCCACGCAGCCTCATTGCCAGGTGTTCTTTGGAGGGAGCCCCGAGAGCGGCTGGCGAGGTGGATGGGCAGCAGTGGCGGGTGAAGCTAGTTCACGGGGCAGCCAGGAGAGGGGGAGGTCAGAGCCAGGCTTGGGCAGGCCCCACCCAGCCCTAGAAGCGCCAGCTGTGAGGGCTTCCCAGCAGGGAGCCACTGCCTACCTGCCAAGCCTGGTGACAGGATATGGCCCTCGGGCATCTCTGCCTTCCAAATGCTCAGTTTCTTGGAAGCAATATGGAGAGTCTAAATATAAGGAGCAGAAATCTGTTGAGCATAATCAGGGCTGGGAGGCTGCCATGTTGGTTTCATGTCTGGCAGATGACACTGTTTTTCAATGTTTGTCAATGTTTGTCAATGTCTTTCAATGTTTTCCAATGTTTTTCATGTTTTTACCTGTCACAGGTGTGACATGTATATAATATAGGTATATAAAAACACGCCAGTAGTCAAATGCAACGTTGTGTCAAAATTTGAAAGCAATCAGTGAAGAACTTTCAGAGATGTTCGGTTATGTACAAACAGACATTTACATTTTTATTTATATAGATAGTAGCATGGTTTACCAAACCTATGTGGTTTTTTTCATGCCCTTTTTAAAATGTAAGCCACCCAGAGTCATCCTTAAGTGAGGCATCCTCTAAATAAATAAATAAATAAATGCATTAATACAATTTTCTGGGTCTGGATTAGAGCATTAAATTCAGGTAATTTATAAGGCAGCATGAGCAATAATGATTACAGATACATCATATTTTTTTTATTATTAGTGTTTACAAGGAAAACCAAAACAAATCAGTACTTTCAAAAGAAAAAGTCTATGTGCAGAATTTCTTTTAACTAGAATAATATATCTTCTGTAGAATAAACTGAAGAAAACAAAATATTAAAATAAAAGCAGAAAGCACTTCACATGTAGACATTGCAAATGCAACCATAGCACTGATAGCAAAAGAAAAATTTAAGAATAATTGATTAAGTGCAAAAAATATATTTTCTAATACATGAAAGGTCAGCAAAAAGGTAACTAAAATAGAAATATTGATTTTTGTTCCTGTTGTGACACTCAATTTCTCTGATTTGTTAAGCAAGAATAGTGGAAGGCTACTTTTCATTTTCGTATCTAATATTGGATTGCTAATGTAGTTTATAGCTGCATCTTAAACAACATTATTTTCAGCACCAGTAATTCTTAATATGAAGGTTTATTTATACTCTGCATGCAATTTGTTAAAAGAAAAAGACAACAGATTCATTTTCTCAGGTAATTTTAAAAGCAGGACAATTAATGCTGAAACAACATTCATGTATCCCTGAACAGGGGTGAAATGCTCCCGGTTCAGACCGGATCGCCCGATCCGGTAGCGATGGAGGCGGGTGGTTCGGAGAACCAGTAGCAAAAATCCCTGCCACCCCCACCATGCCTAGCTGAGCTGGACAATCTCAGAGGCTTTTTTTTTACTTTTAAAAGCATTTTTTCTACAACCTCTTCAGCCGAAAAAATGCTTTTAAAAGTAAAAAAAAAAAAAAGCCTCTGATGATCATGTGGCTCAGCTGGGATCGTCAAGGCCTTTAAAAAAAAAATCCTCTGCTGATCAGGCAACTCAGCTTGGATCATCAGAGGCATTTAAAAGAAAAAAACCCTTTTTTTCTTTTAAATGCCTCTGATGATCCAAGCTGAGTTGCCTGATCATCAGAGGCATTTAAAAGAAAAAAAGCCTCTGCCGATCAGGCAACTCAGCTGGGATCGTCAGAACCTTTTGAAAGCATTTTTTACAATCTCTTTGCCGAAGAGGTTGTAGAAAAAATGGTTTTAAAAGTTTTTTAAAAATGGCTACGCCCACCCAGTCACATTACCCCCACCAAGCCACGCCCACAGAACTGGTAGTAACAAATTTTAGATTTCACCCTGAGTAACTGATTTTTCATATCTGCTTTAAAGTTGTCCAGTTACATTAGTCCTACTTAGTCAGGAGCAAATGTTTCAAGGTACGCCTACAGAGAACAACCTATACGTGTAAAGATGTACCTGTATTTCTACAGATGACCGAGAATAAGGTTTCAGACTTAACCATACATTCAAGGAATTGTTGGTGAATTGAATTATTAGTATTGAATGAAAATATCTTCCTAAATTAGATGTGACATTTGATGATTTTTTCATGAGATATGAGAATTGATACTATTGCTAGCAATATTAAACTGCTCTTGGAATGCTTTTTGGGAAAAAATGTGATCTCTCTTCAACAGTGCTGTTTTATGGGTCTTTCCTGCTCCTCTAAATATTAGTTAAAACATTTCACTATTATGGTTAATTATTTAATACAAATCCATATATCTCTGTGACTCCCCTCATTGTGAGCACAAAGTATCTGAAGCGTACCACCTATGCCACACGGCTCAGCGAGGGAGCGGCCTTCTCTACGCTGACTTCCTGAGCTCATCAAAGAGTAAGTAAGTGACTGAAGAATAGAAATCAGTAGCCTAAAAGAAAATTTATTAGTACCCCTTGTTTATTTTTTAGTGGAATGCAAAAAGAAAATATACTCCATTTAAAGAAGAACTAAATGTGATGCGTATATAGCCTATAGAATTCTGAATCTTAAGCAATGAACCTAAAGAGTCTTTGAAGTTTGTAAAAGCATTTATTTTTTATGTTCTATTAAAAATAATATTCATAATGATAAAAAAAATACTTCAAACCTCTAAAATACCTCTTTATATTTGTTGGTAATGTTATAGTTGTTGTTGTTTTTTTTTAAATGGGGCTGAATTCACACGCACTAATAGTTTCCATACAGTTCAGAATGCATTTAGTACTTACCGTAGCTCCGAGGGTCAGTCTGTTTTTGCCTGTAACTCAAAGGGTCTAATAGTACCAGGGATTGGGATTTGCAGTGAAAGCAAATTGTAGAATGCCTTAGTATTTCCCATTTTATTTTGCCAATAGTCTTTCTTAAGGAAAAAAAGAGAAAAGAATGATCATCCTCTGTATCAAGCCTATCAAGAAAGGAATGGCTGTCTCTATAAAGGTTGTAGATCAATATAGTAACTGGTTCCTTTCTTTGGAGAAACAAAATAACATTCTTCAAAAGCTTGATACAGTTTTTTATAACTATTTCAACTACTACTGATTTAGAGCCTAACAAAACTATACAATGAAACATTTCACAAAGAAACCCTTCAAGATTTCTGAGGCTTTCTGTTTATCTTTTAGGACAGTAAATACACCGAACTTAAACAGCCATAGCATTCAGCAGTCATTTCTAGAATCTAGTATACTGTGGATTTTATTTATTGTGTAGATTTGTGAATATTATAAATTTAATTATAAATAAAAACTTTTATAAAACAACTAAATATTAAGAGCCTTGATAGCACAGGGGTTTAGTGCACCCTGTAATTAACACAGCTGCCTGCAATTTCTGCTGGTTCGAATCTCTCCAAGGCCCAAGGTTGACTCAGCCTTCCATCCTTTCTAAGGTAGGTGAAATGAGGACCCAGTTTGTGGGGGCAATAAGCTGACTTTGTATAAACATACAAAAGAATGAAGGCTATTGCTTAACGCATTGTAAGCCGCCCTGAGTCTCCGGAGAAGGGCGGCATATAAATCAAATTTAAAAAAAAAATATTACAACCAGTATTTTAAATTCGGTACACTTTAGTTTGGTATCCATTTACATTCCTTATGGCCTGGAAAATGTGAATCTTTGGATTCAAACTCATATCAACTAAGACAATATAAAAAGAACTAATTTAATTCATATCATCTAATATTTCATTTAAGTATTTGGAAGATATAAAGAAATAGATCTTCATGGAATATATTTGCTGTTTAGTTTTTCAAGAAAAATAATGGGTTAAAAATTTGCTGCAAAAAATATTCTTTGTAAGAGCTAATGCCTCTAGCCATTTTTAATATACAAACCATAAGCAATGAGTATTTTCAATGTATTTCACTAACATTTAGAGAAAGAAATTCATTCCTCAGCTCAACAAAAAGTGATTATTCCAAGAATTATATGCTATATAGTAAGTGTCCGTAAGGATTTAGCTGCAACCATTAACTATTTTAATAATGGTTTTTCACAACCATTACACTATAATAACTAGTATGTTCTGTTAATATTTAATAAGATATCTACATTTACCTATTTATCTTTTATAATATACATCACAAAAGCATTATAAAACATTTATTAAGTATATATAAATAATTTTAGGATACTGCATCTATGTGTTATGAATACATTATCAATTCTGCATAAATTATTGAAGAACAGTTTGAAACCTTACATGGGAAAAACTTTTACAAGAATGACATTTCATCACTCACAGACCTATCAAAGGAGATATACAAACACAAGTTTTGTTTTCTGATTAAAAATAAAAACTTGATGAAATTGAAAAAAAACCCCACAGAATATTTATTTTAATTAGAATTCAATATAAAAAGTCTGTAAACTGAAATTTTTCTTCATTTATTTGCTTTTATATGATTTACAAATCATATAAAAGAAACTTTTATAAGAATTGAGAAACTTTCAATTCACCCAAGGGGTGAATGATACATTTTATCATGCAAGGAATTCTGTTGCTTAATGATATGGAATTTTCTGAGTTCAGTTTAACAATAGTTAACTTTCTGGTATGCAGAAAATTGCAATCAATAGGTATAGAGTACCTAGCTCCCTCAGTTTCTGGGAATTATTTCCTACAATTTGCCCAAAGCAAGAGCTTCATTTAGTTACCTGAAATTCTATAAGCACTGAAAGTATTAAAAAAGGAGGAAATACTTTTTGGAGGGAAACTTTTCTGCCAACTATTTCCAGTCAAAAGTAAAAGTTTCCCCTTCTTGCTTTTCTTGTGCTTCAATCTTTGATAAAAATGATTAACAACATTTCCCTTAAATACCTATTTTATCTTACATGAGTGTGTTTAGATATGAGGGAGATATGAGGGAGTAAGAGTTCCTGAATCTGGCTGCAACAGGCTTGACTCAGAAGGCATTATGAATCAGATTCAAAGAAAAGGCTATATAAATAAAAATGCATTTTATGATACAAGCCAGCACATACTAAGCAGACAGCAAAAAAAGTTCATGTAAAAGGTAAGTAAATTAAAGTTCATGCAGTCCTTTGCTTTTTTATAAGATGGAAATAATTACTTATTAACACAATTTACATAAAAGTAAGATTAAATGTATGCATTACTTTGATAAATAAACCTAAAATAGGAAGAATAAAGTCCTAAGCCCTAAGCAAATCCTATGAAACTCAAATAGTATTTCTAAAATATGTATCATAAGCTATATGTTTGTACTAACTTTTAAAAAATGGTAGATTAGTATTCTGTTCTTAGAAGCTAAAAGATTATGTCTATATAGTTTTCAGAAAAATATGAATGAGAATGTCCTTTGCTATCCTAACTTCTTTAATATCTCCAAATTAAGCTCTATTCATGGAACATGAATCACCGTAGAATAGGTAACGTGCGTTAGGAGTGGTCATCCATGCCATTGGCTCAAGGAAATCCCATTGTGACTATCCTGCTACTACTGGACAAAGATTTACCAATACCACCCTCAATTTTTTATGTTCCAAGGGATGCTATTATGCTTCAGATGCACTTAGGTTCTTTCAGATTAAGTTATAATCCAGCTCCATGTTCTGGTTGGTTTTCCAGCGTCTTGTTTCACTCGTCAGAGAGTTGTTGTTGTTCAGTAGCTATGTCAGGTACGACTCTTCATGGCCCCATGTATCACAGCACACCAGACCTCCCAATCCTCCACTGTCTCCCTGAGCCAGCCTAAACTCATGCCCATTGTGTCAATGACCTTATCTAACCATCTCATCCTCTGCTGTTCCTTCTTTCTCTCTTGCCAATATCATGGTCTTCCCTCTCCAGTATTAGACAGTTAGAAAACAAACAAACAAAAAAAAAACCCTACCATTGTCTGAAAGAATTTGTTCCTGTGATTTCAGAGGTAGAAACCACAAAACATGTCTCTCTTCCTTGCTCCTTTTACAGAAACCAGATTCATTCTATCTTTCATTAGTAGATAGCCTGATTGCTCAAATTCAGCTTATGCCTAGTGCTGTTCACATAGATGAATTGCCTTTTGTTACAAGTGAATGTAGCTACATTTTGTGCAGAAGCATGGGAGATCCATCAGACCCCGATGAGCCAATTTTCCACAAACCAAATGGATTTAGCATAACAGAGTATCAGAGATGGATGGAACCTTGGAGGTCTTCTAATCCAACCTAATTCATTTAAATTCTAGATACCACTTTTTTGTAATTTTAGATATTATTACATTTACTATAATTTTAGTTACATTATAATTTAATATAGGCTGCATTCTGGATTTCACGCCTAAATGTTAGATTGTTTTATAAATGTCTTTTAATTTTATATTAAACTTTATTTTGTTATCTACTATCTATCCATCATCTATCTATCTATCTATCTATCTATCTATCTATCTATCTATCTATCATCTATCTATCTGCTTGATTCGATTCGATTCAATTCAATTCAATTCAATTGAATGTCCCCCAAATTATCTTTACTGAAAAAGTTTAAATCAATTATTTTTCTTAAGGACAATGATCATCTGCTTACTACTGACTCTGAGTTCTTAGATCTAAGGCATAAATATCTTTGTTTCATGCAATAAATCTTTTGCCATTAGTAAATTATTAAGGTAAAAATACATTAAAAGTAGACTTCATGTTCCTTAGAATTATTGATCAGAATTGCTGTTTTAATTATAAAATTAAATAATTTCATTAAAAGATCATGATTCTTTCCTGAAAATTAAACAGCAATTTAAAAACAATTAATTATGCCAAATAACATTTGAAAAGTGTATTATCATTCTTATATGCCTTATTATAATTCAGTATTTTTGAAGACCAATCATAACTCTACTGTAAATACAAATACAAAAATACAAATGACCATCTGATGTCAACAAAGACCAAAAGGTTTTATGAATATTAGATGTCCAAACTTTTGTGTTCCAGGTATATGACAAATATAAAAAGATAAATTCAAATAATGAATGAACAAGCTATACGAACAAAACAATAAAATGCTGCTCACTTATATTTGGCATTTTGCATAACCTATTAATGGGAATATAGAATATTGTTCTATTCTATAATATATCATAGAATAAAATGGAATAGAAAAAAGCAGAAAGCACCTATTATTCAATGTAAAAATGTTTTTAAATCACCAGGTTTTTGAGCTGATGTAGCCTGCAATACCTAGTGATGATCAGCAAACTCAAATAGTGATAGCCTGCACTTCAGCATTTTATTTGAACTCCATAAAATAGATTTGAAATGTATGCTTAAATAGTGGTTCAAGTCAATTTTAAAGAATTGCAGCCATTTAGTCTAGGTATTAGCTATGTACGTATGCACACTTTGTCAACTTGGAAAGCATCCCTGTCTGCTCTCGAGTTGCCATAGGCCAGGAGGGATGGAAAACCGGTGAAATGGAATAGCAGCCAAAGTGGAAATTACATTGATCTTTTCAGAAAGTATGGTAACAAGTAGAAACACAAGTGGCAATAACCACTCATATTTATTTTGTAAGATTGCCTCTAACATCAATATGGGATGAGTAGGCATTATTGGAAATAAAAGACAGTTCTTTTATTTTGTAATAGTCAATTTCTTTTCAATTCATTTCAATCTTGCAAACGTAAAGATATTTTAAAAAATTAAAAAGATCTGTATGAGATACCCCAAATCCATGTGTTTAGATGGATAGATAGATAAATAGATGGATGGATAGACAGACAGATAAGAAGGAAGGAAGGAAGGAAGGAAGGAAGGAAGGAAGGAAGGAAGGAAGGAAGGAAGGAAGGAAGGAAGGAGATGCTTGACATGGAGTAGTCATGAATCAGATCTCTTTCTACATCATAGATTTTTAATGATATAATATTGTAAACATTACAAAATATATAATCTTTAAATATTTCCTGTAAATGTAGCAATGACAGCAATGTAATGCTATATGTTTCTTCTTTATGACCTATATAGTATAATTATATACTATATAATTCAATGATATATTCAGAATAAAGAGGAAAAAAAGAAAATAAAGTTTTATAAGACTTACATTCTTTTTAATGCAATGTTTTGGACCCTTAAACTCTGATCACTAATTTAAGATGAAACTGCTAGAAATATATAATATATGTAGCAGTTACATATATATTTACCCTGTCCTGTCCTGTCTTTAATAACATAATCAATATACCTTATATTATATTTGTGTAAAATATATTTTATTCAAACATTTTTTGCTCTAGCTGGCATACATGCATTTGTCTGTAAGCATGCCTTTTACCAGATATGTAATTAAATATAAAGAATATGTTTATTGTTATTATTGTTATACCAACAAAAGAAATATTTAGTTTCATACAATAATAGTACAATATTTTACTGAAAATTAGTTTAAAAACATTTTATGATTGGCATAATAGGATCATTACAGATTATGAAAGAGTTACAAATAGCAACATAAAAAGTCAAATTTGAAATGTGATCATTTTCTATTGAAGGGGTTTTTGTTTGTTTTGCTATAATTTTTTTACAATGATTTTTTTTAAATGCCTAATACTGCAAGCTTACTCACCTATTTACATTCTACAGTATTAAATAAATTCAGTTTATGTGTAGACTAAACTTAGAATTAGATAAGAGAAATAAAAATCAACTTCATTCCGTGTTTTTGTCAGTTTTTAATATGGTAAACATTGAAACCAAAGCCTTACTCTTACTGTTTTTATCATGGTTTAGACATGCCTATTCATCAGAAATGAAACAGTTTATTACTTCTTCTCTATTATTTGTGGATCTGCTGTTCAGATGGAAATTATTTAATTTATTCAGTTAAAGAGGATAATAATTTTCTATAAAATCTCTCATGATAGTTTGCCTAGCAGGAGTTCTGAAAACTTTTACAGTAGTAAGTTAGCTCATTCATCAATAAGAGGTCTTAAGTTTCATTTTAGCTTTTTTTTTTTTTTTTACAAAGTACAGCATAGCACTTTTTCTGAATGTCCTATATTGCAGAGAGTTGACATCAATGGTGGGTTGCTACCGGTTCGGGACCGGTAGTGGTAATTTGGGCTGGTTCACTGAACCGTTAGTAATCGCTGGCTGGCAATGCCCCTGAACTGGTCCTCACTCGCTCGCCCCAGCCGCCTGATGCTCACTTGCCCCGCCCCCGTCCACCCAGTCACTTCTCACTTATACTGTGTGGATATTGGTTTTAAAAGTTTGGGGTTTTAAATTTGTCGGGGCCAAAATTATTTAATTTGATTTTATTCTATTTTTTAAATTTTGTATTGTATGTGTTTTTATTGTTTGGCTGTGCACCGCCCTGAGTCCTTCGGGAGTAGGGCGGTATAGAAATCTAATAAATAATAAAAAAAATAATAATAATAATAATAATCTTCGCTTTCAGCTTGCCTACCTGAAGTACTGTGCCCCAACTGAGCAGCCCTGATCTGCCTGCCAGGTAAGCCTGCGAGTTTGTTTGTTTGTTTATTATTTATTTATTTATTTATTTATTTATTTATTTATTTATTTATTTATTTATTTATTTATTTATTTATTTATAAATTTGTATACCGCCCTTCTCCCTGAGGACTCAGGGTGGTGAACAGCCAAGTAAAAGCATAAACTACAAACATTAAAATACAATTAAAAAGATATAGATAAATTTGGCCCCATGATTAAAAACAATAACAAACAATTAAAAACATTTTAAAAAGTGTTAAGACAGCCCGGCTTGCTGGAAAAAGAAGGTTTTAAGGGCACGGCGGAAGGCATCAAGGTCTTGGATTCTCCTTATCTCTGGGGGCAGCTGATTCCAGAGGGTAGGTGCCCCCACAGAAAAGGCCCTCCCCCTGGGGGTCACCAACTGTCACCCCCCAGGTCACAGGTGGTGTTGTGGCCTACCTAGCTACCCCTGCCCCCCCATCATCCCAGTCTGTCTCCCCTACTCCCTTGCCCGCACCCCATAGCCCTGCCATGCTTTCCTGCTCCACAGCCTTTCCAGTGTTCCCGTGACCAGCTTGAAAAGTCAGGCAAGCAGAAGGCCATGTGGAAGGCAGCCAAGCATGGCAGGGCTACGGGAAAGGAGCTAGCAGGCTTCTCCCTTCCCCGAAGCCCTGCCATACTTGCCTGCCTTCCATGCTGCCTTCCCAGTGTCCCAGTGGCCATCTTGCCACCCACCCCCACCCCGTTTCCCTTTTACCTTTGTTTAATGTGTCCTGCTTCCCTCCCCAAACCTCGGGAGGTGGCATCCTCTGCCCCGCAAGCATCGCCTTGCCAATGGTAAATGGGAAGGCGGCTGCGGCTGACTTGGGATGGAAACATGGAGTAACGTGTGGCAAAGCAACTTCTCCAACTTCTGTTAGCAGAGAGAAGGAAGAGGCAGAAGTGGTGACAGCAGCAGGAGGCAAGGGGCCGATCGCAGCTGGCATGGTTACCTGGCAGGCTCCCTTCGCATGGCTCACTTCAGTGTCACCAAACACACACACAAGGAGGCCTCCTTTGAGAGGCTTCAGAGGCCGAGGCTTTTTTTTCTTTTCCCCCTCCTGCAGCCGCCTCGAGGGCTTTGCAGTGCAGAGGACGCCGTCTCCCGATGTTTGGGGAGAGAAGCGGGGCATGTTAAACAAAGGTAAAAGGGAAGCAGGGTGGAGTGGGACTTGGTCCTCCCCCTCATGATCCTCTTCCAGGCCCAGATGTTTTCTCCTTTCAACCTCAGAACAAATACCTAGTACTGCACTTGACCTGGCCAGACCTCCCCCAAGCGCTCTCCCGCCTGTCCTTCCTTCTCTTGACAAGCTCCAGCAATTTGTCGTGGGAGCCCTTAGCATACCTGCTTCCTTTCCAAGGTTATTTGGCCATGCTTGCGCACTGCGGGGGCTGGGTGGTTTTCTGGACTGTGCCGTCCTGAGAGTGGGCCTTCTGACATTTCAAAAGTTGTATGAAGGTCCTCGCTGTGAAATTGGCCCCCAAAGCAGATGAAAGGAGCCTCGGAGGGGAGGCTGACGCAACCCTTTGGGCACCGGGGTTACCAGCCACCGAGCACTGGACTAAGGTCTGCCTTTCGCCCCTCCAGTGGGGAATGGGTTGCCTTCCCCGGTGCTTGGCTCTCGGGTGAAATTCCAGGGGGCACAGCAGCGGTCAAAAGGGCTGTTGGATGGATCAAGTGACCAGGAGGGCTGCAGAGACTGAAGGTCAGGGGGCTTTGTTGCTCAGGCCGAGAAGCAATGTGAGTGAGAGAGAGCCAGCTTTGCTGGCTGAGGAACTCTGGGAGTTGAAGTTCACAAGTCTAAAATTGGCCAAGATTGGAGACTCCTGCCCTAGACCACTTTAGGAGCAAAGTGGTGGGTTTTGCTGGCATATCAGGAGGAAGGGGAGGGAGGGAAGGAGGGAGAGAGAGAGAGGGAGAGAGAGAGAGGGAGAGAGAGGAAGAAAAATAGAAAAAGAGACAAAGAAAGAAAGAGAAGGAAGGAAAGAGGGAGAGAGGGAGAATAGAAAAAAGGACAAAGACAAAGACAAAAAAAGAAAAGAGGAAGGGAGAGACAAGAAAGAAAGAAAGAAAGAAAGAAAGAAAGAAAGAAAGAAAGAAAGAAAGAAAGAAAGAAAGAAAAGAAGGAAGGGAGAGAGAGAAAAGAGAGAGAGAGAAAGAAAAAGAGAAAGACAGACAGACAGAAAGAGGAAGAGAGAGAGAGAGAGAGAGAGAAAAAAAAAGAAGAAAGAGAAAGAAAGAGGAAGGAGGGGGGAGAGAGAGAGAGAGAGAAGAGGAAGGAAGAACCACAAACTCTGGCACTAGACGTGATTTCAGAAGATGCTTTGAAACAGGACAGCAATCTAGGACTGGAAGGGACCTTGGAGGCTATCTAGTCCAACCCCCTGCTCCAGCAGGAAACCTTATATTGGATTATTTTGGTGCCTCTAACAGAGAGGAAAATTGCCAGAAAGGAGAAGGAGTTTACTAGGACAAGGCTGCCATGCAGAGGAAGGCAGAGATAGTCCTTGATTTATGACCACAATTGAGCCCAAAATTTTGGTTCTGAAGCAAGAGCGTTGTTAAGTGAGTTTCACCACATTTTACTCAATCCATGACCACTCCTGGCTCTAACAGTCATGTGCAAGCTAGGGAAGAACATATGAAGGTGTGTGTAATGTTTTAAATGTACAGAAGTTATAGTTAAATGTGTGGCAGAAAGTGGACTCTGGATGTGTTTTTCCAAATGTAGTAAGTGAGGTTGAATGTGTATAGTTTTAGAAGAGCTGTGTGTGTACATACATATATAGTATATATAGTATATAATATATATTTTTGTGTGCCTATACACACTCTATATTATGTAATATGTATATTGTACATATGTATATGTACATATGGCATATATGCATAGGATTAAATAGTATATTTTGGATGTTAAGTAGTAGTAAATAAATAGACAGGGAAATTGTATCTCGTTGAAGCCTTTGAGGCAAGGAGAGGCCAGGCACCCTAACCCTAACCCTAACCCTTGATCTGAGTGATGTCAAGTTGGCTTTGCCCACCCAGTCACATGACCAACCAGCTACGCCCACCCAGTCACATGAACACAAAGCCACGTCCACCCAGTCACATGACCAACCAGTCACATACACCCAGTCACATGAACACAAAGCCATGTTCACACAATCACATGACCAAGCCACGCCCACCATCATATGACCATCAAGCCACACCCACAAAATAAGCCACACACACCCAAAGTTTTTTAGTAAAAAACTTTGGAACCCACCACTGGTTGACATATAAGCCAGATCATAAATCTAGAAATAACCATTACTGATGGACAGATAATTGAAATCAATGAAGTTCCCTACATTTTAGGCAGTACACTATTCTGATGTTCAAAAAACTAGTTTCATGGACACTTAAAAAAAACCATACCAAATATATATGTAGACAGTGCCAAATTAAGCACTGCTGTAACTGCCCAAACTGATTTCTGTTGGGATTCCTCCTCATCACATTGTATTTTATTCAAATGATTAGCTTCTGTGGGAAAAGTGAACAACAACAACAACAACAACAACAACAACAACAGCTTGCAATAGCACATGTATTTGATCCTATATCTACAGTTAATGTATTGGGGTAAAGGGGGGAGAGGTAACTTACAAAAGATTGCTTTGCAATGCAGTATTTTTTACAAAAGTACTGAAGAAACTGTGAGTATGAAACAAATTATGGACAGAAAGAACTATATTGCAAGAAAAAGAAAAACATAATGGAATACTTAGTATTTAATAGGGAAAGAATGGCAAAAGTATTTTGGTAATTTTCTATTGCTGTAAATGGGACTGCAAACAAATGGAACTTTATCAGTATACAATGATCTTTTTTAGTGACTGTGAAATATAACAACATATTTCAATTCAACTAGCGAACCATCAACTGTTGAAGGAAAATAACTGACCTTGAACAACCTCAAATAAATTATGCTTATAAAATGTGATAAATCTATCAGCCTTTCTGTAATAGCATTTAGCGCAGCTATACCGCTAAAACTATTTTTAAATGACTACTTTATTCTGCTTCAGAAGCCAGACCGACCAAATATGTTACTGAAGTAAATTCAACATAATGCATACATATTAGCATTAGTTAATTGGTAATTAAATTAATAATTAGATATGTAGACCCTGAAAGTAACATTAGTTCATATAATATAGCCTTTTACAATTGTTTATTACTTTTGAAGATTCATTGTTTTTTTAGGTGTTAATGTTCTATATATAACTCACTTCTGTTTCTATACTGAAAAAAAATCTTTAGAGTCAGTTGAAAAATTTATATATTAAATATTTTGCATTTTCTAAAATTAGGTATACTAATTTCAATCTAAACAAATTAATAGAATGATATATTTAACATATATGAAACATAGTTGTGGCACTATGTGAAAATCATGTTCTTTAACTTTCCCTATTTTTTTAAATGAAAAAATTCAGAAACTCAATAAGCAGAGAAAAATGGAGACAGGTAAGTCAAATTGCAGCCTGAAAGTGGTAAAGGCTCATTTCTTCCCAAGCAAATTCAGTATTCTGCCCAGGTATTCCCTTGAGGCCTTTTCATTCTGGAATTAAATACAATCTGAGAAATTACTGTACTTGAAACTGATGTTGTGATCTTTGTGCTAAAGTGTTTAGAGATAATGAGAAAGAAGCTAGAGTTGTTTTATAGCTACTGCTCATGTGTTTTCTTTGGCTGCTTGGTTCCCCTCTTTTTCTAGCCTACAGTTATTTCTTTCTTCTTCAAAAACCTCTAACATTTCTCTCAACTATTTTAAAATGGTCTCCACTTCTTTTTACCCAAGACTTCTATCTTATGAACTGATCCGAAGCAGAAATTAGATATCATCTAAAGTAGACATGCCGAGGATGGCAAGGGCAGGGCAGAAAGCCAGTTATTAATGAGTTTAAACCAGACTATTAGGGTGAATTTTGGAGAGGTATCAAGATTGCTTTAAAAGCCTACTTAATTAAGGAAAAGTTGCCGTTTGCTCACAGTTGTAAAAGACCAGAAATTGAAATACAGAGATCCTTGTTTAAGGACTGTGTTTCTGCTTACTTTATTAAGTAAACTAAATTCAGAAAGAAAATAGTTTATCTGGATTCAATAATTTCTTTTTACAAGCAAAAACATCCCTGGAAGATAAGTGGAAATGTTGTTATTTCCTAGGGATATTTTTTGTCTTAAAGTTTTGCCTAAATAATAGGGATCATCCTGCTGAATCAGCAGAGCTAACAGCCTTGTTAGTTCACACTGTGAATACTGTTTCTTGTCAACTAGATATTTGTGGACTACTCACAAGCAGAAGCAATGCCTTTTCTACCACTGTTCCACAGCTATCAATGATGATATACTGATTCCAGAGGTATGATTATTAGATCTTGCTTAAACTATGCTCTATTAATGTTTCTAATACTGTAAAAGCCATATGAGTTCAGGCCATCATATTTTCACGTGACAATAGATTATAATCATCTGGACGTCAACTGGTTCCACTTGTGAAATAGTAATGTATGGATAAAAACCACTCACTATTCATATTGCTGCATTTTGGTGCATCTGTAGCTTCTTAGTACTCTTCATGTACAATTCAACAGTGCTAACAGGAAGTGACTAAGGCACAAACGATCATGAGGAGGGTCCTTCATTCCAATTAACTGACACACTAGGTAAATTTGTGCATGGCTATCATTTGTTAAGCAAACAAGAACCAACAGTCCAGGATGACCACCATTTATGCACATTCCATCTGGGTAAGAACCAATATTGGAAAATCTGTGATGAGATAACACCAAGGCAAAAGAGATTCTGCCTTGGGAATAATCAGATAATAGAGAACATAGCCTATGGCTTCATAACAGGCAAAGAAATAGACTAAGAAGGAAGCTTTCCTAATTTCTCAATGTAAAAAAAATTGGTAATAGGTTTGTAGTATCAGATTTACACGATTTATGTCTTCCTTCCTTCCTTTCTTTTTTTTTTTCTCTCTCTCTCTCTCCTTCCTTCCTTCCTTCCTTCCTTCCTTCCTTCCTTCCTTCCTTCCTTCCTTCCTTCTTTTTTATTGGCCAAGTATGATTGGACATACAAGGAATTTGGTGCATAAGCAAACCCAAAGTGGTAATTCACAAGATATCAATAGGAGAAGATAATAGGAAAGATGAGAAGGATAATAGTAATACAGCCCTACTATATCTATCTGGTTTCCGAGTTAGATCAGATAAGAATCATGACTAGATGAACTAATTCTATTGTAAGGCTTGTAAAGCTAATAGAATCCTGCAAGTCTGACAGTATACGTAAATGTCCCACCCACTACTACAGCATCATCTCCCCCTCTTTATCTAGCTTTTAGGATGAATTTCCCCCATATAAAAACTCCACTTAATATTGTATAAATATTGAAGAATCCTTCATCTAAAATGTTTCAGATTTTGTTTTAGTGCGAATGCACATTTAGAAAAATGGAAATTAAAAGTAGGCTAGAATCAGATTTATTTGTTACTGTTTATGACAACTATATGATATCTTCTTCCCTCCCCTGCAAAAAAAAAAAAAAAGGTATTTTCTCCTTCATTCTTCTTGTGCCATATCCATCATTGGTGATCATGTTGGTGATCCTATTTTTATCAACACCTCACAAAAAAGTGCTGTTGAATTTTGTCCAAACCAGTCCCTTAGATTTTGAAGCCTTGATGTTCTTTTTCTGCCTGGACTTCATTTGCCTTCAATCTTTCCTTGGAGGATTAAGTGAAGTATGCCATATTTTTCTGGGTGTCACATCACATGTCCAAAATATTCTAACTTTTGCTTTTTTTATGGTTTTGTTGATTTCCCTTGGCTTTTCCAGGCAGCTTATCACCTCCCCATTTCTGATTTTGTCAACCCAATTTATAAGTAACAGCTGCCTGTTATATAACAGTTTATTACTTGGTAAGCTATTAGAAAGTCAGCTAACTTCCCACATTCTGAAGTTTAAAATTTTCTAATACACTTATGAAGATCAGTCAATGAAACTGTTTTTAATGTATCCATTTTATTCACCACTATCCTATTCTATAAATAAATGTTTTCCTTTATAAATCTTGAATATTCTACTAATGTATCAAATTATGTGATGATTTAAAATATTTAAACTTTCTTTAAAAATAATCTTTATTTGCAATATGCTAGTTCAGCAAAATCTCAGGTTTCAAAATTATTTACAATCACAATCTAAATTCAGGGATATTGTCACTATTAAAGTGGTAGTAAACGGAGTAATGAAGTACAATTTATATTTTCAAATAGTGAAGAAATTAAACCACAAATTTTACATTAAAGCAATGATCTCATTTATACATTCCACAGTAAATTTCGATGGAATAGTTTATATCGCAAGTGGAGGGGTTTATAAAAAGAATGCTGATATAATTTTAACTATAGCAGCATAAACTTCACCATTATACTAATGTATTGCAGAGAAATAGAGCACAAAAGCAGAAGAAGAGATCTGGAAGTAATAATACAGTAACTAATGAATATAGAACACAAAGAAAAATATGTTCCTAATTTCCAATGTTTTATTTTAATATTTTCCTCACATAGTGGAAAGAGAGGAGACAGAAAAAGCTATTAAATAAGTAATTTAAGATTATAATTTTATTTTGTTTTTAATTTTACTTTGTCATTTCACTTGTACAAATTTTAAAACTAATCTGAGCAAATCTCATTAAATCGGCTATCATTCCTTTAGTTCAGTAAACATTATGTGATATATTTTCTCTGGATTCTGCCTAATATTTGTATCTTTGTTCTTTCATGTTCCACTTCATGTTCCACTTCTGTTTACTGGCTTTTTATAATTTCTGAGCCTCCTGCAAGTATTGATATTTCCAATGCTTTGCCCACTAATATATTTATTAGCCTCTTTTTAGGTCATTAGTTTCCTTATACTATATGGCTAATAAAGTCGGTGTACAATCTTAGGGATGTCATCCATTACTAAAATTTGTTATAGGATTGTTCTTTAACCTTAAAAAGGTAAAAGAATGAGAAAAGAAAATCTAGGTGCTACAACTAGTCAGCTTCATATCAATGCTAGGCAAAACTCTGGAACATTAGTGAGCATTTATTTGTGAGCAAGATGAAAAAATAAAATGCACTGCTTGCCAGCTGACATGAATTTATCAAATAAAATCATGATAAACTAATCTCATCTCATTTTTTGTTAGAGTGATTAGTTGAAGCAATTATGGAAATATGGTGGATTTCAGCAAGCTTTGCATAAAGTCTCTACTAAGATTTCAGTGAAAATAATCAAAAGTGGATTGGGCTATGCTCCCATTCCAAAAAAAGAAAAAAACTTGTAAGTAAGAATAGATCAAAAGTGGAACCAATTGCAACTTACGTAGTCGTCTTGTAGGGATGCTTTAAATGGTACTTTTGGGGAGATTGTTTTAATGGCTTAAATAGAATATCCCTATGCTATAATTTTATGACTCATCCAGAGCATAGTTGAGAAGACTGTAATTGAGAGGCAAGCAGTGCATACAAATGCAGTTTCATGAACTATAGCAATTACCACAAAAGCTAAACATAATGGGGAAGTCAGCTATTAACTACTGCTTTCTATTTTATTCCCACTTGAGTCCAAAATTAACTTGGACCAATATTTAAAAATGAAATATTAATTAATATGAATATTTAAAGCATAATCAAAATGAAAGACAACAAAGTGGAAATCAATAGTAATACTCCATGCTATATGTAGTTTGAAAGCACACCTCCCAATTTACAAAAATGCACTTCCATGGATTTTGGAATGGAAAAAGATAGATACTGGATCACCTATCAGGATAAAGACCCTTATAAAAGACAATTTATAAGACACAAGCCTAAAAGCAAAACAGCACTCAAATGCAGTTAGATTCCACTTTTTAGCGTCACTAATTAATGGGTATAGAGACTAATGAGACAAGCAAAAGATTAAACATGTACTAGGGATAGAAGTTCAGAACTTTGCATCTCAAAATATTTGTTCCAATTTGTACAGATAATGAATATATTTATATCTTTAGCAAATCTAAATTTCAAATAAAATAATGCTTTCAGAGAATCTTTACATAAAATATAGCATGCATGGTGCCTTACATTTATAATTTTGGCAATAATGGACTATAATTAATCTACTGGGTGTAAGAAATATGAAAGAAGATGAGATACTTCTATGTACTGGGTTGTATTATGGTTAACATAGTTATTCTGGTTATATATTGCTAAAAGTCATTAGACAAATAATTAATGCCATCTACAAACAATATTGTCTGTAGTAACGAAATCAGAATAAAACATATATGGTAATTATATTAGAAAATTTTATAAAAATGTGGAGCAAAAGATAATGAATAAGATTAAAGCTTATTTTATGGGCATATGTAGCAACTATTATACATTAGAAATTGCTTACCAAGGAAGTAATCACATAATGTTAAGTAATTTAAATGCCTGAGTACTTCAATTATATTCTATTCTATTAAACTAAACATACAAATTGTAAAAGACTGCTGTCTGGCACTCCTAGAAAATTTTAATGATCTGTTTCAATTGTGTTTTTGACATTTGTTTTCTAAAGCACATTTCAAGGCTTCGATAACTAGATTAAAGTTATAACCCACAAAGCGCTCCTGCAGGCTACAGTTTGGATGACACAAATCATCCTTTAATAGGTGCTATTTATATCTCCCAACAAAATGTACTTTCTGAAAAACCAACACTTTTGCACATCAAGATTACATGCATGAATTCCCATTAAAGTTCAGTAACATGCTATTGTATTTAAAGTGTATTGGTTCATGACCTTTTAGTTAAGAATTCTTCATTAAATCTGAAGGTAGAAGGTTTATTTGCCATGTATTATTTTGCTTGTTACTTTGCAGTAACAAATGTTACAATTTTTTCAATAGTAAAAACAATCAAGTGGTTCAAGGAGAAAAGAGGTAGACATTAACACAGCTGTGTTCACAAAGTATGCTAATATTAGATTACCTAATATTAGTATGTTAATTTGTGTACTCATGACTGAATTCTCTACTAGATGAAAGCAGTCTAAATCTTCAGAACCCTGTCTAATATACAGAATCTGTATAATATAATCAGAAATATGCAACATCTTTCTTTTTCTTCTTATTCGTTAAAAAAGTTTAGTGGATTTTATGCAATGCCAATGAATGATTGCTAAAAACAGAAAGAAAATTAAGAAAGGCTTAGTGTGAAACCAAAAATTCATTTAAATGGACAATTAAAAGCAATTCAAACAGAAATTCTTCCAAAACATAAATATCTAGCTATACAAGATATCATTTATAATGACATATGTACAGTAAAGATGTTACTGTGTGACAGAAGAAGCATTATTACTATTGCTTATTAGTAATAGAAACAGAAACTTCAATAATGTAAGTGTGCAACTTCTACTGAAATACAAAACAAAGAAAACTACTTCAGGTTTTTCTCTAAAGTTAAACATCATCATAACAATGCTCTGTGTTAAATTTATAAGCTCATGGTTTGTTTTACTTGGAATGAAAAACTTCTCTTCTACACTCAAATAGATGAGAAATATGCATTCACTTCACTTTTACCCCATAGATCTTCATATTTTCAAAATTTAGTATAATAGAAGAAATATATAGTTAATCAATTCTTATTTGAAATAAATTAGAAAATGGCAATCTAGAGAAGGAAAAACTTGCTGAAAAATGTAGTCTTTAGGTATATTACATCGGAACCAATATATAATTGACAAATTAAATACTGAACAAATAATTTCAATATAACACAGTAAATTATACTATTGCTGCAATACATAATGCATACTTTGAAATTATAACAAATTAAGTTGGCAGATCAGAGTCTTTTCTCATTGTCACTGTTGTGTCTCCAGACAATTCTATGTTTCTGATATGTTGAGGCTTGCAGAAAAGTAACCTGATATTTTTTTCTTTTTATTCCAGCTATATGCCACTTATATAATTTATTATACGTTCACAGCCACTTAGATTGTAAGGGAGAAGAGCCATGTTAATCTATTTCAGAAAAAAATGGACAAAAGTCTTTTAATACTTTTCCAAACTAACAAATTTTGTTTGGGGGCATAAGCTTTCATGATCTACAGTTGACTTCATCAGATATAATGGAATGGCTAGACTAATAAAGGATTTAAATTGAGATGAGGCAGATATAAGGAAAGTAAGACAGAAGATAGGTTGATTATGCAGCTGTCTTACATTTGAAACAGGCAATATCTTATGAAATGTCCAGATGCCCAATGCACTTTTTCAGGTACTGGGTATTACACCCATGCTTGTACACAGACCACTACCCAATCTGAAGTAGATTTTCATTCAGAACAAGAAATCAACAGAATAATGGTACTAATATGGCTACCAGACCCTGTCAGCAATACTCCCTTGAATAATTAATAACACAAATTTAAGATCAAGATACAAAACAAGAACAAAGTAAAATCAAAGCATTTCAACCTTCTAGTTCACTCCACTTCATGCCTCAAAGTAATTTTTCAATAAAATAAACTTTACCAGCAAACTTGATCGAGAGACTGCTGAACTCACATCCAAAAGCTTCAGGGTACTCTAAAGAACACAATAGAATTTTAAAACCATTAGCACTTGTTAATTGTTAAAATATTTGTAATCTGTCTCAATATAACCTGTATTTTCATAATCATCCTGTCTTCTATCACTTCCTCTTTCCATTTATATTGATGTAAATTCTATATCAGACTAACCACAACCCACTGTATCTGACATAATGAACTGTGGAGTTCACAGGAGCTTATGTGTTTTAATAAAATCATTTAGTCTGAAAAGTTCCTACCTGACTCGTCTGATTGACATTTACAGTAAGAACAAACAACTCAAACATGTATGGTATATAATCAACAGTTAGGATCTTTAAAAGAAGTGTAACTTTTATATGTTGATAGTTAACTTTATTATTTCTAGTTAAATATATGTTTATGGACATATATGGACAGAAATTAAAAACAAAATAAAAGCAAGACTCACTATTGAGATGAGTGGTTTTAGAAATCAAATCAATCAAAAAAAAATCTGTCTGTCTGTCTGTCTGTCTGTCTGTCTGTCTGTCTGTCTGTCTATCTATCTATCTATCTATCTATCTATCTATCTATCTATCTATCTATCTATCTAAAAAGCCATATAACACAATTTGTAGCGAAGGTATAAAAAGCACCATTAATCAATATCATTACTGAACAGGCTGTATCATATACCCAGATCCCCAAATATGATAGCAAAACCACATCTTCAATGCCTTATAAAAAGTCAGTAAAGCTGGAACCAATCTGATCTCCAGACGATGATGTCCAATGGGTGACATATAAGGTTGCCTTCCCAGCCTCCACCAATGACATTCCCTGACAGCCAGAACCCAGAACAAATCCCTCCTCCCACCATACCTAATAGAAGATGTACGTGGGAAGAGCAACTCCTTAAAATGACCTATTCCATGCCATAAAGAGCTTAATAGGTCATCACCAGCACCTTGAAATGAGTCTGAAAGCAGAGTGATATAATAAATGCAGCTTAAAGAGCAGAATTGTAATTTGCACTGATCAAGGATTGCATCAGGGTCTTTAGCTTCCAGGAACTCTTCAAGGACAGCTTCATGTAGTACACACTACAGTACTCCATTCAGGAGATGGGTAAGGCATGAGTGACTTTCAGCCATGCCTTGATTTATCAATGGATATAATTAATCCCAAAGTAACAACACTACACTCACTTCCAGTTACTGTCTGGAAAAACTCCATTCTGAAGAATATCTGGAATATTTATCTATTCATCTATATTTCCCTGATTTATATATAGCCACTATCTCACAACATAGTCTTTAGACTGCGTGTACAAATAAATTTACAAGAAAATGTAAAACATGGTGTTCAACATTAAAAAAAGAAATCCTCAAATCAAGAAGAACACATTCCCACAGATTT
The DNA here is from genome assembly GCF_059756535.1 of Pantherophis guttatus. Classification (NCBI taxonomy): domain Eukaryota; kingdom Metazoa; phylum Chordata; class Lepidosauria; order Squamata; family Colubridae; genus Pantherophis; species Pantherophis guttatus. The sequence goes on from NC_142070.1 coordinate 46,856,640, forward strand.
CAACCAGTTTCCTGGCAAGAAAAAAAAAGAAAAAGAAAAAGTCAATAAAAACTGCCAGCAAGTTTGCAAGATGCAGCAAGTTTTAATTTTAAGGAAAGACTATTTCAAAAGGTTGGGATTCAACAGAAAATCAGCATACCTTGGGTTCAATTAGGCTTACTTCACAAAAGCAGGATATAACAAAGTTTTTGCTGGTACAAAGCTACTGGAAGGTACCGATTCAGCAGGTGAAGGTAATCCTGAGGTACCAAAGTGACAAGCTGTAAAAGGCTTTATAGATAAAATACAGTTTGACTTTCATCCAAAAAACTACTAGTAATCCATGTAAGGCACAAATGAAAATGATATCCTTCTAAACCAGGGGTGTCAAACTGGCGGCCTGCTGGCCGGATGCATCACGTATAAGCCATGCCCACTCCAGCTCCTCAAAGGCAAAAAACCTTGTGATATGTCTAGTGACACCATCTGACATGATTGAGTTTGACAGCGATGTTCTAGACAAAATAAATAAATAAATAAATAAATAAATAAATAAATAAATAAATAAATAAATAAATTTATTGTCATTCTACGTTTATACACAGTATACCCATACAACGAAATTCACTTAACACACAAAGACCAGCTCCAACACACATAACAATCCCCAAACACACTCCCACCCACCACAGTTCTCCATCCCTAAAAAGGGTACATATTGAGCAGATGTTGAGCAGATGTTCACAATATTACTATGGCCCCAAATATGGACAGTATAGCGACAAGGTTGGATGGATGCAATTAATTCCCACTTACTTTTTAAATGTTGACCGCTCCTGAACTTTGACCTAAATATGTCTACATGAGTAAATAAGTACATTTGGATGGAAGATAGGCCTTGATGTTGTTTGTGTATAGACCAAAGATTTGTTGACCAAATTTTTGTTTGTTTCTATTTCATAACTTCAGCATTCCTCAGTCTTGATGATTAATAAGGCCTTCCTTGGTTGACTTGCATTTTCCCTGCCACTAAAAATATTTCTGTGCATTCAGAAGCCACCAAATATAGGTAAAGTGTCTATGTTTTTTCACTAGCTTGACTAATATTTTTTCTTTTATGTACACTGAGAGCATATGCACTAAGACAAATTCCTTGTGTGTCCAATCACACTTGGCCAATAAAAAATTCTATTCTATTCTATTCTATTCTATTCTATTCTATTCTATTCTATTCTATTCTATTCTATTCGCCTTCCTTCTCCCATTCTATTATTTTTGTTCTTCTCTACCCTTTTTCTGTACATCACAAATCTAATGTAACAGTCTAAGTAAAGGTGTCTCACTACTGCTGCCCTGATTTCTAACCTTTCCTTTCTGGTATTTTGATTTGTAACATGTTCAGTACCTGATTGTCCTTTAATTGAAAATAAAATCATTCTGGCACCTATCCAAAACACTACGAGGAAAAGCTTTTATCCACATAAAAATATAAAGTTACTCATATTATACCTCTATTGATTTTGAAACAATTAAGCTGCTGGATTTAATTAAAACAACAATACCCATATTATTGCAGAAGTACACTACGTAACAGAACTGCAGATGAAAGCATTCACTTACTTCATTCATCTATTGTTACTATATCTTTGTGTACCTCTAACAACTTAGAAATAGGTTAAGAACTACAGATTTAGGAAAAAAAGAAATAAATTGTGCAGAAATACTTTCAGTTCTAGAGCTATTTGCATACAATTTCTCTAGACAATTTTTTAAACTCTCTTATCTACAGTTGCAAGAAAAAGTATGTGAACCCCTTGGGATTACGTGGAGTTTTGCATGTATTGGTCATAAAAATGTGCTCTGAACTTCATCAACAATAGAAAAACACAGTCTGCTTAAAATAATACTACACAAACATTAGATGTTGCCATGGTTTAATTGAACATAACATGTAAACATTCACAGTGCAGGGAGGAAAAAGTATGTGAGCCCCTAGCCTAATGACTTCTCCAAGAGCTAATTGGAGCCAGGAGTGAGCCAACCTTGACTCCAATCAGTGTGATGATATTGGATGTGTGTCGAGCCGACCCCCGCTCGCCACACCGGGGGAAAGTGCAAAGCAACGAGCAAACCCAGAAGCATCCTGGAACCTACAATTGCGGGCTGCACGGGGGAGGGGCATAATCAGTATACACATGGTGGAGGGGGGTGTTTAATACCTGGTAGGCGGAAGGTCACCCTGCGGCCGCGCTAGAGGTGGTTACATTCAAATGGCCGGGTGAAGGAAAGGTCTGCGCAGATGCGAGGCTGTAAACCCGGAAATAGAGGGGATTGGCTAGTTGCTGACACGCCGCTATTTAAATGGCGTTGGGTGAGATAGATCCCAACGCCGACTTTGTGTTATCGTCATTTGAACTCAGCATTTGTCAGCAGCAAACCTGGTGAACGAATAAACCGGAATCCTGTTTGAAGCCAAACTTTTGCAGCATGGTTTGTGAAGTGCCCAGGTTTTGCGAGTGGTCTGAGAGAAAGTCGGCGTTTCTCCCTTTGTGGCGTTTTTGCCGTCCTGAGTGACTGCGGACCGGAGGGGATGGTGGAGGGCACGACAGCTGAAGTGCCAGTCACTGTGGAAGAGGGGGAGGACACCACCGCCATCCTGGAGTCGCTCGGCGTACAGAGCAGCAGTGAGCCGCCTGTGGTCCGACCGAAGGAGCCAAAGCCTCTGCAAGTGGTGAGCGCTGGTGAGGAGCAGGACCCTGGGTTGCCCAGCGGAACGAAGAGCACGTCTGGGGAATGGTGGCAGAGTTTGGCTATCACTGGCCCAGGCACGCACAGTACGCAACCCCCATCCAAAACCCCAACCCCCTTCCAGGGCTGGAGAGAACGGAAGTGGATGGATGAAGATGATGGTGAGTGGAGTTGCTCCACGGGACTTGGAGCATCCACTTGGATGTCTTGAGGGAGAAGTTCAGAGAAGCCAGCTTCCGCGATGTAGCATTGTGGCAGCCCTGGATGACAGGAGGGGAGGCTGCTGAATCCTGGCGTGGGGGGGGGGAGTGGACCCGAGCCCCACTTCAGGCTAGCAAGCCCTAGGTTTAAGGTGGATAAAGGGACTGGGGGGGGCAGAGCCACGGAACAGCAGCTGCCAGACCCCCGGACGCCCTCTGGTGGTTCTCGTGAGACAAAGCACGACATTCATCGCAGGACAGGGAGCCATTCAACCCTACGGACCCAGGTAGGCCAGGGTAGGTATGAGGGAAGGGATGCGCAGAGTGCCCGGAGTGCTGGTACTCCACCTCTCTGGCAGCCTGGGTGTGGCCTCACCAGCAGCAACAGCAAATGTGGGGACCCCCTCCCATCCAGGCCTCTTTTGATGGTAGCGCGGATAGGGTGTCTATTTTTCTAAGCCAGATACTGAGCCATATGGATCTATATGGCCGTATGTATCCCTCGCAGTGGGCTATGATTATAGCCATCACTGTTGTCTTGCATGGGGAGGCAGCTAACTGGGTCGCAGACCTCCATAGCGAGCATGCAAAAGAATTGGCTGATGTAGGCTTATTCCTAGAAGCATTGAGAAGTCGTTTTGGGGATAGTGCAAGAGTCCAGGTCACAGAGGGGGAGCTGTTGGCATTGAAACAGCGTGGGCGTCCGGCTAGGGAATACATAAAGGAATTTCGCACTCTAGCTGGGTGACTCCGTTCCTGGCCTGAACGTTTACTCGTGCACCAGTTCAGAGCTGGGCTGGATAGAGAGGTGAGGCAAGCATGTGTGTATCGGGGCTTACCACCAAGGCTGTCAGAATGGTTCAAGGCGGTGGAATTAGAAGTGAGGTTGAGGGAATTCCGAACACGGCTGCCTCAACCACAACGGTATGCAGTGACCAAGCCGTCGGCCCAGAGAGAGCAAGGAACAAGCGGTTCCATGTCTGTCCGACCTGTGATGACTGGGGGTAGAGGGACTTTTCGTTGCTTTCGCTACAACCAAGTGAGCCACCGTGCAGCCAAATGCCCCATACCACCTTTGCAAGTCACCCCATCACGAGGTCCAACGGCCAGAAGCAAGGGTCAGGAGCGGATTCGTTCTACGTCTGAGCGGCCGAAGGTCTCCACCCCAACGTCATGTACCCGTTCCACGTTACCGGGCAGCAAGAGACCTTTGGGCAGTGAGAGCTCGACGGTGCTGTCGGATGACAGCGAGGAAAGCGCACCAGAGGATCCCATGGTAAGCGATCCGATCCAACCCTTCGTGGTACCAGTAACTTTAAGAAACATGCACACTGCTGTAACGCTCCGGCAGGGAGCTCTGATAGATTCTGGGTGCACTCGTTGTCTGATGCGGAGAATAGTAGTAGACAGCTTGGGTCTCCGCATGTTAAAACTGAACGCCCCTATACGATTTGAACAAATGGATGGGTCTCTTTTGGGGGGAGGCCCGGCCACGTATGTTATGGAGCGCGTACACTTGGAGATTGGGGAACATCAGGAACAGATCCATTTTGTAGTGGTAGACCATATGATCGAGCCAGTTATATTGGGATTGGCCTGGTTAGATAAGTGGCGTCCCACAATATGGTGGGAAAGTGGCTACCGGAAGCTGAGAATTAGCGTGGGTCCAGAGCTGCTCCCTGAGGCCCACTCACAAACTCAACGATATGGGGAGAACGTGGGTGAGGGCTTAGGATATCCAGAGGTCTATAAGGACCTAGCTGCAGTTTTTGATGAGGAAGAGTGTGAAACATTGCCCCCGCATAGAGCAACTGACTGCGCCATAGAGCTAATCCCTGGTGTCAAGCTGCCCAAACCACGCATGTATGCGATGACCAAAAATGGCCGACCCAGTCCTATTCCGTGAGAAAAAAGATGGGGGCTTACGTTTATGTGTCGATTTTAGGGGATTGAATGCTGTGTGCGTTGAGCACCTCTACCCTTTACCTTTGATGAAAGACCTTCTAACCACATTGTCCACAGGGAATATATTTACTAAGCTCGATCTGCGGGAAGCTTATTACAGGGTACGCATATGGCCAGGAGACGAGTGGAAAACCACTTTCAACTGTCCTTTAGGTAGTTATAAATTCAGAGTAATGCCCTTTGGGTTGCAAGGGGCTCCAGCCGTTTTCATGCAGGTCATCAATGAGGTCCTGCATGAACATTTGTATCGCGGTGTCCTCGTCTACTTAGACGATATTCTTATATATTCAAACAACCTGGAGGAACATGTACAATTGGTACGACAGGTCTTGCTCAAATTACTAAATGCCAGGGTCTTCGTGAAGTTATCTAAGTGTGAGTTTCATTGCACGAAGTTAGATTACCTCGGGTATCGTATCTCAGGAGATGGGGTGGAAATGGACCCGAAAAAAGTAACAGCTGTGTTAGAGTGGCAAGCACCTAAGACCCGGAAGCAGTTGCAAAGTTTCCTTGGCTTTGCAAATTTCTACCGACAATTCATTCCATCCTTTGCTCGAATAGCTTTACCATTAACTGATTTGTTAAAAACCAAACACATAGTAGGCAGAGTAAGACCAGGACAGCTGTTACCGTGGACACCAGAGTGTCAACACGCGTTCGAGAAGCTGAAGGAGTTGTTTTCCCAAGAACCCATCCTGAAACACCCAGACCCTACGTTACAATTTGTCGTACAAGCGGATGCTAGTGACGTAGCTGTCGGTGCTGTATTGTTACAAAAAATGAAGGACGGAGCCTTGTGTCCCTGTGCGTATACGTCACGCAAGCTAACCCCAGCAGAGCGGGGCTGGGCTATCTGGGAGAAAGCCAGGCTTTCGCAGTCAGGTGGGCGTTACTTACCTGGCGACATTTATTAGAAGGTGCTGATACGAAATTCGAGGTTTGGACGGATCATAAAAACCTGGAGGCTCTCCAGACCCCCAGGAAATTGTCGCCTAAGCAACTACGTTGGGTGCAATACTTTCAACGGTTCAATTTCGACTTGAAGTATGTTCCTGGGGGACAGAACTTCCTGGCTGATGCGTTGTCGCGGATGCCTCAATATAACAGCAAGAGAGAAGACGTAGTGCAAGCCATGTTTCCAAAACCCCAACAAGCAGGGCGAGTGCACAAGAGACCAACAGTCCCTCCTTGGAAGGAGGAGTTACGTCGAGCAGTAGAACACGATCCGTGGGTAAGAGAGAACAAAACGGCAGTAACGATGCATAACGGCTTAGCCTGGATGGGAACAAAGTTGTACATACCACCAAGATTGCGTACAACAGTGTTAACCAAATGTCATGATGCCAAAACAGGTCACTTCGGATTCCTTAAAACCCTGCATCTCACCTGTCAGCAATGTTGTGGCCTCACATGCGTAAAGATGTCGAGCGATATGTAAAAAGCTGTAAGATATGTGCAACAACAAAACCGAGGCCTGGCAAACCACTTGGCCTATTACAAGCGGTGGCAAACCCTAGTAGACCATGGGACGAGATAGGGATCGACTTTATAGTGGACCTGCCCGATAGCAAGGGACACACTGTTATATGGACCATAATTGACCTGTTCTCTAAGCAGGCTCATTTCATCCCCTGTAAAGGGCTGCCTCCGCTAGGAAACTAGCCCGCTTATTTATAAGGCATGTATATTGGTTGCATGGTGCCCCCTGTCGCATTATTTCGGACAGAAGGTACAATTCACAGCATGCTTTTGGCGTGAGTTTCTCACTATGATAGGATCGTCCCAAGGGTTGAGCTCGGCTTACCACCCAAGCACTAACGGAGCAGCAGAAAAGGCCAATGCTATGGTAGAAAGATACCTTCGGTATTATATTTCCTATCAACAGTCCGACTGGTCAGAACTCATACCCTTTGCTGAAGTAGCGTATAACAACGCGGTACACCGGAGCCTTGGTGTTACACCGTTTCAGGTAGTCTATGGTCGGGAATTTGCTGCGATACCAGAGCTCGAGGTACAAGACCAAGAACAGGTGTTCCCAAAGGAATGGGGGGTCCGGATTGGACATCTCTGGCCAAAAATCAAAAGTGCCTTACAAAAGGCGGCTAAAGAGTATAAGCAATATGCTGATAAGAAACGAATGGATCATAAACCATTCCGGGTGAGGGACCAGGTATACGTATCTACTAAATACATAAAACTAAAGGTTCCCAGTAGAAAACCTTGGCCCGTTCACCATTACGTAAGTGATAAATCCAGTAACGGTAGAATTAAAGTTACCTCCTTTACTAGGTAAGGTGCACCCGGTATTTCAAAGCAGTCTGCTGAAACCAGTGGATGAGGTACGCAATCCTTTAGAACGTCCAGGACCGCTGGGGGAGAACCAATACGAGATTATGGACATACTGGATTCCAAAATACACAGGGGAAAACTAAAATACCTAGTCCAATGGAAGGGCTATCCACTGGAGGAGGCGTCCTGGGTCTCAGTCGAGGCTCTTAATGCGGATAGGTTGAGATGGAAATACCACAAAGCATACCCGCATAAACCTGGAACCGTTGTGTGACAAAGAGTTGATGGCTGTTACTAACACTTTCCTTTGTTTATTGCAGGTGGACTCCTGGTAGAAGGAGCCGCCTGTCGAGCCGACCCCCGCTCGCCACACCGGGGGAAAGTGCAAAGCAACGAGCAAACCCAAACGCATCCTGGAACCTACGATTGCGGGCTGCATGGGGGAGGGGCATAATCAGTATACACATGGTGGAGGGGGGTGTTTAATACCTGGTAGGTGGACAGTCACCCTGCGGCCGCGCTAGGGGTGGTTACATTCAAATGGCCGGGTAAAGGAAAGGTCTGCGCAGATGCGAGGCTGTAAACCGGAAATAGAGGGGATTGGCTAGTTGCTGACACGCCGCTATTTAAACGGCGTTGGGTGAGATAGATCCCAACGCCGACTTTGTGTTATCATCATTTGAACTCAGCATTTGTCAGCAGCAAACCTGGTGAACGAATAAACTGGAATCCTGTTTGAAGCCAAACTTTTGCCCAGGTTTTGTGAGCGGTCTGAGAATGTGTTGCTGACAGCTGTCCTGCCCTTTAAAAACACACACCTGTTTTGGGGTTACTGGTTTCAAGAAGTACTGTCTGATGTGAACCATGCCTCGCAGAAAAGAGCTCTCAGAAGACCTATGATCAAGAATTGTTGACTTGCATGAAGCTGGAAAGGGTTACAAAAGTATCTCCAAAAGCCTTGATGTTCATGTGTCCACGGTAAGACAGACTGTCTACAAATGGAGAAAGTTTAGCACTGTTGCTACTCTCCCTAGGTGTGGTCGTCCTGTAAAAATGACTGCAAGAGCACAGCGCAGAATGCTTCATGAGGTAAAGAAGAATCCTAGAGTGTCAGCTAAAGACCTACAGAAATCTCTGGCACATGCTAACATTTTTGTTGACACATCTACAATAAGGAAAACATTAAACAAGAATGGAGTACATGGGAGGACACCACGGAGGAAGCCATTGCTGTCCAAAAAAAATATTGCAGCACGTTTGAAGTTTGCAAAAGAGCGCCTGGATGTTCCACAGCACTACTGGTAAAATATACTGTGGACAGATGAAACCAAAATTGAGTTGTTTGGCAAGAACACACAACACTATGTGTGGAGAAAGAAAGGCACAGCACACCAACATCAAAACCTCATCCCCACTGTAAAACATGGTGGAGGGAGCATCATGGTTTGGGGCTGCTTTGCTGCCTCAGGGCCTGGATGGATTGTTGTCATTGATGGGAAAATGAATTCCAGAGTTTATCAAGACATTTTGCAGGAAAACGTACGACCATCTGTCCGCCAACTGAAGCTCCGCAGAGGATGGGTGATGCAACAGGACAGTGACCCAAAGCATACAAGTAATTCAACAAAAAAATGGCTTCAACAGCACAGAATATGCCTTCTGGAGTGGCCCAGTCAGAGTCCTGTTGCTCTCTAGCGGCTCAACCACCTGTGGGAGTCTGTTGAGTAACTCACAATTTCAGAATAAATTGAAGACACCTACAGAAAAAAAAATTTCCAGCAAGCAGCAGCAGCATCCAGAAAGAAGTCAGGAGAAACTCACAACATGTCTGTCCAGTCTGAAGGACTGAGTCAAAATCTGGGAAGCCCTAGCAACAAGGGCGGGACTTACAACTTTGACAGACTCAGTCCTTCAACTGAACAGACAAGTACAACCCATTCCTGGCTGCTGTTTCCACCACTATGGAGAAACACTGATCTATCAGAACATCTAGATCAGGGGTATCCAACCTTGGCAACTTTAAGACTTGTAGACTTCAAAATGGGCCAAAAAATGGGCAGGGGAGGGGCCAGCCAGTGGTGGAATTAGCGCAAACTGGTCCGTACCAGCTGAATCCCACCTCTGCCTTTCAGGCGAGTGGTGGCCTGGGTGTGATGAGTGATGTCGAGTTGGCCTTGCCTACCCGGTCACATGACAACCTGGTCACACCTACCCAGCCAGTCATTAGGGCAGAGAACTGGTTGTTAACCAATTTATTTAGCCAGTTCCCCAACCTTTATTGGCAATGAACCCAATATGTACTCTGCCTCTCCCATGACTTACATAGCCAGCCTTAAGGTACCCAGCAACCAGAGAATTTTTAGGCTGTCATGGTGCTATACCCTTCCTCAGCTATCCTTGAAGGCCAATACAGGAAAATTCCCTACTTGTACAGAAAATGTTCCAGTGACTGTGAACCCACAGAAACAACAGAGCATGAGCTTCTCCCATGTCCTGTATTACCAAGATATTCATGCAAACTTCAATTAATCATTATTGTATAATTATCCAGAGCGCATAAGTCGATTTTATATTCGTCTCCTGCTTGCAGATACTAATACTGCCATAATATACAATGTTGTCTGGTTCTGCGCAGCAGCACTTTAAACCTATCAGGTGAGCTGTGCCTCAAACTAGCCTTAGTATTTAAATTTTTCAATTAAGACTGTTTTGGATTCAGGTATATTAATTTTTATCTTTCCTTATATTTGTATAATGTTTTTAACCATCCCTATAAATTTTTTCAGACTTTTGGTTTTTATGTATAGATAGATAGAGATGATAGAGATAGATAGACAGAGGTACAGATACAGATGATATTGATCAGGGGCAGGTTTCAAAACCTACCAGTTTGCTCATGGGCGTGCGCGCACTCGCATGCGCAGAAGTGTCCCACCACCACCAATACCGGTTCAACCGATCCGGGGCAAACCGTAGCATCCAACCACTGATATTGATATAGATTTAGATTTATAGATATATGCATATGTATATGTATGTATATAAATATATTTGTCTAATTTGTTTAATTTTGTGAAGTCTTTAATATTTTTTTTTTTAAAATAACCTGTTTGACCCTCCACCTGCAGGCACTAGAGACACTGTTTCTGAGGTTTTATTTCAGATGTACTCAAAGCTTCTGCCTGAGGCTTAGGCTCTATTTTTGATGAGTTTATCAACTGTACCTTTATTTATACTTATTCTCGAAATTTAAGCCTTTTTCACACTTTCAAGCACTGATCTTGCTTTTCTGTTTTCTAAGTAGATAAAATTTTAAAAAGATGTTTTTGATGTCATTTTGTGTCTTGAGAATGGCAAATTAGTAACATATAAAGCATAGCCTTTAGCAAACTGTATATCTTGCTCTTTGGCTTAAGCTACCCACATATTTTTCTTTTTCTTTTTATTAATAAGATGTTGATTCTAGGAAGATAGAAAAATATAGTAACAAGTAGCAAGGTAGCAAGTTCTATTGAAAACAATCAATCACTGCTGTCTTCACTCTAGTGTCTCCTAGCTAAGTGAGGCAGATCTGGTGATAAGATTCTTACAGAAATATATAGCAATGTGTTCACTAATAGTACATTGATATTATACACACACACATACACACAATGATTCTTAGAAAAATAATGTGTTTCTTATCTACATTTGTGTACTAGTAAGATACAGTACAAAAAGTTATTACCAGTTGTAAATCTACAAATTATCATATATTTTGAATTTCTAATTTATATTTATTTATACTAATGCATTAATGCTTAACTATACTGAGAAGATATTTTGGATATATTCTGCTTTTTCTTTTAATGTTTAATGTTATATCTACATTCTTACTTTTTCTTACCCAAATAATTTGAATATTAAATAGTTATATAGATAGCATTAGATAGATATATTTTAAAACTCATAAAATGCTATTCCTTAACAGGCAAACTTAAAACTACTCCTACTTGATTTCATATTCAGTGGCCAAAATTTAGATAAAATAGGACTTGTTTTTCAATACATAGCTTTTTATTTATAAAATTCATAAATAGCTTTAGGGTTCAAATGGCTTTAAAAGCACTTTTGTTGAGAAGAATTTTAGAACAGGTATGAAACCACTGCTTTTCAGGTCCAATGTAATGTTAAAACCCTGGCAAATATATTATATCAAAATATCTCAGTCATTTCTATGGTACATACATGGCTCCCAAACAGAAAAATTGAAAGCAATTTCACTATCCTGAATTTACTTATTATCAATTCAAAAGGATAAAGAGTCTTGACATACAGTATTATGAAGAATTCTGAAAATGGAAAAAATGCATACTTCATGAAAGTGTTATTTCCCACATTTTAAAATCCCTCCTTAATGACAAATACTGCTGAGCCATTAACCCTTTTGTTCTTTTGAGATACTTAGTGGCTCAGTGGCTAATTCCCCAATATAATTAACTTATTGCATAATATTTAGATAAACGTTAGATTTTTGATGTAATATAATAACTAAATGCATGCTAGAAAAGTAAAAAAACAACCAGTTACATATTTTAACAGAACAAAATAGATTACTGCTTAGATGCATAATTTTACACAAAGTTGTGAATACAAAACTGCAATCCTATACTCCTATAGGTAGATATATAAAATTGAAATATTAATAGTTCTACTAGTCTTCCAAGATTTATTTCGCTCCAGATAGCTGTTTTAATTCACATCTGCAGGGCATTAGTTGGGAAAAGCTATTACTTTGAAATTGATGTATTATATAGGGAAAATGGATGTGGCAAACCAGGCAAATTAAATTTTTGCCTAATATCAATTTTCTGATATCAAATTCAAAATCAACATTCAATTATAGTTAATTATGGATAACTAAACACTCCTGGATTAATTCCAGAAAACTGTCAGTTTAGTTGGAAGTGCATAACAGCAAGTAGAGATTCACAGATTCATATTTTATGATTTCATTTTTAAAATGATAATTCATATCTACCGTAACATGGCCATATGCATTTTAGTGTCAAATCCATGCAAGTAAATGACAATGTATCATTTAATAAATGATAGTGGAATTCTCAATAATAGTATGATTTAATTATATAACCGTCCTCTGAGCTACAAATACTGAACGAATTTCTTTGATAGATAGTGTATCTGTCAGAAATATGGCATAGACGTGATATGGCATAAGCTGAATATATTGTGGTTTTTATCTCTAATATTCTTTATGTCAAATGGGCTTTTTAAAAGAAAGTGTAGCCCCACCTCTCTCTCTAAAGAAAGAAACCAAATGCCTCACTTATCACTTCAAAACTATTTTTGTCTACTTACTTTGAAATATTACTTCAGTCTCTCAGCCAACATTATGCTTAAATCCCTAGTAAGACCAAAGCTGGTTTAAGTAGCTGGAAAGGTAATAAATTATCTCAACCATTTCTCAATAATAATATGACTATAAAAAAGAAAAACAGGAGTTTTGAATAGAGAACAAAATAATATAATTTCCTTAAGCATTAGTGTTTATATATTTTTGCTGTTGATGATGGAATTAAAAGAATGGAAAATCAGCTCAGTTATGTCTTCAACTTGAACATTTCTTAAAGAACTGCATATTGATACCTTTCTATTATTTCATCAAACCATTAATTGTTTTCCAATGATCATAAATTTGTAAATTATATTTTAAATGTTTCAAAAAGTAAGAAGTCAAGGCTTTAAATAATAACTTGAAAATATGAGAATTGAACAACCAAACATTAAAACAATAATTAAACAATAACTAAATGTCTTAATTTTATTATAGAAAATATATCACATTACATAGTCTCAGAATACTACAGGTTCCCCAAATTGGCTATCAGTAGTTGGGAATTATTATTTAACAACAAAGGATTTGCCAACCTTTTATTTAACGAAATCTTCATTCCTGAAAACTCCTGTAGTTTTGATTTTGCCCTCCTGCATTTCTTCATATTTGTTTGCAATTTAGCATAAGATTATTTCATTTCTGCTTAATGTTGTTTTGTCAATTAAAATTCAATAAGCTTTTCCTGATTTTTTCCTCATCAAAGTTTATTTACAGATTTATTATCATTTTGGTCACCTTCCACATATGTTGTAAACTGTCAAGAAAAAATATACAGTAAGAAGAAATCAAACTATTCTAAACAGCCTTACCAACGGAGGATAAAATGGAACATTACTACTAATAATCTGAATGCTATGCTTTTGCTGATTCAGCAAAAAATATGTATTATCTTTTTTTAAAAAAAAGTAGGTGCAGTTCATTTGTTGATTGCACTCAACTGTAATCAACACTACTGTCAAGATCAGCCTATCAGGCATTCAAGGTTGTTGCTTTTTTAATATAAAAATAAGAAAAAACAAGTGCACACAGAGATGCTCAGAAAACATTTGCTTCTTAAGTGTCATTATATTGATTTCAACCTTTCTTCTAGCTTTGGAAAATTTAATTGTATAAGCACTTTCTTTATGCCTCAGTCTTTTTCAAAAAATACTGCCTAGCACGAGGTTATGACAGAGCCTTGTGGCACTCAATTTATATTAATGCAGAACCACTAGCATAACATTTGGTAAATCTTAAGAAGATGAATTATTTTTCTGTTTAATCTTTTTTTGACATCTTATCACTTATATCATGGAAGAATTCATCAAATATTTCACTTAAATATATATATATTTGGAATTAAAAAGATTATTTCCAATAAATACATTTAACAATCATTGTATTCTTTTAGAGAATAATGTGAATCAGTCAATGTTCTGTTTCAATAATTTTGTCCAATGCCTCCTCTCTTTTCTCCTTTTGATAGATATATTTTTATGCTTCCAGCTTTTTGCCACTTCATCCATTAGCCAAGAATTCTCAGAAGTTATAGACTGTAACTTCCAAAATGTTTTAAAGATATTAGTAATGCTTACACAATAGAATCGACACCATTCATTAAATTCTCATAGTAGTAATAGCTACAAGTCAGCACAGGACTTGAATACTTTTAGGATAAACTAATGCATAATGTATACAATATATAGAATCTTTCTTTGCTGAAAATTTTTCTTCTCTTATTTTATGAAATATTTTGGGTGATAACATTAACCACAGTTCTAATACTTCAAATGACACTTTTTAATTATTACATTATGATACTGTACAATAGGATAAAATAGATTATCAGTTAACATCACAAATTATTCACATTGGGTTTTTTTTTCATTTTTTTCATTTTCCATTGTAAGTAATATATGTTATATACCTGTATAACCAGGAAAATAAATTTCTGGTATAACATCTGCCATTAAATAGCCATAGTAGCATCTGTAATGTTATCTTAAGATACTGGATTTAACCTAGAGAGATCAAATTGAAATCTCCATTTTATTCCTGAACAAAGAACCAGCTGAGTGTATGGGAGAGAAGGTCATCCTAGTGACCTAGTTAAAGCAAACAAGCACCAATGCTTGGCCACAATGATATAGAAAATTCTAGAGTGAAAGATAACTTTAGCAACAGTAACCAAGGAATCATTTCACACTGCAGGAAAAGGCACTAATACTCTGGTATTACTGCATATATTAGTAACTACAGAATTGTGAGGTAATTGATGATATTGTGCCAAATAATGGGACTACTCAAATTAGATGACCCTCATTATGTTATTAAGAAAAGCTGACAATTTCAATTAATCAGATTATAGCTGGAAGGGACATTGGAGGTGTTCTACTCCAACCCCTTGCTCAAGCAGGAGACTTTATACAATTTGAGACAAGTGGATGTCCAGGCTGTTCTTAAAAGCCTCCAATGATGAAGCACCCACAACCTCTGAAGGCAAGTTGTTCCACTGGCTAATTGTCCTCACTGTTAGGAAGTTTCTCCTTAATTCCAGGGTTGTTTCTCTCCTTGATTAGTTTCCATCCATTATTTCTTATTTTGCTTTCTGGTGCTTTGGAAAATAAGGTGACCCTCTCTTCTTTGTAGCAGCCCCTCAAATACAGGAATACTGCTATCATGTCAATCCTACTCCTTCTTTTCTCTACACTAGCTATACTCACTTCCTGCAACCATTCTTTATATGTTTTACTCCGCAAGACTTTAATCATCCTAGTTGCTCTTTTCTGCACTTTTTCCAAAGTCTCAATATCTTTTTTGCAATGATCAAAACTGGATGCAGAATTCCAATATTTCCAAACTAAGATTTTATAAAGTGGTACTAATACTTCACATGGTTTTGATTCTATGCCTCTGTTCATACAACAAAGGATTGTATTAGCTTTTTTGGCTGCTGCTGCACACTGCTGACTTATGTTTAAGTAATTATCCACTAGGGCTCCAAGGTCCCTCTCTCAATTACTGTTTTTGAGCCAGGTTTTGCCTAATCTGTATTTGTACCTTTGGTTTTTCCTGCCTAAATGTAAAACATTGCTTTTCTCCATATTAAATTTCATGTTGTTGGATAGGGCCCATAGTTCAAGTCTGTCAAAATATTTTTGGATCCTGAGCTTGTCTTCTGGAGTGTTGGCTATTCCTGTAAGCTTAGTGTCAACTGCAAATTTATGAGTTTCCCTTTATTCCATGATCTAAGTCATTTATGAAGATATTGAGTACTGAGAGTCCTAAGTCTAAAATGGAACCTTGTGGTACCCACTTTTTAGAGAACTAATGGTGGCATTAATAGGCTAAATTAAAGCCTTGTCTAGGTTGTCAAGAAAATAAAATCTAAAAGAGAAAAAGGAGAATTACAATGGGAACATGAAATGTAAGAAGCATCAACAAGCTCAATGCAGTGAAAGATAAAATAAACTGACTTCATATTCACATTTTAGGTAACAGTGAATAGGACTGGAATTGGACACTTTCATTCAGAAGATCATATTTTTTACCACTGAGAAAATAAAAACAAAAAAGAAATTGGATTATTTTCATAGTAATATATCAGCTAGACTTCAGCGCAAATAATATCAGCTAGACTTCAGCAACATTTTAATATAATTACCCATATTTATACTCCAACTACTGAAGCAATAGAAAAGATTGAGAAATGTTGAAATCGGACGTTGCTTACCTGAACGTCCCTTCTCGACGCGCAGCTGGAGAATCCAAAGCTTCGGGTTGTTCAGTAGTTGATAGCCAACACTGAGTGTGTTCCTTTAAGAGATTTCTCTTCAGACACGCCCACTTGCTCAACAGAGTCCCAGTTTTGTTCACGAAGTAAGGAGCAGTAGAGCGTCAGGAAGGAATGTCCAGCAGCCAGCTGGGTGGGTTGGATTCTCCAGCTGCGTGTCGAGAAGGGACGTTCAGGTAAGCAACGTCCGTTCTCCAACGCGCAGCTTGGAGAATCCAAAGCTTCGGGATTTACCCAAGCAAGTTCATACAGGGAGGGAACCCGGCTGCTGTACGTCGTCTGAAGAGTTGCATACAGCTTGGAGCACCCGGCGGCCGAAGGATGCCTCCGCCGAGGCAAAGGAATCCACCTTGTAGGGCCTGATGAAGGGGTTCAAGGATGACCAGGTAGCCGCCCTGCATATGTCGGGAATGGAGGCATTAGTGGCCCAGGCGGCCGTAGTGGCGGCGCTCCTGGTGGAGTGTGGAAGAATTCTCTGCGGAACCGGTTTGTTCCGAGCCGAATAAGCCCGAGAGATGCAGGATTTAATCCATCTCCCAATTGTCGTGGAAGAAACCTTCCGGCCCATGGAAGCGGGCAGAAAGGAAATGAAGAGCGATTCAGATTTCCGGAAATGCTCAGTCCGCTTAATATATCGGTGCAGGGCCCGTCGGACATCTAAGAGGTGCCAGTCTGCTTCCCGAGGATGTCGAGGATCGGGGCAGAAGTCCGGAAGGATCAATTCCTGGGCTCGATGGAATGTGGAATTTACTTTAGGCAGAAATGAGGGGTCTAGTCTTAATACCACGCGATTTGCGTGGAAGACACAAAGGTCATTTCTCACAGACAGTGCAGCTAGTTCGGATACACGGCGAGCCGAAGTAATCGCGACCAGAAAAGCCACCTTAAGAGTCAGAAAGCGGAGGCTGATTGAGGCGAGAGGCTCAAATGGAGGGTGCATGAGGGCCTGAAGGACCAGAGTCAAATCCCAGGTCGGGTATCGATGTATAACAGGGGGGCGCAGGTTGGATGCCCCTCGCAGAAAGTCGCGAATCGTCGGGTCCTGGGAGAGAGGAAGCTTTGCAGAAGTCGAAAGGACCGTACTAAGTGCAGCAACTTGGCGACGAAGAGTGTTAGGCGCAAGGTGCTTGTCCATGCCCCGCTGAAGAAATCCCAGCACTTCGGGGACAGAAGCAGACGTTGGATCCAGGTGGAATTTAGCACACCAGGAGCAGAAGGAGTTCCAGGTTGCGTTATAAATGCGGCATGTTGACGGCCGTCTTGACGCCTGAATCGTGGGGATCGCATTGCTAGGCACGTTGGCTCGCCTTAGCAAGATCCGTTCAAGCGCCAGGCGGTCAACTGCAACCACTGCGGGTCTGGGTGCAGAATGACCCCCTGGCTGAGAACGATCCTGTCCCCTGGAATCCTCCACGGCCGTGCCACCGACAGGTCCACCAGATTCGCAAACCAGGACCTCCGAGGCCAGTGGGGTGCGACCAGAACGACGTCTGCCCTCTCTGCTATTATCCTGCGGATCAGACGAGGAAGGAGCGGTAGAGGGGGAAAGGCATAAAGGAGACCCCTGGGCCAGGGAGATGCGAGGGCGTCGACTCCCTCCGCCTGAGGGCACTGGTACCGGGTGAAGAACCTGGGTAGGTGAGTGTTGTCGCGGCTGGCAAATAGATCAATTAGAGGCGTGCCGAATCTGCAGACGATCTCGGTGAACAGATCTGGGTGAAGTCGCCACTCGGCGTGATCCAAGTGTTGTCTGCTGAGCCAGTCCGCTGTGATGTTCGCGGTCCCGGCAATGTGCTCCGCCACAAGGGATAGGACGTGCTTTTCCGCCCAGATCAGCAGTAGGGTCGTTTCCTCCATCAATGGACCCGAGCGAGTCCCCCCCTGGCAGTTCACGTGCGCCTTTGCGGTTACATTGTCCGTGCGTATCAGGACATGGTGCCCCGACACAATCCGTTGGAACCGTTGGAGGGAGAGGCGGATCGCACGGAGTTCCAACCAATTGATCCCGTTGAGGCTCTCCTCTGCTGACCACGTTCCCTGGGCAACGTGGGATAAAAGATGACCTCCCCATCCCGTCAGGCTGGCGTCCGTTGTCACTACCAGGCGCTGTAGATTCTGGAAGTAGCTGCCCTGATGTAGGCTCTGGGAGGACCACCAGAGGAGAGACCTTAAGACCTCTGGCGGGAGGAAAACTTGTGTGGGCGAGTTCCTTCTCCTGGCTCTCTGAAAGGGGAGGAGGAACCACTGGAGCTGGCGTGAATGGAACCTCGCCCAAGGGACGACAGGCAGGAAATCATTTTGCCGAGCAGGCGGGACAGGAGCAGCAAGGGCACCTTCCGAGAGGAGAGGACCTGGGATGTTAATAACTGGAGACTGGAACACCGGTCCGTTGACAGGAACACCTGGCCCCTTACAGAATCTATTAATGTCCCGAGATGGAGAATGCAAGTAGTGGGCTGCAATTGGCTCTTCGGGATGTTGAGGGAGAAGCCATGATGACGAAGGCAGCGACACAGCACTGCTAGGTCTCGGGATGCTCGGGCCGGAGAAGGGGAGAGCACTAGGATATCGTCCAAGTAGCAGTGGAGGCGGATCGGATGTTGACGTAGATGGGCCGCCACTGCTGCCAGGAGCTTTGTAAAGGTCCTTGGGGCGGAGGAGAGGCCGAAGGGCATTGCTCTGTATTGGTAATGCCTGTTGTTGTAGGCAAAGCGTAGGAAGCGACGATGGGACAGCCGTATGGGAACGTGGAGGTACGCTTCCTTCAAATCGATCGAGGTCATCCAGTCCGATGGTCGAATGGAAGCCAAAATTGATCGAAGGGACTCCATTTTGAACTAATGATATACTATAAATTCGTTCAGCCTCTTGAGGTCTAGGATGCCCCTGTGACCCCCGGATGATTTGGGGACCAGGAAGAAAATTGAATAGAAGCCGGTCCCGCGATGATGGTGGGGAACCGGTTCGATGGCTTGGATTTGAAGCAGGTGGTGGATTTCTGCCTCCATTAGCTGGCGCTTGTCCAGGTTGGGAGAAATAGGGCATTGGACAAAGTGTGAGGGAGGTCTGGAGCGGAACTCCAGGGTAAGGCCAAGACGGATTGTTTGGAGAACCCAGGCGTCCGACGTCGAGATCTCCCACTGGGGAAGAAAATGAGTCAGACGGCCGCCAATGGGAAGATGGATGTAGTCACTTCCCTCTTCGAAAGGTACGGGATCCTGTACCTCGAAATGGCCGTTTGGGTGCTGAGGCCTTTCGACCACGATCTCTGAAGGAGGATCTATCGAGGGAACGGTCGAATCCTTGAGAATAGGGCCTTGAGGAGAAGGACCCCGAAGGGCCGGAGTCGTTCCGAAAGGGCTGCCTGGTGAAGAAGGACGATGGTCTACGATCTGCCCTCTTATACGAGGATGGCATCACCTTCCGTTTATCCTTGTCCTCGACCAGGATGGGGTCTAAGGCTTCTCCAAAAAGACGGGAACCCTTATACGGAGTTGAGGCAAGGTGCCACCTAGACTTGGCATCAGCTCTCCAATTTTTAAGCCATAATAAACGGCGAGATGTAACGGAGGACACCAGGGCGCGCGAAGCAAACTTTGCGGCATTGAGCGAGGCGTCCGCCGTATATTCGGTAGCCGCCACCAGTTTGTTGACATCTTGGCGGAGGCGTGAATCCGCAGAGGGAAGGCGCTCGTGGAGTTGACGGAGCCAAATTAAGCAGGCGCGGCTGAAGAAGGAAGCAGAGGTGGCTGCTTTAACCGCCCATGCGGCCGCATTGTGAGTACGTCGGAAGTTAAACTCAGCTTTTCGGTCCTCTGAGCGTAAACCGTCGGCGACGTCGTTGGAAATTACAGAGGAAGCCGTCAGATTGGCCACTGGCGCATCTACAGTCGGTAACTGAAGGAGATCTTGGAGACTAGGCGCCGAACAATAAAGCTTTTTGTCTAGTCCCGAAGGAGCAGGCAAGGAGGAGGGCGTGGTCCAGGATCGTTGGACCACCTCAGAAAAAAGCTGTGGACATGGAATAAAGTCCGCTTGCGCCTTAGGCGCCGTGAACAAGGCCTCATGTTGTTGAGAGGTACCGGGTTGATCAACTTGAGAGACTGGGTCAACCATATTTGTGGCCAACTTGGCCTTGCGCAGGAGCGATTTGAACAGCGAGGGTCGAAAGAGCCCAGAGAAGGCTGGCTTTTCGGGTGGCATATCTGCATCATCAGATAAGTCCATATCCGACGGGTCGCACTCTCCCTCCTCCGAAGAAGACTCCTCGCGGTGACCATGGTCCAGATACATCTCGGACTCATGCGTCATAGCCTGATACTGGGCAGGGACCTGTTGAGAGTCCCGGGCCCGAGGAGGAGGAGGAAAACGTGGCTGAGGCCAGGCTCCATATGGTGCAGCTTGTTGAGAAGTTGCTGCCAGTGTCCTGGTTACCGTGTCAGAGATGATCTGCTGAATATCATACTGAGAAGGTGGAGGAGCTGCCTCCGTGGCGCGCAAGCCTGCCGCCGTGGGAGTAAAGGTTGCCTCCGGCTGAGACCGCCGAGGAAGAATGGCACTACAGGAGAGGTCCACCGGTTCCAAGCAGTGTGTCGAAAACGCCTCAGGGAAAACTTCCACGTTTGGCGATTGATACAACGGTTGCAAAGGTTGTTGAGGGGCCTGATGGACGGGCTGGACCGTAGCTTCGACAACGGGCGAGAGTGGCGTCGGTAAGTGTGCGAAAGCAGCTTGTGTTGACTGGCTGCGCGCTTTCTCGAACTGGTGCTCCAGAGCCTTGTGTCTCCTGGAGGTGTCCTTGTCTGCAGCTGATGAGTGTTTTGTCTTTTTAGAGCGTGGAGCAGCTGATGAAGACGAATGTGAGGCGCGTTTACGCGACCGTTTACGTTGTTTGGCCTGGTCGTGAATGCGCTCGGGAGAGCTGTTGTTGTCCTCCAGATCGGATGAGAGAGCACGTTCTGCCATCTTGTAACTTGTTTTCCTTTTTTTTTTTTTTTTTGGAAGGAGGAAGATGAAGATTCAGTAAGTATTTAATTTATGTGGTTATATAGATAGATATAGAGGAAATAGTTGTTGATTATTATTTCTTTTCTTTTCTTTTCTTTTTTTTTTTTTTACAGGAAGCAGTTGAAGATCAACGGAGTAAATGAAGATAGCCAAGGGCTAGCAGGTAAGTTTTCTAGGAGGAGAGGCGGGGGGGAGGAGTTGGGGGGGGGAGGTAATGCAACTAGCCAATTGCTCCAAAGAGACAGGCTAGTAGGTCTCCCAATGATATTAAGCAGAAGATCGGCCTCTACAACTCACTGCGCATGCGTGAGGCTGTCACCAGGCAGAATTTGACAGCCGTTGTAACTCCTCTCCTCGAGTAAGGCAAATGGCGCCGAGCTGGGCTTGTAGAGCGAGGGCGACAGAAAGAATGGGAGGGCTGTTCCCCCTTTGAAGTCCTGAGCGGGCGATTAAATTTAGCCAAGGGCAGAGACCAAGCGTCAGGAAAAGTCCTTGTGGGGGGAAGAGGAAGGCTGAGGGGCGCGAGCTGCGCTGATCGCAGCTCCCAGCGCTGAGGCGAATAGGAAGAAAAAAGGCGCGCGCTTTTGAAATACAGTTCAAGCGGCGACGCCTAGAGCCCTCAGAAATCTGCAAAGCCGATGTAGAGAAAGCCGAAGGCTCAGAAGCGCTTCCCCGGCTGTCTAGGTCGATAGAAGAGCGCTCCGGCAATTAAGGGGTGCACGTGGGGCGCTCCGGCGCTCGAGGATCGCTCCGGCGAAGAGGCGTCCGAGGGGGAGGAGGCTGTAATAATCCCAGCGATGCCGACGGCGTGCGATCACTCAGAAGTGATCCAAACGCCGGTAAGCCCCCAGGACGATTAAGGGGAGAGGAGAGAGACGACGCTGAGCATAGGGCGTCAGTCTCAAGCCGCCAAGGAGAAAGTCCAGACGTTGAGGAAGGCAGTGTGGGCAAGGCTGATTTTGCCACACACACCTGCGGCAGTTTGAAGAGGACAGTCACTAGGGCAGGCGTCAGTAAGATGGGAAAACACTGACAGCCTTGCCTGAAGCAGCAGGCAGACTCACCACCCGGCAAACAAAAGGACTGGAGTTGGAGAATCCAAAGTTTCTGGAACAGTTCAGATAGCAATCAGAGAAATTTTCAGACAGTGTCACAGGCTCAACTGAGTGAACTAAACTGGGACTCTGTTGAGCAAGTGGGCGTGTCTGAAGAGAAATCTCTTAAAGGAACACACTCAGTGTAGGCTATCAACTACTGAACAACCCGAAGCTTTGGATTCTCCAAGCTGCGCGTTGGAGAACAACGGAATATTCAAGAAAGATGCGATGTCTCTGGTTGGAATGGCAAAGTTGAAAATGACAAGAGAAAAAATGTTGATATAACTTATGACAGTGGTGCTCAACCTTTTCTTCATCACATATGAAAAAAATACCTTTTGTGGCCATGGACCATGAGTACAAAGCCCAGGACTTAACTCAAAATTTAAATCATAACATTTCTTCCAGCTTTTGTGGATTCCCTGTAATTGCAGACACCCTCCCCCTCCTAGGGGCCCATGGACCACAAGTTGAGAACCACTACTCTATGATATAATATCAGTGTTATGATGATGACATTTCTTTGATAGTTGGAAAAACAAATGATTTGGAAGCTCTAGTAACTAAAAAAAAAAACACACAGTAAGATCAAGATCCATGTAATTACTAACATCCACTACTAATTACTAACTTAGTGGCATCAAACATTTTAACCATATAAATATCTAATTTAATTATCTGAATGAAACATGAATTCTGCAAATACACTTGAGGAAAAAATACTTGATATTTCTTCTTATATTATAGATTGTACTTCTATATTTTATGCACACAATTAGAATGCAAGTTCTGAATAAGTAATGAAATTTGCTTCTAAAGATACGTAGAATCAGATTTTAAAATAATGAACATTGGATAGAGTTTTCTGATTAAACTGAGACAAATGTAATAGATTTGTATTTGAACAT